>NC_053436.1:104346494-104711914 GCF_007990345.1 Gossypium hirsutum
ATGTCAAAGTAAGTTTTCTATTTATACCAAAACAAGCTAGAGGATGGAATGATGATACTTCGACCGATCTCCAACCTTTACGAGCTTTTGAGCACTATAAAACAGAGAAAACAAAACCTAGTAAGCATTTAATGCTTAGTAAGTTCGTACAACAGGAATTTAACTTACCATATATTTATATTTAAGATAAGCATACAATAATGCATCCAAACAATTTGGTTTATAGCCTAAAGCACAACTTCACCAAATCATGTTAGTCAAGTAATTCGCATAATATCAAAAACATAGATGAGCTCATCATTTAATGTCTTTCATATTCATATGCTTTCCATAATATTATTCCATATTAATGTACACTTTGATGACAAATTATTTCAGATTCAGTTTAGTCATGTCAGAACTTTACCCGTTAAATTTATTAAAAATATCGATGGATACGTTCATATAGTACACTTTAGTGTACACTACTATAATTCGTCAATTCATCTTCAAGGGCACCCAATTAAGGCACATAATCGGGAAGCACACTCTCGAGCCTTGAAACAAAAAGCTCACACAGAGCCATTTCAGGAAGCTCATAAAGAACCTATCGGGAAGCTTATCTGGGCTATATAACGGGAAGCTCATAAAAGCAATAATTGGGAAGTTCACAAAGAACCATATCAGGAAGCTTTGCATAGCCAATATCGGGAAGTTCAAGCGAGCACTATCGGGAAGCTCACGAAAAGCTTTTAATTAGGATGCTCATAAGAGCTAAGGTGTGTCCATAACAAATGTAGGATCACAACCTATCGGGATGCTCCAAAGAGCTATAACGGGTAGCTCGCTGAACCATATAACGGGAAGCTCGAGAGAGCTTATAACGGGATGCTCATAAGAGCTATGGTGTGTCCGCAACATATGTTAGCCTACAACCAATGCAAAAATCCTGTATCCATCGACTTTCATTAATCAAATGAGATTTGACGTTTAAAAGGCATTATTGGATATTCAATCAATTTCACATACATGAAAATTATACAATTCACATATACAACATTTAATTCAAACATAAAAATGTACACAATTTAGTTACATGAACTTACCTCGATACTTGTTCGCATACGAAATCTACTAATCTGAAACTTTTTGTTTTCCTCGATCCAACTCGGTATTAGGTCTTTCAGGATCTATATAAATAAATTTAACATCAATTTAATCCATTTCATACTCAATTTAATTCAATTCACATCTTAGGCAAAATTACTATTTTACCGCTATACTTTTCACAAATGACGATTTTGTCCCTAAGCTCGAAATTTGAAATCCATGCAATTTAATCCTTGTTTCAAGCCTAACCAAAATTTTCATATAACTTTTATAGCACATTTATTTCACTAAATTCAAAATTTTTCCATAAATTTTACATATTTACAATTTAATCCCTAAATCATATTTTCATCAAAATTTACTTTGTAAAAGTTGTTTATCTATCAACAACCTTTCATTTTCTACCATAAATTTTAAAATTTCAGCATATTCGTCCATGGAAAAACTTCTATACTTTGATAACTTTTCAAATTAATCCCCAGAATAGATAGATTAAATTATCCTGATCTTAAAAATATAAAAATTACTAAAAACGGGATAAGAAAACATACCTAATTAAGCTTGATTAGTTTCCTTTCTCTCTCCTAGGGTTTCCATGGAGTTTTTAGGGATGAAGATGATCTAAAATGATATTATTTCTATTTAATTATTTATCATCCATTAATTTTTCCACTTTCCAATTTAGTCCTTGCCTTTTTCTAATTTTTCATGGATGATTCATCAAAAATATCTACTAACTTTTCTTTAATGGTCTAATTACCATATAAGGACATCAAGTTTTGAATTCCATAGTTATTTTATACTTATAGCTACTAGAATTCAAGTTTTGCATTTTATGCAATTTGGTCCTTTCCCTAATTAAACACATAATCGATAAAATTTTCTTATCAAAATTTTCATATGACATTCCTATCACAAAATAGACTATGCAATAATATTAAAATAAATTTTCTTTCCTGTTCGAATTTGTGATCCCAAAATCACTATTTCGATTTCACTGAAAATGGTTGTTACACTTTTTTCTTTCAAAACCAATAGAACAATATTGGAGGTGTAGTTTGTGACTGGGTCAAAGACGTTTTCAGAGGCAAACCCATTGATCCAGTGTTAAATAATACACTTATTGTGCTTATACAAAAAATTGCTCAACTTGAGGAGATATCTCAGTTTAAACGCATCAGTCTCTATTCAGTTCTTTATAAGTTAATTATGAAAAATATAGCCAATAGGTTCAATGTGGTGTTCGCAAAAATCATTTCACAAGAACATATCGGGTTTATTGCTGGTTGGAATATTTTCGATAATATTATCATTGCCCAAAAAGTCATTCATTCGATGCGAAGGAAGCATAAAAAGTGGATGATAGTTAAAATAAATCTAGAAAAAGCCTATGATAAGGTTCACTGGGACTTTATTGATAGCTCTATTCAAACAGTAGGTATCTGAGACTTTTTACAGAACATAATTATGTCAATTATCTCAACTTCTACTATGCAAGTTTTGTGGAATGGCGTCCCGATTGAAAATTTCAAGCCAATAAGAGGAGTTAGACAAGGATGTCCCTTATCACCATATCTTTTTGTTCTATGCATGTAGTGGCTTGGGCACAGCTTTAAAATAGCTAAATCTTCAGTTGAATGGAGCCTGATTAGGTTATTTAGAGCTGGTCCAACCTTATCGCAACTATTTTTTATTGATGATCTGGCGATCTTTTCAAAAGCAAACATAAAACACAGCCTGTTATTAAAAGAAATTCTCGATCGCTTCTATAACTTTTTAGGCCATCGAGTGAATGCACTCAAAACCAATATATTTTTCTCAAGTGGAGTGGAAGAAACTTTAAGTAGCAAGATAAGCCAATTTCTAAGCTTCTAGAGGGCCCAAAAGTTGGGATCATACTTTGGGATTCCACTTTTGCACAGAAAAGTTACTAATGCTACATTGCATTTCGTAGTTGAGAAGGTTAGAGAAAAGCTATGTAATTGGGATGCAAAGCAACTCTTTATCACAGGTAGGTTCACTTTGGCGCAGTAAGTTCTCCTCTCCATCCCAAATTATTTTATGCAGTCCATGCAAGTCCTTAAAGGAGTATGCGAAGAAATTGAACGACTAGCAAGACAATTCATTTGGGGTCTAATGTTGGGATCCGAAAAATGGCACTAGTTGATTGGGGATCCATATGTCAACCTCGCATGTGTGGAGGCTTGGGCATTCGACGACTAGAAGATCAAAATGCTTCTTTCCTGCTCAAATTAAGTTTCAACCTTATCTCCAAGAAAAATACTCTGTGATTACGGGTCTTACGCTCCAAATATCCAATGAAAAAGACGATCTTCGAAAACATTATTTGCGGGAATTGATCAGTAGTTTGGAGAGGAATAACGATAGTATGGCCATTATTGGGAGAAAATTTGAGCTAGTCCATTGGAATAGGTATCATGATTTGATGCTGAGAAAATCCCTAGGTTCCAAAAATAGGCCTCTTCAAAACACATGTGCCTCTTATGATAAGATCAAATACGGACAGTTTAGTTAAGGCCATGGTAACAGAAGAATGAGCTTGGAATTTGAAGGCATTTAGAGATTGGTTGACGAAAGAAATAGTCAGAAAGATTACCAGTATCCCTCCTCCGCACCCCTAGAAGGCCCGAACAAATTTTTTTGAATACATACGTCAAACAAGGGCTTCTCGGTTAAGAGTGCATATCAAATGATAAAAGTAAACACATAGAATGAGCATTATGGAAAATGGGAGGATGTCTAGACGTTCCAAGGTCCGCAACAAGTTCGATTTTTTTATGGCTAGTGTATAAACAACGACTAGTTACTAACTTTGAATGGGTCAGAAGAGATATTAGTCAGAATGGAGCTTGTCCAATGTGCCAATATGAAACAGAAGACATCTTACATGTCCTTAGAGTATCTAACAACTAAAGATGTTTGGCAGTTGATTGTATCTGAAGCCTGCTAGTCTCAGTTCTTCTCTGATAATTTATTAGAATGGGTTAAAATAAATCAAGGAGATCATGGACAACTACCAAGGCGTGGAGTCTACTGGTCAACACTTTTAGACATACTAGCTTGGCGTATATGGAAAAATAGGAACCTTTTTGTATTTCAAGGGCTAACATAGAGTTTTGTGGAAGCCATTAAAGTGTCAATAAGTTATGCAAAGCAGTATAACGCAATTAGTAGTTGGGATTCGTCGAGGAATAACAATTCAAACTATCTTCTTAAGAAATTGCCTGAATGGTAGGGTAGTTTGAATATTAGCTTTAGTCGGATTACTTTAGGATTTTTTTTTCACAAAAAAAAATAATATTCTATATAATTGGTGAGGCTTTTTTTCCTTTTAGTGTGGTAAAATTATATATGGTAAGACTTGAATACATGCCACCAATATTTTTAAAATATTTTCTTTAGCACTTCAACCAAAGTGTTATTTTTATGAGTATTTTATATTTGATTTTTATTTAATCTCATTTTTTGATATTTATAAATATTTTTATATGACATATTAAATGTTTTTCAAAATAATGATAAATTTAAAATGATACACCGAAATAAACAACTACTTGCACAAATCAGTACCAGTAGAAAAATGATACATCCACTAGTAAGATATTGACTACCTTAGAGCTATATTAAAGAATTTTTATCTAATAATTTTTTAAAGATAATTTTTAAAATTGTTATTTGTTAAAATAGATTTATGAACATATTTTAATATATATTTTAAATTATAAAAGTATTATATTTTTTTTGAAATTTAAACTATTAAATTATTAAACCATTAAAAGTATGTTTTAATATATGAAAATTACTTTAATTTTAGAGTCCATTTTAATTTTTTTTAAATTTAAAATTTATTACATTGTTTATATTTTTTTTAGAGAAAAAAACCATCTATTAACAAGAGAATTAAAAATAAATTAGCACAAAAAAAAAAAAGCGGACCACTAAACTGAAGCCAATAGATTCACTCTGTACACCTAATCTTATTTTCCAAGATCCTCATTCGCACAATCTACTTGAACAATATTTATAATTTTTGAGGAGAAAGGAAGGGAAAAGAATCTAATTTCATATGGTTTGCATATAATAAGACCGCCCAAGCAAGAGAATGAACTCTCTTATTGGCACATTGAAAATCTAACAGAAGAGCAAATGCTAAACACTAAACAATTAGATTAAATTTATTATTATAACAAAAATAAATAAATAAAAAGGTAAGACAATTATTTTTTAGATAATATCTACAAAAGCAAAATTACATGTTATTTAATTTTGTTTATACTATTCATTATATATAGATTTAATATTTTTAAAATTACCATAAATCCAACTATTTTTTAATTCAATATATGTAAATTTAATAATTTTACGTAACACAAATCCAAGCATTTTTTTTTGGTGAAATAAAACAATTACTTGTCTAAATTACAAAAGTTATTTTAAAGAGGAAAAAAAACCTCTTATCCTATCAGAATCAATAAAAACTAAACTCTCTATTAGGGGAGAATCAAAAACTTGCAACTCTTTATTGACCGAAGTCAACTTTGCTAAGCAGTTTGCAACCTGGTTTTGCTCTCTAGGGATGTATCGCAAAAGCTACTATCCTTTCTGGGACAATATGTGTTGTATCCTTCTAATTAAAGTTGATTTCGAAGAATTAGAGAAAATTCCTTGTATGGCTTTCACAAATTCTAAGCTATTAGATTGAATTATCAGCTTATCGTAACCACCACGTTGAACGAGTTTAAGTCCCTCTTGTAACAGCCCGTTTTTGAGTGGTGTCAAAAATAGTGGTTTCGGGGCCACCAAATCTGACAAGTAAGTTCGTAAATATTGTATACAATATTTACGATTAAAATATAGTTTTTAAAAGGTTTTTGATATGATAATATATGTTAAATAAATGATTTATTAAGTTTAAGTGGTTTGACCCTAAGGTCAAGTGGTTTTAGAAAATGAGGTATTCTGACCTCGTTTCTATAAACTGAGCCGTAAATATTTTTATAAATATTTACTGAGTTTCATTAAAGTTGCATTAAAGTTTCAATAGAAAATTTTAACGTTTCGATGGCTAATTAATTAAAAATGACTAAATTGTAAAAAATATAAAATTTAATCACTATTTGATTTTAGTGATTAAATGGCTAAGTGAATAAAGGAATGAATCCACTAGCTTTTGGATTAATTGTTCTTTTAGTCCTAATTAGTTTGGGATTAAATTGCAAATAAATTTATTTAGTTAGAATTTAAATAAATTGAAGGACCAATTGTGAAATTAAACCTTCTTTTGATGGAAATTATTCCATATATTTATGTGATGGACAAATATGGGCATATATTTGGTGCTTTAAATTAATTATTAACCAAGGGTAATACGATAATTTGATGAATTAAATTAAATTAAATTAAAACATTAAAGCTTTCATCTTTATCTTCTTCTCTTTAACCAAATGCTCAAACAAAAAGAATCCATGGATGAAGCTTCATTCGGCCACCTTTGTTTCTTTGATTAGGTATGGATTTTTAATCCGTTTTTAATAATTTTTATGTTTTTGAGATCGTTGTAACTAGGTCTAGCTAGCTCATACCTTCGGTTTTGAAATTGTTAAAGATTTTGAATGTTGTCATTGATGAATCTTGTGATTTTTTATGTTAAATGATGAATCTGAGATATTAATTGTTATTGAAAAAGTATTTTATTAAGTGATTTTTGATGAATTTTCCGATTAAGGGCTAAATTATTAAAATAGTAAAAATACAAGGGTTTATTGTGAAATTATTGAAAAAATGGGCTGTATTGAATGCCATGAATATTCGGTTAGCATGGGTTTGCATTAAAAATGGTTAATTTGCATGTTTTAGGCTCAGGGACTAAATTGAATAGAAGTAAAACTTTAGGGGTAATTTTGTAAAAATGTATAAAATGACCAAATTGCATGAAATGGATTTTTTTTTATTGTCTAAAATTATTAATTTAGATCAAGATCGGGTGAAAAATCGAGGAAAATAAAAATTTACCAAAATGCCTCTGAATATTGGTATTTCTGCAATTTAGCCAGGTAAGTTCGTAAGGTTAAAGTTAACCTTTGTATTAATTGATGATTGGTTTTACATATATTCTATTGTTGGAAATGAATTATTGTTTGAATTATAATATTGAATTGGATATTTGATTTGAATTGAATGCATGATTTGAGCACATTCGTGTTTTGGCGTATGACAAGGGCTTGGAGTGGAGATGGTATTGGAGGGAGATATCGGCATATTACCTAGGTAAACCAGGGTTCAGCATTTGTTGCGAACTCTTATATTTTACTTTCTGTTTGAAGTGATTTGGGTGGATCAGCTCTTACGAGCTTCTGTTCAACTCTCACAATCTTCTGTTGATGTGTTCTGGTGGACCAGCTCTATGAACTTCTATTGATAATGTACTCTTATCCACAAGTTTTTCTTCGAATGGAAAATCTCGGTAAGGTAATTTGTTTAATGAATTTTGAAAGATTTGTTATTTATTGAATATTGATTTGAACATAAATGAATTCAATAGTTGAGATTGTGGATGATGCTTAGGTTCATGCTAAGCTTATGGTTACATTATATCATGTTTAATATTAATGATATACAATGAAATGGTAAATGAAAAAAATGGGAATGTGCTTATGTTCATGAAAAGCTGGTATAATTCAAAAGGTGAATTTTCTTATAAAATGGTTTATCAAGAGATTAACTCCAAATGAGTTATATACTTAAATGCACTAACTTGTGTATTGATGATGGTGATTAGGCTTGTCGAAACCATTTTTTTGAAAAAAAACAGGGATCGACTTTATATTTTGAAAAGAAAACAAAAACTGGAGTCACCACCAATCTTTTTTATTTAGGTGTGATCGAATCACCTAGAAACTTGGTCGTTTTAATAAAATATTTCCATTTATTAAAACAAATTATTTTCGTCTACGAAAGTTGAGAAGACGAGTTTGGGAGTAGGTTACATGTGAGGAAGGATTAGCACCCTCGTCACGCCCAAAATTGGTACCTAATTGATTAATTAACGTCTTAATGTCGAAAGTTGAAAAGATTTTGAAATAAATTTTAAAATACAATCCCTTGTTATGAATGTTGGATAACTTGAAATGGATATTAAGATTCTCTTGTTTCGAAGAAATAAAATATCACATCCAGCACATAGGACACAACATTTCAAACCTTCGATATCAAAATCATCTCATAGTTTCCAAATTTATGTATTGAAATTTTAAGAATGATACTCGGTCATTCGGTCAAACGATAAATCGAAACCCAGCACGTAGAGCACAATTTCTCGAAAATTCCAAACAACGGAATGTTGCCTTGTTTTCTAAAAAGTCTTGAGTAAAAATGTAATAGTATGAAACGATTAAGATTCTCTTATTTCAAAGAAATAAAATATCACATCCAACACGTAGGACACGATATTTCAAACCTTCGATATCAAAATCAACTCATAATTTCCAAATTTACGCATTGAAATTTTAAGAAGGATATTCAGTTGTTTGGTCAAACGATAAATCGAAACACAACACGTAGGGCACAATTTTCTCGAAATTTTTAAACACGAAACATTGCCTTTCTTTGAATAAAACGAGTGCGACATTTAGCAATGTGCATTTATTTTGTTTGAAGCAAAACAAATATGTTGGAGCGTGACATACGGTATGATTTGAACTAGATAAAACAAAATATAACATAGAGCATGGAATAGTAAAACATAAATTAGATACAATGTTGATGGATGTTGACAATATGGAGATATAAATAATGATTTCTAGAACATGTAATGACAATATTTACACGATGTATATTGTTTAAATACTGAGATCAACAATTAAAGAAAGATGAAATTAATCATACGAATAATTAAAAGTGAATGATGAGACAACTTTAAATGAATAATATATAAAAACGAGTTTAAGATAAATATTATAAGATGCAATTTAAAATAAATAGTACAAAACAATCTAAAATCGTCAATATATAAAACAATAAAATAATGTATAGGACAACTTAAAATAAATGGTTTGTAAAATAATTTAGAATGCCGTATAAAGCTTAAGGTATATAAAAAATAAATAAACTTGAAATGAAGTATATATAAAAATATATTCAAAAAAAAGTATGAAATCTTAAAATACATAATAATCAAAAGGTTTACAATAATAAAAGAATTTAAGACAATTTATACGTGAAACCGTATACTAAATGTCATATAAGGAATAAAATAGATGATATATATAAAATAGTTGGAAATAAATAACATATACAGTAGTTTAAACAATATAATGTAAGTTCAAAATGTATAATCTATGAAAATTTGAAATAGATGATGTATATAAAAACTTAAAATAAATAATACGTAAGATAATTTAAAATATATATATAACGAAACAAGTAAAGGATTGAATTGAGATTAAAAGAAAACTATGGGGTATAAATCATAAATAACAGAAAAGGGAGAGAAGAAAAAAAAAAGGAAGGCCACCAAGGACCGAAATACAATGCGCTAAAAGAATAAGGGATTTGTTGGGAAATTATTCCCAATCCTCTATGCGCAGCATTTTAAGGGCCACTCTTTTCAAATGGTCCGAGGACCAAACTGAAACAGAAGTAAAAACCTGGGGCAAAAATCGAAATAAAAGGGTAACACGAGACCCTATTGAAGCACGCTACAGAAACGAAGGGATCCAATGCGCAAATAGACTATTGGGTCAAAGACGCGCGGATCCTCTGCAGGCACGGGTCGGGTCTCGGGTTCCCTCCCCAAATGACGCCGTTTTGACGTGTGTGGGGGAGGGAGTAAAACGCCGTCGTTTTACCTAGCTTATTTAAGCCAAATTTTGATTTTTTTATTCTTTCAGCATTCTCTCTAAAAAAGGGATGAAATCTTCTCAACTCCCTCCCTTTACTCTCATACCCGACGATGGGGCTTTCCCCAGTGTTCTTCGCGCCACCGTTGTGGGCCAGGGCCAGTGTTGCGCGAGAGGACTTTCCGGCGCCGAGGAGACCAACGAAGGTGGGTATCCTTTTTCTTTTTTATTATTTTTATTTTTTGTGTGAAAAAAGAAAAGTAAAAAAAATGAAACAGCAAAAGAAATGAAGAAAAAAACTTAAGAGCAAAAATAAAAAGTGATCACCTTTAGAAATCTTTTGCTTTTTTGAATGATTTTTTTTTGTATTCTATTCTCTCTAAAAAATGATAATGTTTTTTGGGCTTTTTATAGCCGATTACACTGCTTTATTCACTGTTTCTGCTACTTTTCGTTTGTTACTATTTCGTTAATGTATTGTTTGCTTCGTTTCTGTCCTGCTTGCTTTGTTTCTATCTTGTTTGTAGGTCCATGAAGGGTCAATGGGGGCGAAAACATGCCATTTTGGTGTAAGGTCGAAGACAAAGTCGAACCTTGGGCGGTGTGCATACCGAGGGGGCACATGAATGGTGTACGGCTCAAAGGTGATTCAGAAACCCTAGGGTTTCTGAATTGTTTTAGGCCATTGGGCCTTTTGGGCCTATAAGAATTGGGTTAAGGGTTTGGAATTGGGTTCGGATTTTGGGCTGTTGATTTGGGCTCATTTAGCCCGGGCCAAAATTGGGCCTTACAAGGCTTATGTCAGGCTTGAGATCATGATTGATGTTTATGCTTATGTATGGTATTATACAAATGAAACGGGTAAGAAAAGGTAATGAGACGATAAGTTCATTATTGAAATGTGATATGTGAAAATGGAATTGATGAATTGAATGATGTACTTATGTATAAGAAATTACGTATGTTACGAATGAACTTACATATGATGTGAATAACTATACTAATCAGTAAGTTGATGTTTTTATTTAAGTTTATGCTTACTAAATGGAATGGAAAGTAAGTAGGAAGTAATTCATAGTTCTATGAAAAGGTTAATGATGGTGTATATTGTTTATAAAGTCCTATTAAGTTAGGAATGAAAGATATATATATGATGTTGATAGACTTACTCATTTATGTAGTTGACAAATCTTGAGGCATTGGTATAGGTTTATATTTAATCTACAAAGTTCATTGATGAAATGGAATGATATGATTAAAATTTATACGAGCTTACTAAGCATTCATTGCTTACGTAGTCGTTCATCTTTACTTTTCAAATTATCAAAAGCTCGATTGGGTTGGAAGCTTATCGGAGCTATATCACACTATCCATTGGTTCTATCAGTACTTTTGGATGTTTTGATTTTGGTTATAATGGCATGTATAGGTTATTTTGGCTAAATGTTGGCTTATATGTGTTTTGTTGAGATTAGCCACTTATTTGGCTTATGTTTTGGTATTTTGATATGTGCATAATTTTCCTTATAATGTTGATGTGTGGAATGATTTGTGGTTGAATGATAAAAGGTAAAATAATAGTTGAATATGCATATGAGGTATGTTTTATAACTTAGTGTGATTTGGTACTATACTATAGTAAGTGTTTATGTATGCAATGCTATTAATTAAGTGGTACAATTGGTACTAAATGGTAAGTTTTAGTAAATGATTTACATGTTTTGTATTAATGCGATTAGACATAAAAGTTGGTTGATTACTTTGTTACATAGATTATAGGGTTAAACATGTTTATATTTGTCATTTGAGGTGCCTAACGGCATATTGGTTGTATGTGAATATACTCCATGTTTAAAGATTGATTTTACTTGTTTTGGATGCCATAATATAACCTGTTTATATGCACAATATTAACTGTAGGTATATGCCTTGTTGGGTGAGAAAAATGGCTTGTAAAATAGCTTATTTTTGTCCACACGGGCAGAGACACGGGTGTGTGTCTCAACTGTGTGTGACACACGGCCGTGTGTCCTTTGTAGCTTGTAAAGGTTTGCAAATCAGAATGTTCACACAGCCTAGCACACGGGCGTGTGGCTTGGCCGTGTGACCTAAGTCAGCATACTCACACAGGCACGGGCATGGGCACGAGCACAAGCACGGGCATGAGTTGGTACACGGTCGTGTGTCCCTATTTTGAATGCCCATACGGCCTAAGACATGGGTGTGTCTCATGGTTGTGTAAGTCACATGGCTTGGCCACACGATCGTGTGACCCCTGCAGTGTTGAAAATTTTAAATGTTTTCGAAAAATTTTCTAAGTTTTCGATTTAATCCCAATTTGTTTCTAATGCGTAATTTGGGCCTGGAGGGCTCGTTTAAGGGACAATATGTATGATTTTGATTGGTTTTTGACATGAATGCTATGTGATATAAAATGTTTGCATTTTCTGTCTGTTTGATTTGTAAACTCCGGTAATGCTCCGTAACCTTATTCTGACGACGGATTCGAGTTAGGGGTGTTACACCTCCAGGATTCCCCAAAGTTCTGCATCAAAAATTAAACATTTCCCTAGATATCTGTTATATCCAAAAACCCAATCACTAGTCTCATCCTGCACTATTTCCTCAGTAGTTGTATTACCAGATTGCAATTGAACGGTACCATTTGTACTCATTAAGATCCATTTCTCACTTGTCGACTCTCTAATATAAGTCTCACAATAGCCAATTGAATCGGCAATGATTTTAGAAAAATACTGTTTGGCCCAAATGCTTGAAACTTTAACTATTTCCTCCGGGCTCCAAGTTATTCCTTAAAAAATAAAAAGGTTGTGGTTTTTCCATATACACCAAGCAAATAAACCAAAGAGGCACGACCAGTTGGCTCCTCCCTCGTGTATCTTGGTAGTGTCCTGCGTATTAAAATAAATCCAATCATGTAAATTGTTTGAAAAAAATTCGTTAGATAACTTACTTGGATAACCTGTCTCCAGATTGCCTTAGCAATTGTGCAATCTCTAAGAATACGAAGGATATCTTCTGAAGCATGACCACAAAGAAGAAAAATGAGATCGACTATTATTCCCCGCTTAACTCTTTCTACATTGCTAAAAAGTCTTTGTTTCAGAATAGTCTATAAGAAGAAACGAACCCTTTAAGGACCTGAAAACTTCCAAGCACACTTCTATTTAGCATCTTTATCATTCCAAGACTCTTCTATCAAAATCCTATAAGCATTTTTTTACAAAGAAAACCCCTGACGAGGTATGGCACCAAGTAACTCTATTAGTCCCTTCAGAAGGGTGTAGAGGGGGAACACCCATAATACGCCATATCACATCATCCGATAGCCAGATTTTTATAGAAAATATCTATTTGTATTTTTATAGAAAAATCATTATTAAAGTTTGTTAGGATTATTGTTGAAACTCCTGAAGATATCATAATATATTTCTCCAAAAAATTTCCTCACTCATGACTTTCAAAAGAATGGTGATATAAATACTTAGTAAATACATTCAAATAGCCATTTGAAAAGCTAGTATTCAAGATTTAATATGTAGAATATGAGATATTATATGATGTTTTCATAAGGGAGAGTAAATACGTGCTGTACTCTTTTTCCTTTAACCGAGGTTTTGTTCCATTGGGTTTTCCTGGTAAGGTTTTTAATGAGATAGTATGATATGCGTATTATAGATATGTGTCTTCACTAGGAATTTTTTTTCCCACAGGGTTTTCATCTTAGTAAGGTTTTAATAAGACACATTATCTACCAATGGATATTCAAGAAGGATGTTATGAATATATTATTATTAAGTGGATGTACATCAAGATTAAGATAGATTTTGATGTATTTTAAATTCTAATAGTCATTAGAAGTAGAGTTCTATTTCATGTATACTTCTTATGTCTATAAATATAAACTTTGGAGAAACATTGTAGAGAATTTTCATTAATCAATAAAATACGCTTTCTATTTTGCTCTCCCATTTTCTTTGTTCTTTACTATCTGTTTTTTTATTTTATAACAATACTTTAGTTATAAGTGAAATGGTAAAGTGTTTATAGGCATGGACATTGTTATCAATACAAGAGGACATGAGTTCGAGTGCGCTGAAATGTATTATCTTTCTATTTATGAGTTAGAGAAAGAAAGACTAACAGATGTGATTAGAACTTATAATATGATTGTTTAAAAAATTTTCTCTTAAAGCTTGAGTTTAATATTGAGAACTACAATCATAAATTGCCATCGTTAGTTTGGGACATACATTGTTATGAATTGAAAAAACATGTTCCGAGGGATATGCCCTTAGAATTGACGTAGTCCATGCTCACTCTCACCATTGTTATGTAATTTCCATTTTCTGAATAATTATTTTCTAAAATGGTGTTTCGTCTTTCTCTTACAACTATTAAAAAAAAACTATTTATTTACCATATTTTTCCTATATGAAAGATATAATTTTTAGAATGAACTGTATCACTAACTCTCGATTCAAATTATTTAAAATAAGTTGAATCATATTAATAAAAGAAATAAATTCGATCTTAGATGTCTTGAAAAATAAAAACTAAATAATAAGATAATACATATTATTGAATTCATATTTTTTTATATTAACATTAATGATCATATTAATCGAACTAAAACTCATTCGGCAGTTAAAACTTATTTGAATCCAAATGATTTTGTGGAAAAAAAAAGAACTTAAAAAGGGGGAAAAGAGGCAGAATTTTAATTGTTATTTAATTGAAGAATGAAATGCGAAATTAAGGGACATGAATGGAAGTAGGGAATTTCCTGGACACCCAGAAGTGAGAAAAGTGAAAATTGAAGAGGGAAACAAAATCATGGGAGAATTGAATTAAATGAATTGAACATAGCATCATCACCATCATCATCTTCAATTCTACATAGCAACTGATTCACTGCTGAAGCAATTCCATCCACTGTAGTCAGCTTGCAATCATCTTCTACCTGCATTCCCAAACATCAATTTATAACCACATCCGTCTTAAATAGTAGCAATTATTTGGTAATAATAGATAATTACCTTGAGAGTGAGAGAATAGAGGACAATTAGAGCAGCGGTTGTGACATTGAGATGAAGGATGGTGAGACGCATAGCATTCAAGCCTGAAACCAATCTGAAGAGCAGAGAGGGTCGCCTTTTCCATCTTATTTTGAGGTTTGCATGCGTCTCATTTACGTTAACTTCTATGTCACCAATGGGTGTTGAGTACTGTGGGGACGTGAAGAAGTCATCAAATTTTGGTCTTTCTTCTTTTAACTCTTTCTGACCACTTAGCCATTGAAGCCTTTGCTCTAGCTCTTTTACAAAATTGATAGATCCCCCTATAATGGATGCTTGATCCCCCTATAAAAAAACACAATATCTTTCACATCTTAGTTGGATATAATGAATGCGATTGCAGTGGTTAGTTAAAAGAGAAACATACATACCCTTTGGGCATAAGATGGAGGCATTAAAGATCGAAGAACGGAAAGATATTGATTCATTTGCTTTCTTCTATTGCGCTCAACTGTGATGTGAGTCATTCTCTGGTTCTCTATCTCTTCCTTGTTTTTTGGAGCCTTGGTGGATCGACGTCTCTTCCGGCGACCCACAGCCGACGGACCACTGGAATGGGGTAATGGTGGAGCCATTGAAGTTTGTGAAGAAGAACTAACCCGATGATCTCCATCAACTAGATTATTGGTATCTGATGTTTGGTTGCCGGGAATATGTTTAAAGCAGAATTTTTCTTCTTCTTTCCCCAACCCCAACCCCAACCCGTAACTCCAATTCCCTCCTAACAACACATCTTTGCCGTTGTAACCAAACCAGTCTTGCTGGAATACCACTGCTTCCATTGCCATTGATCTTTCACTCTTTTCAGCTCAAAATTGAAAACTTGATATTGTTTAGCTAAAACACCCCCCCCAAAAGAATGAATTGGGATATCAGCCTTGATGGGATTGAGCTTGAACTTTGAGTGAAGAAGTGAGCTTTTTAAAGGGATTTTATAAGAAATTTCAGGGTTTTTTCCATAGGTTATGTTATTTAATATGTTAAATGTGCTGCGACCGAAACCACGATTAAAAAGAAATAAAAGATTTATACCGCATTATTGCACGTGAAATAGTATGAAATTTTATTGAGAAAAAAGAAAAGAAAACAAAGGCCAAATGGTACAAAAATGAGATTTCCACAACAGGAAATGTAATTTGATCTGTCAAATGGAATGTGACATAGGAAGGATTAGTACCACCAATCCAGGTCACCTCCCAAATTCTTGACCATACTTAAGCCTTTCTTCCTTACACCGCATAACTTAGAATTTGTCAACCTCTATTCAATCACATCAACAAGTAATTCTCTAATATTGAAGAGGTTAATGAAGACCTTATCATTCACAAGTGGTATTCCTCATCCTGCCTAAAGAGTTCATCCGTATCGCCATCTTCTCTTCTATCCTGAAATCTCCCTTCAATTAACTATCATACATTGTTTAACAATATCTTTTGTTTGCAGAATCACGGTCATTGGATTTAGGATTCTATTATTCATCATTGTTTAACACCAGATAGGCTACAACGTACAAGCCAATTCCACACCTAATTCTTGATCAAGTTTACCATCACCCCAACAAACAATCCATCTCCTGACCCACTCACAAATATTAGTATGATCCAAGTTAGAAACTCTAAACCAACAATTACTACCAAACCAAACTGCTTAGGTAAACTGATAACCCAAGAAGAGATGTTCATAGTTCTTCCTTTTGTCTGAACAAAGAATAAGCAAATCATTCGTTAACTTGATATGCTTTCAGAACTCTACTCTACTAGGCAAACATCCTACGCATAGTTTCTATAAGAAAACTATGATCTTTTTGTAGAAGTTTGAGTTTCCAAAGCTTACCCCAATAGGCCTTAGGCCACCCATTGATTGTAGTTTCTTTTGAACTCTCATCCCCTTACTTGAAATTTGATAGGCTAATCTCGTGGATAACTTGCCCGAATCACAATATTTTTAAATTACTATATCATCCTCTCTTATGCTTCTTTTATGCTTGTCGCTTTTGATGGTTTACTTTTTAGGAAGCTAATTTTGGCTCATGTGAGCAAGATACTGGCTATGTGTTATAACATTTTTCATGAGATTTTATTTAGTTGATTCTTTGGTATCTCATGTGTGTTTGTGGAATGATGATAGGGGGAGTATGTATCATTTATGTGTTTTGTAAATAAAATCAAAATCAAAATCAAAATGGGAGATTTTTAGTAGGAAGGCTATACAAGACTGATGATTGAACATATCCTATTGAAACAATTATTTAAACATTTGTTCAGACAAGACCTATGGGACAATTTGAGTACTATGAGATGCTGGTATTTTGATTTAGGCCTACATATATGTTTTTATCATAGGCAAATGGACTTCAAGATGTATTTCTTTTTATCTCAAACAATGGAAGCTAGAGATCAACATGTCTTATCACATAAAGCTTATCATTATCATTTAAACTATTTATTTGGTGATTTATCTACTAAACTTAGATAATAAGGTTGTGTTTTGGTATGATTTTTGGAGGCTTTTATCCTAGATTATAATGCATCAAGTTGAAGTATTTATCTCCACAAAACTTGATCTTGAATACTGCCTCATTTGGCCTATAAATAGGCAACTATTTTGCATGTAAAGATGCATCTTTTGGAGAGTGCTTTTGCTGATTTTGTCAGTTTATTTGTTGTCGACTTTTACTTGTATTTTGCACTTGTTTCATAGGATTTATTGGGGAGTTTTACTAGTTGTATTGTTAGATTTTTGGGGTGAGTGCGTTGTAACAAGTCAGTGTTATTTATTGGAGCTGTAATAGTAGATTAGGCTTTAGCCAATAGGTTACTAGATCGATTGTTGAATAAAATCATTTATTGAGTAAGGCTCCACTTATTAAGATTAGTGAATTTAACTTGCGTTAGCAAATCTCGTGTTCATTCTTCTCCTTCTCTTTTTTGCTTGTTGCCCGTGTTCGCAAATCTCGTGTTCATTCTTCTCCTTCTCTTTTTTGCTTGTTGCCCGTGTTCCGATTAAACTCGTGTGTTTGAACACACTGTCTAAACACCAAATTGAGCAGGGAAGCAAACCGAGGTTCTTACACCATATCTTACCTAATAAATAAAAGGTAAAAGTCTCCTCAAGGCCCCTGTATTAAGAGTTATATTGTATTTGTCTCCTTTACTAAAAATTGACAAATTAATCCATGTATATTAGATCAAAAAGCAAATTGATCTTTTTTGTTAAAAAATCCATCCATTTCTTCTATTAAAAATTAGCATAGTTGATGGAATAACCAGACAGTTACACACGGCATGTCACGTGTACTTCATACAGACTTAGAGTGATCAATTGTTAATAGTAGATTTGGGTGAAATTTATAACAGAAAGATTAGTTTGTTCTTTGATTTAACATAAAAAGAGCAAATATAACTCGATTCTCAATTTAAAGAACTCTATAATATTTTTATCCAAATAAAACAAAAACTGTCAGAAGTTATATATAAATCTACAAGGTCTATACATTAATCAATCCACTTAGGTTTGACGTGAGTGTATTTTTTTATAATATATTTTTAGATAATTTGATTAATGTGAAAAATCAATTGTACAATTAACAGACGCATTATTTTTATTGACATGATTATATTTTATATGGTGGAAGCTTTTGATGGGGTAACTTTGCTTACACGAATTCAATAGCTAGGTGATAGTGTCTAAAATTTACAATATAAGTAGAAGAAAAGCGTGAAACATAATTTATTGATGTAGGTGTGGTATGAATAGAGTAAATTATTGTATTAAAAAATTATATTAGGTTCAATTTTTAAGAAATGTTGAATGGATTATAAATTATTTTGTTTAAATTAATTTTTTAGGTAAAATTTTAATAAGGTTCAGCAAATTATGTCTAAGTCTATTATAGTAGACAGATAAGAAGAGAGAAAAACTGTCTTAGGAAGAAAATAACAAATTTTGAGATAATTTAAAGGTGGAGAAACCATTTCTATTATAAGTAGTATTAACACTTCACAACCTTATTTTTTTTTAGAAATAAAATTATGTTATTTCAACGATAAGGAACAAATAAGAGATAATATGAGATTATAAGGACAAATTATGTCATTTCTTTCCCTATAACTTTATTTTCTTTGCTTTTTCTATTATACTTGGATTCTTCTTCTACAAGTTTATTTTTTATTATTTTTGGATTAACTTAAGTATTGTTGAGTAATTCAGAGCATAAGCTACACTTCTCTTTTGATCTACTTTTATTTTACAAGAACTCGAAAACGTGTGAGTTTATTTCCAAATCCAATCCATTGTCAAATAGACATTAACAAGAAGATTTCGAGATTTTTAGGATGCATTTTGATATGTTGGAACAAAATGAAAAAGAAAGTGAAACCAATGGTGTATAGAGTCAAATCCTAATGTTTTTTAATGTATATTTTTTTTGGGTGGTGTCTTGGTTTGGTGGTAGACAACATGCCCCTTTAGAGTAACTAAAGTTTCATATGATCACATAATCCGATAGAAAATAAGTAGAAATGTTGATATGTTGTTAAGGCTTTTAATTAAATCATCCAATCAGATTTGAGGTGTAATAAATATATCAATCTTAATTTTGATTTGGATTATCCGAATTTCATCCATCCATTAATGTTGAATTATGTTTTTTAGATTTTTTTCTAAACAATAATTTTATTACTTCAATTGCGGCTGCCTCTACAACTTTCTTTCTTTTTTGCATTATTAGAAGTGATGGATGTAACACCATTGGAGTACTTAGATGTAAAATTTTAAAAAAAATTGATTAAACAACTAGCTGTACCCCTAAGATGACTTTATTTGCCAATAATAATTAAGATAATCAGTAAAGTGTACCAAGGTTCAATATCTCTATTCTAAAAGTTCTGAAGTGTAGCAGAAGAAGTTTATAGTACATACATATATTTCATTTGTAAAGTATTAAAAAGCATTCAATTTAGAATTCTGTATGTTAGCTTGATGGTCAGGATATTCACCACCTTAAATGTGATCTAAATTTAAGTTACGCTAATCACATTATTATTAAAATTTTATTTTTATATTGTAATTCACTAAAAAAATACCATCCAATTATCTTTGACGTTTTGTCCCCTCAGCCCATCGCATGGGTGACCTTTTTCCAATACAATATATTCTTCCCTAATTCTAAATGTTTTTTTTTTTTTGTTAAGCATGGAAACTAGTGGGAGCATACCTAACCAAATAAGTCATATAAAATCATCAATGGTAACCAATTTTCTAACATGAAAATCTACCTAATTAATTTCTAAAGCCCATACATCCAAAATATAATTATAATAAGAATAAGGGTGTTTTTTATAAATTGAAAATTATGCGTTGGCAAATTAAAATTTGAATTTTTAGTACTAAATTTTAGAAGCACTGAATTTATATGATAAATCTGTTTAATATATCAATAAAAATTAAGCATAAAATATAATTATTTTCTTTGATAATACTAAATTTTAATTTTGAAATTTCATTATTTCATAATTTTAATCTTATTAAAATGGTATTATTTATTTTATTTTAAATAATTTTGGATAAAAATTAAATGATACAATTTGAATTTTTAATTTTTAATAAAATGAGAAAATAATTTATTTGAAAAATAAGATTTTAAAAAATAAAATCAAGTTTTTTTTTCACAAGCTATCTAGTCACTTATCATATTCAATACATTTTTGTTGAAAATATTAATTAAAAAGTTAATATGATTATCAAACACAATTGAAATAAAATAAAATTTGATCTTTTCTAGGTATTCGGATTAAATTCGAATCCTTCCACTCCCGCCCAAACAATAATAGACTCAGACCGTAAAACAAATGAATATACTTGTGATTTTCAATGATTTATCAAACACACCCTAAGAAAACAACAAAATAACATAATTTGAAGCTACGAACCCTAAATTGTAGCCTATTCATCAAGTGTTTATCTTCTTTAAAAGTAATCTGATTCAAATCACACCTGATAAAAAGATAAAAGTAATTTCACACCCATAATTAGTGTCCTTGGAATATAAAAGGAGAAAGGGAGTAAATGAAAGAGATAGAAAACTTGTGTCCATTGAATCAAATTCTAATACGTCCCCATCACAATATGAGAGAAAAGGCAAACATATGTTTTCAACAATGAAAAAAAATGATTGCAAAAGGGCAAAAGCTTTTTCTTTACTTTGAAATTTATATCCTAAGAATGAGGCAAAATCATTGTCAGCTAACCTTTATCAAATCCCTAGACTGGACTGCCCACGACAATCCATACCTATCTACCCTTCAAATTTATACCTTTGTATGAATAATGTAGCGGCAAAAATGCTCATTCTCTTCCAATTAATTTCTTCTCAAGTCTCTTTTGTTTCGCATATTAATAATTAAGATTAACTATACCTAATGTTATTGAATTATTGGTAAGTTTATATTTTTATTATTTAATTTTAAAATGTTATAAAATAACCATAGAATTATTCGAAAAATTACTGTAATCATCTAATTTTAAAAGATTACAAAATGATTATTTAACTAGTTGAAAGTCACTAAATTGTTAATTTTTTAATGAATGATTGATATGTCCGTTAAATCATTGTTTATCATATAATACATATTAGTTAAGTAATATTCATGTGGCTTTTTAAAAAAATATTTTGTGTGCCTTTCTTTATCCTTTAATGAATTAATCTAACTTAAATTATTATGTTTTAGGTTTTTCTTCAAATATCCTTAAGTTCAGTTTAGTATTTTTAGAAAAAATAAGTTAAATTTAATAATTTAATGATTTAAATAAAAACTTTCGAATAATTTAAAAATTATTTTATAATTTTTTTAAATTAAGTTACTAAAATATAATCTTAATAATAGTTTGAATCTAGTTCATTAAAGTTTATCCTAATAATTAATCATAGTAGTTTGTATAGATTTTGGACCTTTGACATTACACTGTGGGTGAGTGAATATAAAATTTTAAGAGTTGATAATAATAATAAAATTATTATTATTAAAATTATTTAATAATGGGAATGTCATATTATTGAATTTGTGGTATTGAAGCCTGCAGCGTGTCATTATAACAGCCCTTTGATTAATATATTAATTTTCTTATTAATATAATAATTACATAGTTCTTTTCCTCTCCATCCCATTCTAAGCAAAGACAGGGTAACAAAATCGCCTAATACTTTAAACAAAGCATCTGCAAAAGCAGACTTTAATTTAATCAATAATTTTAAAGTTAAGTGGATTGAGTCTTAACTCGATCGATATAAATATTAGTGTTAATGTGAGAAGAAGTGGGTTCACCAGTGCTGAAACATATTATCCTCCTATTTATAAGAGTTAGGAAGTGCTATAGATAGCTCTATGTATTGTATAAGAAAAACAGATATAATCAAAACTTATAATAAAATTTTTAAAAAAATTTTTAAAATTTAAATCTTACTATTTATAAATATTTCTTATTTTTAATTTAATTTTTGAATTTTAAATTTTAAATCTTACTATTTATAAAATATTTCTTATTTAAAGAGAAATTTCAAGATTAATATTTGATTCACTATCAATATATATAGGTCTCATGCACCATCAATTAATAACAAAATGACACATCATCATCGGTGTAAAGTAAAAAATATTGAAAGACTTGAAAATAAATATTATTAACTTTAAAAAACATTGAAGGACTTGAAAATAAATACTATTAACTTTATTAAACAATTTTTTTTCTTTCGGTTTCAGATTATAGATTTGAAATGTTGGGTTTTGAGTTTTTTATTTGATATTTATGTTTATTTATTACAATTATTATTTATTTTTTAAAATAAATTTATTTATACTTATTTTTAAAGCGTTCAATATTTTTTATTTTACACAAGTGACGATACGTCATCTTTTTATTAATTGATGATTCCCCAATATATAAATAGTTAACGTTAAAGAAAAAAAACTAAAACATTAGTACATTTAAAAAATATATATTCTAAAAAATAAACTACTAAAAAATATGAAATGATAGAGACATGCTTGAGGTAGTACTCACTGTCACAAGCAACTTTCCATATCAATGGGATTAGCAATTTTTTAAACCAATATTTGGGTTGTGCTAAAATTGTACATTGTATCTAACTCAAAAAATTATATCACTTAAAGGAAACATATTTGGAGAATCAAATCAAATCAAGTCAATCTAATCTTTTAGATCGAGAAAGTTGAATCGAATATTGTTATTATTATATTGAATTCAATAAGTTTAATTGTTGTTTAAAAAAGATTGTGATAGATTTAGATTATGTTAATAATTCTCAAAAACTCAATTTTATTTAGAGACTTGCATAGGTTGATGTATTGATTTGAGCGACCACTTAAAAATATTATTTATGAGAGTGTATTTTAATTGTAAAACTTGTGTTGTGATTTTACAAACTAAGTTCAAAAGAATCAATTTAATAGTAAAAGTTCTAGTCATCAAAATTGAAGAAGTGAGAAAATTATAACTAAAATGTAATAAATTTAAGGTTTACTTTTTGGTAAGTATTTAAAGATAATAAATATTCTTCCATGAATATAAAGAAACCAAACTACATAAATAATTTATGTATTCCTTATTTTCTTATTATTTAGCAACTGTCTGAGCTTTTAACATAAACGTTTAATAGAAAATTAAACCGTACATAAAAAAAAGGTATTTAACCTTAAAAAATAAGAAAGGCCAAAAAGAAGGTAAAGAAGACGATTGCAAACCAAAAAAGGAACTACTTTGGAAACTTGAAAAAGTGGGATGGAATTCTGAAAAAGAGAAGTAAATTGTGAAGATATAGTTGGGAAAACAACGGCGCAGCCATTAAAACCAGGACGGTTTCCACGCCTAATTCATGAATTGGCTCCTCTGGGGTCTACCCTGTCAAAATATATTCCACATGACATGGATTGGCCTTAGACCATGGACGTTTAACCACATGCTTTTTATTCGGGCGCTTTCTTTCATCCGTACTAAAATTTTCTATCAATCGGGTTGGATCGAGTTCAGATTAAGTAAAAAATTTAGATTTGTTTTTAGATTTTAGTTCGATTTGATTTGAATAAAAATATTAAAATTTAAATTCGATTTGGCTCACTTGTATTAATTTTTTTATCTATTATTTTTTTTATATAAAATAAATTTTAAAAATATAATATATTAAATAAATTAAAAATATTAAATAAATATTTTTCAACAAATAGAAAAAAATTTAAAATATATATATACTTAAATATCAAAGAAGTACAATTTAACAAACAAATACATTTAAAGTAGTAGCAAAATTAATAATAAAACAAGAGTTATACGATATCTAAATAATAACAACAAAATACTAGTAACATAATAGTAAAATAATAAAAAATAGCAACAGTTTTTTTTGCAAATTTGGATTTGGCCTGGGTAAAAGAAAGTTTACTCGAGGCTCGAATTGTTTAGAAAATAGGTCATATTTTTTTTGTCTAAACCCATTTTTCAGACCAAAATTTTTGCTCAAATCCTACTATTTTTCGGTGGGCACCCGACTTTACTTATGGACAAATCTAATTCATACAGCAGAAAGAAAATTAGGAAGATGTAAAATTTAAAAAAAAAGTTGAAAAATAAAAATATATATAGAGAAAATAATTTTTTCATAGGTATGAGTGATAGAATTGAAAAATAGAAAATGAAAAATATATCATTTTGAATTAATATATCTCGTTCCCTTATATTTTAACATTAATCTTATTATAAGTTCATATGACTGCTCTTTTTTATGCAATACTTAAAACTATTCATAGCCCTTTCCCAATCTTTAAATAGGAGGATAATGTACTTTAACGCACTCGAACCTAAGTTCTCTTGCACTGACAATAATACTTATATTAATCAACTAAGACTCAATTTATTTACTTTGAAATAATTTATTTTTATACATATATTGAAAAAATGATGTTTTGTTGTATTTTCATTTCTTTCCTTAGGAGCACATTTAATTATTCTTTTTCAATTTTTGACACCCATGTCACTTTTTGGGTCCCTCAGCGTCCCTTGGGTTGGTTCTCTCCTTCCCATCCCATCGCATGGCCTTAATTACCAAAATGGAAGATTTGAATGGTGGGGTGGGGTCTTCCATTTCCGAGGTTTTCTTCTACTAGGTAACTGTACACGTGGGCAAACGGTGCACTTCTATTTTTGCATATATAATCTGATTTCTTTAATAATTGATTTTTTAATATTTTGAAAATTATGTGTTATTTGGTTAATTACAAAATAAATGGTTTGTCTTACCTTTCTCTTATTATAGTAAAGGTAAATTTTATAGATGTTCATTCAATTTTCATAAATTTTTATTTTAAACATTAAAAATAAAAAAAAATTTACAAAATGAGAACTAGCATTTCATAATTTAAGGGTAAACTACACGTGTCATTTCCATAAGGCACTAGGTGGACACCCGAAGACAATTCTCCACTTTTCGTCTGCTGGGATGTTCTCAAGTACCCAACCTTCCATCTCTATCTATCTACCGTGAAGACCACCCACCTTGAGTAAGAACATCTCTTTCCATCAAGTTACCACTCAACAAAGTTTAACTTTTTCAGTGTAAATACTTTCTTAAAAAACAATTAAGATCTACTTAGGCATAACAACCTCCTACATCCTCGAAAGACATAACATAATAGGACCCTTGAACATGTCTTTTACATACTCTATGATGATAATAATCTTGTCATGTCACCATTATTAAACAAGGAGTATCTCTTATAAATACCTTCCAAATAAAAAAAGAAAGGGATCTTCTTCCCCACAAACAAACCCTAAGTACTCTTGCTCTACAATTGGTCTTCTTAGCCTCTATCTTAGCCTCTATTTAGGTGAATCAATCAACTTTGCACCTCTACTTTCTCCTCCTTAACTTTCCTTTTGTTAAGACTTGTATTAATACCGATATATCAAATTACTATTGTTGTTGTATAAATTGATGATCTTTAAAGTTTCAAAACAAATAATATTGCATATTGAGAATAGTAATAATCTTTGATAATCTTCACTATTGTTAAAGTACGTGGACTAACTCTATGTAAGCAGATATGTGTTTGATAAATCATTGAAAATTTTTATTTTATTGAAAAAAATTAATGTTTACTTTTTTAAATGTATTTGATAATGATATTAATCTTTTAATTAATACAACTTTTTTAGCAAAAAAAAGTTTTGAAAAAGATAAATGGATAATTAAAATCATATTTAAAACAAATTATCTCTTTTCTTAAAAAATATATTTAAATTATTATATTTAGCATTTACCCAAAAATATCCAAACAATACACATTTTATTTATAAGATTAAAATTACAAAATTAATAATTTTCAAAAAATCAAAATTTAATTTTATCAAACAATATTATTTTATTCGATATTGATTCTTTTGCAACATCTAATTTTCTATTTTTCAAATAACGCCTTAGTGTTTTTACAGTATTTTCTTTTGACAAAAAAAGTATAAGAAATTATTTAAATTTTTACCAAAATTCAAATGTATAACAAGCTGTCCCCCCCCCTTTTTTATTGCTTAAATTACATAAAAAATGTAAATAATTAGTGTTTGAAAATGGAAACTTTCTAGCCCATCAGCTCTTGAATAAATATGTTAAATGTTTTCAACAACTCCGGCTTAGCAAGATGCATGAAGCAATGAAATTACCTTTCATTTTTATTTCCAAAACGATCCCCAAATTCCACAATTACACTATTTATTTCCATTTTTTCAATTTTCTTCTTCTTCTTTTTTGGGTAGAAATTATTGACTGCCTTTAAACGATTACTTTATTATTCAAAACATCACATCAATGTAGATTTAATATTATTATCTAGTAATACATCTTGTACAAAGTTCAGAGGTGCATCAAACAATTATAAATATTCCACCCACCAATCTAATAAATTTATTCTATAATTATGATAATTGAATTTTAACAACACAAAACCCATTTGGAGAATGTTGAAATTCAAGCAAATTATGGTGTTTTTTTTTTTTGGCCATTAAAGGGAATTTTCTTTTCTGCTATTACTATATAACTTCCAAGGGGAATAAAACAAGTTAATGGAAATTCATGAATCTAATGTTGTAGAGTTGTTGGCTATTAAAGTAACTTTTGGAATTCTTTACTAAGATGGTGTGGAACAATGATTAAATCTGTGAATAGCTGTGGTGGAAATTGGTAAAATTATTATAAGGGTTGATATATTAGGAGTCAAATTATATTTTTTTATTAAAAAAAGGTAAATTAGTCTTTCTACATTAGATCAAAAAGTAAATTGATTTTTCTATTAAAAATTTTATCTATTTCTGCTATTAAATATTGGTCTCCGTATGCCAACATGAGGTACACATGGCAGCCATTATGTTGTTATTTTATTAACCACGCTAATTTTTAACTGTGCAAATGGATGAATTTTTTTAACATAAAGGGACAATTTGCTTTTTAATCTAATATACAAAGACTGATTTGCTCTCTTTTTTTTTATTAGAGTGGATAAAATGCAATCTAACTCCTATTACATGAGCCTCCATGATACTTTTACCGTGAAAATTCGAGTGTATTATCCGTTTTGATTTGGAAATTTTAAAATCATAATTATAAATATAAACAATACACATAATAAAAATTAAAAGTTTGATCGATTTTCAATAAGAAACAAAAGTTTGATCAAGGTTTTTAGAACAGGACGATGGTCAAACTGATCAGGTCACCAATTATTAGTTTGATCGATTTGTCTTATTCAATAAAATAAATTATTAAAAGTTTATTAAAAATAAAAAAATATTTCAAAATAGAGAAAAACTAGTTCAATCGATATTTTAGTTAGGTTTAACCAGTCTATATCGGTACGCGGGTCAATTGATTCAACCCCTATCTCCAAGTTGGCATCTCGATCAATTTTCGGTCCAACCAGTTCAACTGATCGACCTGGTTCTAGAAACATTGGTTTTGATCAATTAAAGAAATTTTTCCCGTTAAGTTGAGAAAGCAGGCGATGAAGTTTGAAAATAAAATTACTCACAATTAAAAAATTAAAAATTTATTTTGTAAAGTTTATAAGATACGACAATATATTGTTGCTAGGTATTTTTTTTTAAACATGTATAATATTTTGGTATAAAATAAGTAATGGAAGAATAGTTTAGGTGTCACTTATGAAAAAAAAATTTAGATATCAACTTAGAAAATTATATAGTTTGGGAATTAATTTGCGGGTTAAGTTTTTTTTTTAAATAGATTTAACTGTTTGACTAACATTGAGTTAATGAAAATACCAATTTGGAGGAAAAATAATTTAGAGACTACTTACGACAAAATAAAAGTTTAGGTGCCAATATGATAAAAAGGGTATAGTACCCGATTTGCCGGTTAAGCCTATTTATAATCGAAATCAACTATTATAATACACTATGATGATTTAAATATATGCAAACTTAAATCAAAATAAAATCTAGATTGAGAATATATAAAAGCAACATCACAAATTTCATTGACTTGTTTTTTCTAGGGTCAAATTATTCATCCAAGTCTAAAAATTCATTTAGAATTTGGTGTATAATTATTGGTAAGTGTTGAGTGTTGGAGACTATTTTCGGTTATAATTTTTTTGAACAATCTCATTAAAAATTCTAATCATATATGTTCTTTTTGACACAATATTTAGAACTACTCATAGCCCCTCTCAACTCATAAATAGAAGAATAATGTACTTCAGCGCACTCGAATCCACATCCTCAAACATTGACAATAATATTCACGCCAATTGAGCTAAGATTCAATCCATTTTTCGGTTATAATTTTCATCTAAATAACCTAAAAACAAATGAATAACATAAGTTTGAGGATAAATATGGTGAAATTGATAACAAATAGGAGAAGTGATCAAATAGAAGTGGACTTTGGGTCTTAAATGCATAATTTCCATAGTTGTTTAAAAATCGCCTCTTCAGGAAGTAATAATATTTTAGGTTATTAAGATGGCCGGTTGCCTGGAATGGGCCGAATACCTATCATCAAAACTTCAAAAGACAAGCATATGGGCCTTTCAATTTTTATATTTTTTTAAGTGTTAAATTTAGAGGTATTGTTTTTATATTAACTAGAATATGCTCCAAAGTCTAGCAGATTATATTTAAATTTTCAACATAATATTTATTGATATAATTCAAATTACTTGTAATAATTGAACAAACACAAGAACCTTATAAGAAAATAGCTTGATTGCTTCAGATACAGAAGAATCAATTTATACACAACTAAATAGATAGATATACTGCCACTAACAACATAACAGAATCCTCAACAGTAATCAAGCTATTTTCTCAGTTTGTTAATGAGAAATCACAGTATATTGTTTGTGATATTAGTACATAGATATGTATATAAAATGTATACAAATTATGATATTCTGGATAAATAAAACGAATATCATGAATATAATCAAGTCACGGGAATAAAATATTTTTTATTGAGTTGTTGTAACAATTTATGCAAAAATTGAAATAAATTACGATAAAAAAAAACATGAATATGATATAAATATAACAACATATAAAATTATACATGAAATACATTATGAATGTATATAAATACATGAAAATAACACAAACATATTTTTTTTATTATAAGTTCTGATCATATCTACTCTTTTTGACATAATACCTAAAACTACCCAAAGTCCCTCTCCAACCCATAAATAGGAAGATAATACGCTTTAACGCACACCCACATCCTTCTGCATTGACAACAAAACTCATGTCAATCGAACTAAGACTCAATAGGCTATAACTAAATAAATTAACTTCAAAACAATTTTTAAATAAAATGAAAAAATAATTAAAAAAACCATATGACAAAAAAAAACATAATGAATGTGAATACGATAATTTACACAAATATATCAAAATTTACCTAACATAAATTATTAACCTACAAAATATTATATAATTGCATGAAGAATATATATAATACAACACTGTATAAATATACAAATTTCAATATAAATTGAATTATTATAAAAAAATTATGGAAAATATTAACATATTTTTTTTTCTAAATTGAATTGATATAATAAATTATATAAAATATTTTATAAAATGAAATACGATATAAATTCATGGAAAAATAATAAAAATATAATATTATTACATGAATATATTAGAAGTCACAACCTATAAGAACAAATTATTAAAGTCTAAAAATTTATATCATATAACTAGGAAAAAAAAGTCTGCCTTGTGGTAAGTATTAGGGTTAGTCTGCCTTGTGGCAAGAGTATTGCGTCCAGAGGGATTTTCTAGGGTTCGGCGACAACAAAAAATAGATTTTAGTTCTGGGTAAGAATATGGCTAATATGAATGTGGTGGGGGCAGATCTGGCAAATCTACAAATAATGGATGAGGAGGAGGATCCTTTGGTAATGAAAGGTGATGAATTTTTTGTCGAATTAAACTATGAGTTATGTCTGGTAGGGAGAGTGCTTAGAGAACGTATAGTCAATTTCCCAACATTAAAAAATACGATGGCAGATTTGTGGCATCCTCTAAGGGGGGAGAACCCTTTAGTGGTCTCATTATGGACTACGGTTTTCTAGGTGCAAATTCATAATTTACCGTCGGGTTTCATTACAGAAGGTATGACACGGTAATTAGGGAATTTTATTGGAGATTTTAAGGAATATGATGTGTCATTGATTACAATGGGGATGAATAAATACACAAGGATACGTGTTCTATTGGATGTGTAAAACTCACTCAAAAGGAAAAAAAAAAGATATGTATAGGGAGAAATCAATTCATATATACTTTATTTCAATATGAAAAATTGCCATTATTTTATTTTTTATGTGGTCAACTTAGGCATGGGGAGAGATTTTGTCCAGTACATTTAACTCTAAGAGATCAATAAGTGGATTTTGTATGGGATATGTCACCAAGAGCCACACCAATGAGGGGAGGGCAAGCAATGAGTAGATGGCTAATGGAGGATTCTGAAGATGGAAAATGGACAAGAATGGAGATAGACGGGGACATCAAGACAAGAAGATTCGGTGATGATGTTACCAACCAAAAAGAAAATTACGGAGGCATAGGGATAGTGGGGAGAGCAACGAGATATACAAAAAAGCCTATTGAGTTGAGAATATAGAATGATAGGGGAAATTTTGAGGAAAGGGGGAAGGAAGCAGAATTAGAAGATATGGCTATTTGTTTTGTGGACAGAAAGAAAAGGCAAAGATATAATACAGAAGGGGGTGGTTCCGACAATAGTAGGGGACTGTTAGAAGGAGGGTTAAATAATGCAGTACCGGCGGCCACTTTCAAGCAGGCTGATCGGGCACAATGAAAATAGTAAGTTGGAATGTTCGTGGCTTTGGGTGGTCACGAGCAGTAAATCGTTTCAAAAATAAATTGAAACGCATTCAGCCCCAAATCTTATTTCTAATGGAAACAAAAGTTAATAGAAAGCATATGGAGAAAATAAGGAGAAACTGTGGATTTGAACAAGGAATAGACGTTGATGCGGATGGGGACAAAAGGGGGTGTATCATAGGATGGAAAGACAGGATAAATTTAACTCTGAAAAGTTATTCGAAATCACACAGATGTGGAGGTAAAAGAATGAGGTGAATCGATAGTGTGGAGATTTACGGGGTTCTATGGAGCACCTGTGGAGAACGAACGAAAAGATTCATGGAATTTATTGTGACATTTGAAGCGTGGATGTAACAAGCCTTGGCTTGTATTAGGAGACTTCAATGAAATTCTATATTCTCACGAAAAAACAAGGGGGACGAATAAGAGAGGAAAGACAGATGAATGCTTTTAGAGAGGTACTTGAAGAATGCGAATTAAATGATTTGGGGTTTTATAGGCAGTGGTACACTTGGGAAAGAGGTAGATTGGTTAGAAATAATATTCAGGAAAGATTGGATAGAGGGGTTGCTAACTAACAATGGTGGAATCTTTTCAATGACTATTTGGTACAAAATTTACAGCATGGATTATCGAATCATTGCCCGATGTTAGTGGATTCGAGAGGGGATGAGAGCTTACAGTCTGATGATCACCACAGGCAACTTTAATTCAATGCTGTCTGGTTGTTGAATAAAGAATTAGAAGAGCAAGTCAAACATGAGTGGTTGTCAAATGAGAATGATACCTTGACAAAGCTCAAAGAATTGAGCGTACATTTAAATAAGTGGACAAAGAAAGAAAAAGGGCCTAGAGAACACCGATCAAAAGATTTGAATTATAGAATGTTAGAATTGAAATCTAAAAAAAATCAGTGATGAAATTTTAGCGGAGATGACAGAGATTAAATTGGAGATGAATTTAGAAGCTGATAGGGTGTAGCTTTTCTGGGAACAACGGGCGAGAGTTAATTGGTTGCAAATGGGAGACAAAAATACGACATTCTTTCATAGATGGGATTCTTATTGGCGGAAAAAAAAAGATTAAAGGGCTTGAGAATGTCTCTGGGAAATGGGTGACTAAGACTAACGAAATCTCCAAAATAGCAACAGATTATTTCAAAGATTAGTTTGTGTCAAATGCAGTTACTAATAGTGATGGCTTAATTTCGACAATATTTCCTTGCATTACGGAAAATTTCAATGATAATCTGATGAAGGAATTTCAAGCAGCAGAGGTTTTAGAAGCAATAAAATATATAGCCCCTCTTAAAGCTTCAGAGAATGATGGTTTTCCTGCAATATTTTTAGAATACTGTGGGGGGATATTACCAGGTACTGTTTGCATGTCCTTAATGGTCGAAGAAATATGGAGGAGGTGAATCATTCAAGTGTAGTCCTTATTCCTAAGGTGATTTCATCAAAGAACATAAGTCAGTTTCGACCCATTAGCCTTTGCAACATGATCTATAAAATAATTTCAAAGGTGATTGTCAATAGATTTCATCTTACTTTGCAATATTGTATTGATGACAGTCAAGGAGCATTCGTGCCAGGGAGGCAAATCACAGATAATATATTAGTAGTTTACGAAATCCTTCACTCTTTTAAGAAAAAAATAGGAAGATTGAATAAAGGTTTTGCTTTAAAACTCGACATGAGCAAAGCATACGACAAAATTGAATGGTGTTTTGTGAAAAAAATGATACAACGAATGGGATTTTGTGAAGAATGGATTACACTTATAATGAGGTGTATTATTAGTGTCAAGTATACGCTGGCGACCAATGGAAAAAATGGGGAAGAATTTCGACCGTCAAGAGGGTGAAGGCAAGGTGATCCTTTAAGTCTGTACTTATTCCTTATTTGTGCGAAAGGCTTTTCACGGTTAATTGATAATGCAAAGAGAGAGGGGAGGATTTTAGGGGCAAAGGTAGGAAGAAGCAATATTTCAATAACGCACCTATTTTTTGCTAATGATAGTATGCTATTTGGAGAAGCATCAACTAATGGTGCTAACAACATGAAAAGAATAATTAAAGAGTATGAAGTAATATCAGGGCAAAAGGTCAACTTTGACAAATCACTGATCTACTTTAGTGGAAATTTCGAACGAGAAGTACAGGACCAAATGGGTAATATACTGGGAATACGAATTTCAAATAACCCAGAGAAGTATTTATGGCTTCCTACAATGGTGGGCCGAAGGAAAAAATAGGCTTTCACTGATATGAAAGATCATTTCAACAAATTGATAAATAATTGGAGTGTTCGGATTTTATCGGCTGGGGGAAAAGAGGTATTTCTAAAATCCATTTTATAGGCTATTCCAATCTATGCTATGCAATGCATTAAATTACCAGTTTCTTTTTGCCATGATCTTAAGTATATTATGTGTAAATTATGGTGGCATAACCCAAAAAATAATAGAGGAATTCATTGGTGTAAATGGAGTGATATGTGCATCCCCAAAACGAAGGGAGGGTTGGGTTTTAAAAATTTGTCAATGTTTAATACGGCCTGTTGGCAAAACAGGGATGGAAGATTATTATGCAACCTAATTGTTTGTTCGCACGAGTAATAAAAGTGAAGTAATTCCCAAAAGGAGAGTTTATGAGTGCAAGAATTGGTTATTACCCTTCGTATACCTGGCGAAGCATCTGGGGAGCCAGACGCCTACTAGAAGAGGGGTTGGGCTGGAGAATTGGGAACGGCAAGAATGTCAACATCTGGAATGACGCTTGGCTACCGAGAGCTGGAAACGAGAGAGTTCAATGTCAACAAATCAATATCAGGTATTCTACGGTGTCAAATTTGGTTGATAGAGATACTGTTACCTGGAAACAAGAGGAAATTCGAGCTTTGTTTGGTGAGGAACAAATGCAAAGAATTGTCTCAATCCCATTAGCGAACGACGAGTCACAAGATGCCTTAGTTTGGAGGGGGGATAACACAAGGGTATACACAACAAAAAATGGATACAAATGGAGTAATACAACAGAAGAACCTAATATACAGCATAATCCCCTAATTAAGGTGCCAAGCAAAATCCGAATACATTTGTGGAAAGTGGCTAATGAGTATGTGTCAATTCTGTATAATCTGAAAATCCGTAAATTGGTAAATAATACGTTGTGTCTAGTATGCCAATAAGAAGAGGAGATGGTGAGTCATGTCTTCCGGAACTATTTTTTCACTCGACAAGTACTCCAAGAACTAGGATGTATTAGCTCAAAATGCAACAGAGAAACAAATTGGAAAACATGGTTAGTGATTGAATATGAACATCTTACTGAAAAGGAATGCATAAAAAGAACTATCATTTTATAAGCCATTTGGCACAACAGAAACAAAATGTATCATGATTGTAGCAAGGCTCTAGTGCATGAAACCGTGGGATTTATCAACTTGTATTGTGCAAAAACTGAACATATGAGTCAAGTGCTGAATATTAGAAATGAGAATAACAATAATGTATGGCGACCACCCAAAGGTGATATAATAAAAATTAATTTTGATGCGGCTTTCAACCAGATCCAACATAAATCAGTGTTAGGAATCATTGCAAGAAACAAAGATGGTTATGTTATGGCATCATGCACTTACTCAGGAGAAAATATTATAGATCCGACTACAGCCGAGGCTAGAGCGTGTTTAAAGGAAGTTACCATGGTGAAGGAAATGGGTTGCTAAGATGTAAATGTTGAGGGAGACGCACTGACAGTTATTAGAAAAATAACCCTGGAATTAGAATACAGATCTTTTATCCGAGATTACATCCAAGAAATCAAAAGAAAATCTACCAGATTTAGAAGCATAAAGTTTAATCACATACAAAGAGAAGCCAATAAAGCAGCGCACGGGCTGGCAAAGGAGGGATAGAAGTATGATGGTCTATAGTACTGGATGGAAGAGGTACTCAGCGCAATGGAGGAACTGGTGAGTCTTGACAGAAATCGAACAATAGAAGAAGAGGTGATAATGACGAGTCCAGATTTGGAAATGACAGAATGATTCGATAAACTAGTGAAATTAATGGAGGCCGGTGATTGAAAAGTTATATGCTAAAGAGGTGATAGAGGAAGAGTCTCCATAGCAACTAATGCATTAAGAACTCATGGGTACAGCGAAAAGAAAAAGGGTTTCTAGGATTAGCTTTTCATTTTCTGTTTTAGTTTACAGCCTTTCATATGTCTGTTTTGATTTCTAAACCATTTCATTTATTTTTTGCTTTCATATTTCCAAAGCACCGTTCTGGTAGCCTTTTAAAATGGGATAGCTGTAGGTAGTATTAAATGTTGCGTCTGGTATTAGCTAAAATCCCATCAAATAAAAGCATCAGTTGGCATTAAAAATATATATATCATATAATATAAATATCCTAAAAAATTATTTTTTCTCTTCTTATCTTTTGTTTTGCTCAATGGCGGTATCAGTTTTAGGGTTGGTTATACCCTGCCTTTTTCCTTTCTTATCAACCCTTTCTTTCTTTATTCTTCTCATTCACTACACATGTCTTCTCCCTTTTCAGTTTGCAGATCTATTTTGTGGGTATCTTTGTTGTCTTCACAAGTTGTGATAAACGGTGCTTGTCGTTTGCTAAAACTCCACCGGCCACCAATAGTTTTTATTGGAAAGTCGGTGACTTTTTGTCAACTTCTTAATTTGTGTTTGTTTTGAGAGTATTTTGAAAGAATAAATGATTTCACGTGTCAATTTAGACCCGTGTTGTCTTAAGTTTTATATTTTTTTTGTTTTTTCCATTGTTTAATAAGTCTTTAGTTTTAGAAGTTTTGTTTGCTCTTCTAGCATATTTTTTAGTCTTGCTTATGTTTGTAAAAATAGTTTTACAAGTGATTTTAGGAATGATTTTATTGTCGTCCTCTCTAGTTTAGTGAATATTTGATTTTTTTGTCGATTTTTGCTCGTCGCTTTGGACCATCCGGGGCTGATTTTCTTATCGTATTAAGTGCTTGCAATCACTCCAGATATATTGTGCTTGAGTTGTGATAAAGCTAATTGTCAACATGTCACAATGTTTTATTGATTGTTTATTATTTTTTTCATTTATTAAATGAATTCATCTATCTTTCAAAAAATATTATATAATATTTATAATATTTTGAACACAAATAAAAAAAACACAATTTGTTTTTATTTTTCTTCTTTAATTCATTCTTTATTAAATAAAATAAATTTCCTAAATAATCCCTTTAATATCCAACCTTAGTTGTTTTGCATCTAAAATTGAAGTTAAGTCTTCTCGTTGTTGGGAGAACACAACTTTTAATGTAGGTTACATATATTTATATTTAAATAAATTAATTTTATTATTAAATAATATTTTGAGTCAACTCGACTTAAAATTCAATTCTTTTTAAAATGGGACATTTAAATAAGTTTAATATAAATAATTAAAAATTTAAAAATTCAAAATAAAAATAGAATACGTATATCAAACATGTTGTGTTAATTATGGTAATAACAGTGTTGATTATTTTGTTTTCATATTCTAATTTAATAATAAGATATGTTGTTAAATTTTGGGAGGAAGAAAATGCAATGCTTGACATAAAGTAGACGACAATTTCAAATTAAATTATTTTAACAAATATAATATTTTTGGCCCTATTCTAAAAGTCTAATAAGCCCTGCTGCTGCCTAAAAATTGAAGAAAACTGCAAATCAAAATACCGGCGGAAGTCAACTTCTAGATAATTTGGACTTATCATGATAATAAAATAAATTGTTACAATAATTAAGTTATATTAAATGCTAGAGTAAAGAACATACAATATTAGATGCGAAGAATCGCTAAATTAGAAGTGATTCGCGTCATAAATAATGTGGAAAGCTATTGAGTGTGAAGTAAATCATGAGAGGACAGCGATGGAAATTTGCGGACCCAATTTGCAAGGAGAGTTCGCACGAACCAAAGGAAAGCCGCGGTCTCAATTCGCATATACTCAAGGAGCTCGCAGAAGGGAGACCACATGGTGTGGCAGGCAACCCAGAGTGAAACATGTATCCAGCATACCTGAAGCCCGCTCATAATGTCAACTCTAGAAATAGTAAGGTCAAATCATAAATAGTGAGGTCATGCCGTGAACATAACAATATATATAAATACTCGGATGTTCCCATTAATAAGATATGAGAAATTACTCAACAAGTATTTCTCTTCATTAATGCAAGTAGTAGAGTGGTGAATTTCAATTAAAGACATTGTTAAAATTTGACTTGAAGAGACTAGAGGCATTCATCATATTGGGGATAATGAATTGAAGGATGTTGCCAAGAATTCTTGGCATGTGACCATGTCAACTCGTGGGATGTTCAAGCAAGGCACTCTTGAAATTGGAATTATTATTGTTAAAATTCCTAGGGTGGTTAGGTCAATATATCATCATCAACCTTATTTTTTGGGCTTTTACTTTTCCTTCAGATTTTCTTCTATACTATCGATTTGCTTGCTTCCCACACTTCTTTTATATATATCAAAAGTATTCTTAACCATTTTAGTCCTAACTTTTGAAGAGAATGTCAACAAAAGAGATCCACTATCTATCTTTTTTCTTTTAAATTAAAATGACAATCATAGTTTTCGCATTAAATTTGATCGGGATAAATCTTAAAATTATATATGTATAATAATTTAACATATAATTGTATACATAAACTTTAATTTTGTGTAATTTTATACTTCAAATTTTGATTTGATCTAATTTTTGTAATGTATTAACACAATTATTGATACAAAATCATTTTATGTTTGTATATTACATACATAAATAATTCTAATTATCCAATATAAAAGTAAATTGATGTATTTATTTCTTTAAATGTGCATGATTAAATTAAAATTAAAATTTTAAGTATACATTTGAATCACAATTAGAGTTTCACGTGTATAATTGCATCAAATTAAAATTTATATATAATTTTAATATTTATCCCAAATAGGTCTCTTACAATAAAATAATATTTTTTAAGCTTATATTTATTATTATTTTACTATACTCGAAAGAAAATGACATCATATTAAATTTATTTGTGGCAAAACTAAGGGGTTGGCAGAGGCCTCGACCCCCTAAAATGATTTCTTTTTCATATGGGCCCTTTAAAATTTTTAAAATTTTAAATTAATAAAATTAAAATTATATTTTGACCCCTAAAAATATAAAAATTTAATTTAATCATTTAAAAATTATAAATATATAATCTATTAAAATAGTAAAATTATATTTTTTTATCTTTAAAATTACAATTTAATTTCGACCCCTAAAAAATTCTAATGTTCAGACATGTATAGGATCATCAAAATAATATATAAAACAGTGAGAACTTTGAATCAGTTTGGTACCCAACACCGCCTAATTCATACAATTATGCTTTACACACACTACATATAATGATGATATTGTCGCCCACCTTTCAACAGTTTCCCGCACCCTTCCTTTGTCCCTGTAAAATCCAAGAGGGAAACCGACATCCCAAGACGCGTTTTGAGCCACTAATTGATTATACAAATTTGTAAAGAAAATTCAATATACCATGTGATTTTTCAATATTATTCAAACATTACTATTTCAAGAGTTGATTTTACCAATAGTTTTAATAGAATTAATTATTATAAGTATTAAACTTAATTAGAATAAATTTAAATCTCATATATAAAATGAGATTTAAATGTGACATTTTAAAATTTTTAAGATCTTAATCTTATAATTAAATTAATATTTCATTAGTTCTTATTAAACTCCGAGAAAGAATTGTATGAAATAAAGATGTCACGTCATCCTGTATTTTTTATCAATTATTTGATATCATTTCAGTATTTTTCCTACATCATTGATATCATTTTGATAAAATTTTTATCCTGGATCCTAGACTCCAGACTCTAGACTCTAAACCTTAAAGCCTAGATCTAGGGTCTATGGTCTAGGGTGCAAGGTATAGGATTTAGAGTTTAAGGTCTAAAATTTTAAGATTTAGGATTTAAGGTCAAGAGTTCAAGGTTTAAGATTCAGAATTTAGGGTTTAAGGTTTAGAGTTCAGAATCCAAAGTCTAGGGTTCAGGTTAAAAAAATTACCAAAATGATGAGTCAACGACATGAAAAAAAATTAAAATGACATTAAATAATTAATAAGAGATACAAGATGATGTGACATCTCAGTTTCACACCATCCTTTCCCTTAAACTCTAATCTATTTGCATGTTTGTTTAATCATGAATATATGCTTAAAAAAAAGATAATCCCCTCTCTGAATGCTTTTCTATACTAATCATGATTAAAACTTTAGAAGGCTTTTTTACTTGAAAGAATTTCTTCAGTCTTCTATCTTATGTGTATATGTTTTCTACATTCTAAAAGACAAAATAATTACATTTTTGCCTGAGGAATAATTAAGAGATTTACGTCAATGTAATATATATATATGCACAATACAGTACTCGTTTCGTTTAGAAAAGTTTGATTAAAATTTTAAATATAACGTTATTTCATTGTTTAATCAAGTTTTAAATATAATATTAATAAGCTAGTAATCTTTTAATTTAACCACAATGTTGGGATAAAAAGAAAGGAAAAAAAAACAAAAAGAGAAATGAAAATTTGGGCATACATATGTTTTATATAGAAAACTCATTTGAAGAATATAAAAATTACGGGCAAAAGAGGCACCGACTTAACATTAATGGATAAAACAAAACGAAAGTACAATGAGAATATAATAAACTCAAACCCCGAATACAAAGCTCATGCCTAAAGTTCTCACAAAACTTCATATGCAGCTATATATTGTCGCCTTCAAAAAAAGTCATTGCTAATTGACATATCAAAATAGAGAATTCTAATCATAGTAAAATATCCCTGCAATAAATAGAGTCCAACTAGGAGTAGTCTTGCTTGAAGTCTAAAACACGGCTACCAAATAAGAGAACACATTGTGACATAACGACGTCGTCTCTACTTTACCGTTTCAACGTTATTGCATCGTCTCGACTTCCCGGTGCTCCTCGTTGTGACGTCGGGCCTATTTTGGGCCTTCTTTCAATTGCTCGTCAAAACGTCTTTCTAAGTACTTACAAAATATCTGATAAATGCAAGACACACCCATAAATCTCCATTTTAACTCCTATTTATCACACCACCTTTTTCATGCCCAATCAAATTCTAATTTTACATAAGGTCAACCAAGTCTAAAAAAAATAATGTTAATACAGTTTTGTATTAAAGTTATGCATTGTATGAAATTTTTTAAAATTTTATTTTGATTTATGGATATGGATGGTTGCCAATAATTGAGAAGAATCTTGGAGCAATTAATTTAATTTATTTAATATAAACATGTCAGCTGCTTCTAGAAAAGTTGAATGACCATGAAAAACCAAGAACATCAAAGGATTGAATTGACCATTTTGTTTCTGCAAATTAAGCACGTTTACATGGACGTCAAAATTATATACCAAAAATTTGTATTTAATATACTTACGTCTGTAATAATTTTTTTTAAATTATAATAACATGATGTAGCCTGAATAATAAATACGATTAATCCAATTTGAATTTAGGCCACACGTGAGTGGTGAATACCATTAACTATAGACCATTACATAGAGCTTTGTAATAGAATTTTTAAATATCTATAAATATCAAAACTTTATTTAAACTATGGTTTAATGTGTAATTGTATACATGAATTTTGATTTTGTATATTTTTATATTTAAAATTTTGATTTGATCTAATTCTTGTAAATTATTAACACAAGTATTGATATAAAATTATTTTATGTTTATATATTGCATACATGAATAATTATATTTATCCAATATAAAAATAAATCAATGTATTTATTTTTTTAAATGTATATGATTAAATCAAAATTAAAATTTCAAGTATACATTTGAACCATAATTAGAGTTCCACGTATATAATTGTAACAAATTAAAGTTCGGTATATAATTACACATTAAATTAAAATTCATATATAATTTTAAGATTTATTCCTAAATAAAATCACACATACTTTATTTAGGGTATAATAAAATATTTTTTTAAAAAAAGTAAAAAACAAAAAAAATCATAGGTTGCTTATAGAAATTAAAATATTTCATTATATCAAATTTTAAATTAATAAAGAATTGAGTTTAAAATTTGATTGAGAATCTTCCTATCAATAGTAAATAAATTATTTTTTTAATATTTGATGATGGTCTTATCAGATGGTAAACTTGATTGAAGTAGATCAAAGGCTTAATTTATGATTTGGCCCTTCATATATATTTATTTTTTTTATTTTTATATTTAATTTTTTTCTTAATTTAATATTTAAAATATTAATTTTCTTTATTTTTAGTTTATTTTGTAACGACTGTTCAAAAAATTTCTATTAGGCAACTTTGATTAATGGAAAAGCTTTATGTGGCTTATTATAGCCAATTAAAAAATGTCATGTGAAAATTAGATTTATTTAAAATAAAAATATTAAATTTAAATTAAAAAATAAAAATGTATATTATTAAATATTTAAATATTAAAAAATACTTTTGACTTATTGACCGTTGACTGTTAATTGATGTTGGGTTTTAAATTTTAAATTTTAAAATTTTGTAAGAAATGTTTTTAAAATTTAAAAATATATTATATATATTTTTTATATTTTAATCAATATAATATATAATATTTCAAAAAAGACACGTGGCATGTTTTAATAGTGTCACGAGAATATGCCACGTGGTCGGTTAATGAAGGTCAACAGCCAGCCAATGTCGATTAACGGTCGGTCAAAGTCAATTTTTTAATATTTAAATATTTAATTTTTTATTTAAATTTAATACTTTTATTTTAAATAAACCTATTGCCACAAAATATTTTTTTATTGTCAAAAACATGTCATGTGGCATTTTTTATTGGCCAAAGTTACCTAACAATTTTTTTTAACTGTCGTTACAAAATGGACCAAAAATAGAGGAAATTGATACTTTAGGTACCAAATTGAGACAAAAAAATATTTAATACCAAAGTAGAAAAATAAGTATACTTTAGGAGCCAAATTGTGAATTAAGCCTAGATTAAAAGCACCAAAAACTAAAACCCATTTAAGTGACTAAATTGAATAGTTAATATATATACCATTAGACATGTTTATCAGTCTCGATTACCATTTAATTAAAAAAATGTTTTTATTTATATTTTATTTATATGTATAAATATTCATATTATTATAATAATTAAGTTATACGATGTATAAAACAAAATATTGGTGAAGATTCACATCGTAGTGGGTAAGGAGAGCTACTAGAAATAATAATGGTTCACACCATAAATGATGCAAAAAGCCACTAGCAACGATGGTATAAAGGTGATAAGGTCATACTTTAGTAGAGTGTGGATACTATGTCTGGACTTGTCCATTTTCTTCCTAGAAGAAGGAGCATATATAAATGGGGAAGGGTTTGGAGTGGCCCCCTATCCCATAATTACCTCATTAGTAGAGTTCAACTCAAGTCCAAATTAGAATATGGTTTAAATGTGACAAATTTTGAGGTTGGTGAGTTTAGGAAGTTAAAAACATCAATGAGCATAGACCAAAATGTAATGGTTGTTTTTAATGGTATCATGGTGATTTTTTTTTAATAAATGTAACTGTAATGGCATGTTGAGTGCTCACATGTAGAAGGTGTGGGAGGTACTCAGGTGTAAGGGTATAATAGTTGTTCCTTAATTGAAGAAATGTTTACATACCTAGCTTATTTGAGACTATGACTTTGGGGCAATGGGGTGTTATTTTCGTGTTAAATTGGAGATTGTTATTATTTGAAATATTAATAGTAAGGTCCAAAGATTACTTTTGTTGCAATTTTTAAATTTTGAAACAATATCTTTATTGGGTGTGATTGATATCCTTTAGCATGGCATCTTTTTATCAGTCAATTGTTGTGTCACTTTTGAGGCCTTTTTTTCTCTTCTTTCTTTTCTGTCATTTTGCCAACATGTTTATACTTCTTTTATAAATTAGGGTCATAAGGCTTTTTGAAAAGAGTTTGCTTCTAGCTTTCTATTTTTCTATACCCCAAGTGTTCTTATTCTCTAACTTGTGCTTTCTATTTTCGAAGTCCATCAAATTTTCTTTATTTTAGTAAGTTTTTCTTTCATTCTTTGTCATTGTTTTTATCTTCTTGATTTTTGCTTCTCTTTCATGTTAGCTTTGTATCAATAGCGAGTCCTTCGATAAAGTCCAGCAAAGAGAAGGGAAAGAATCAAAAGGATGATATCCTTAACATCAATGATCAGGTACTTTTTACCGCCACGGAAGAGAACATGAAGCGAGTCCTCTGAATAAGGGGGATTGAGGGTCCCCATTACCAATATAAATTCTTCGTAAGAAACAACGAAAACCAACTAAGTGATGTGGTAGGTAATGGAAAGGGAATATTTTTGCCCTTATATATTTTCAAATTGGGTTTTCATCTACCTCTACATCTATGGTTTGTGGGGGTATTAATTTCCTTTGTCTTTGTAGAGAAACGGAGCAAAAGAAAGTAAAAGGAAAATGTACTTCATTTTTCAAGATATTTCAAGATGAATATTAGAGACTGAACGTACTATATTTATACATGACTTAAACTGCTTTAACAACTTCTTAACAGTAAACTACTAACTGCTGTAACCACTAACAACTTAATAACTATCTGCTTTCTTAGTCCTTAATATTCACCCAACCAATCTACTTTGTTATATTCTGCTTTGTAAGATCTCAAGTTTGCTAACAACCTTAAGTTGAGCTTTGAATTTCGTAAAACATCCTGTTGAAAGAGGTTTGGTAAGCACATCAACCACTTGATATTGGGCTGGAACATGGCTAACAACTAATCTCCCAATGGTCACATTTTCACGAACAAAAAACAAATCAAGCTCTATATGCTTGAATTTGGAATGAAGAATCAGATTAGCGGACACAACTACTGTACTTGAGTTATCATACCAAGGAGTTGTCTTCCCAGTGTGCTGAACATGAAGCTCTCCCAACCAAGACTCTAGCCAAGTAACTTCTACTGCTGCATGAGCAAGACTCCTATACTTCGCTTCTGCCGAAGAACGAGAAACAACATGTTGTTTCTTTGAACCCCAAGATACTGGATTTCTACTTAGAAAAATGTAAAACCCTGACGTCAAACATCTGTCATCTGGATCGTTCCCCCAACTAGCATCAGAGTAACCAATAAGAGATAGATGAGAAGTAGCAGTAAAATGAATACCATGATCAATTGTTGCTTGTAGATACCTCAAAATTCTCTTAACAGCTTTGAAATGAACATCAGGGGGCTTATGCATAAACTGGAAAACCTTTTTAAACGCAAAGGCAATATTAGGCCTAGTGATCACAATGTACTAAAGAACCCCCACGATGCTCCTATATTTGGACTCATTTCCAATAGGACTCCCTGCAAGAGCAGACAGCAAATAGGAAGACACCATAGGGGTAGGAGTACCTTTAGACTGGTCCATGCGACTTCGTTGCAACAAATCATGAATGTACTTTCGTTGACTAAGAAAAATCCCCGAAGCTCTGTGTGTAACCTTAATGCTCAGAAAGTAACTCAATCTTCACAGGTTTGTTGGAACAATGGCAGCAGCAAGCATCAAACAAAGTTTCAAATCTGTATTTGTAAGACTGAAGCAAGAAGAATCGAAGCAAAGAAAAAGCAAAGCAATGAACAAAATTGAATACTCAGCAAAGTTGTAACTGAACATTGCATTTTTCATTCAAGATTTGAATATATAAAAGAGCTACAAATTTTGGTTCATTTGACAGATACCTAATGACATAACTACTCCCACTTAAACTAAACTAATACAAGCTTAAGTCAAATACAAAATAAGCTGACATATCAGCTTTTACATCATCAATCCAATCACAAACTTAATCCAACTAACTATTAAAGCTAGTTACAATCAAACTGAACTAAGTTACATCAAAACAAAATAGCAATATCAGTTGCTTCATTTGGTCTGAAAACCATTCGTGCACACCAAGCAAAATGAGCTGAGCTCGATAGCTGCTGGTCTCGACAGTAGCAAGCTTCTGGCTCCATGTTGCATTGCAGTCCAGCTTTCAACACTCCTCCTTGGACTGTATGCAACACATTCCAATTGCACTTCTCAAAGATTCAAATCGAGCAGCCCCTAAGGGCTTGGTCATTATGTCAGCCAATTGTGCTCCTGAGCTGCAATGCACAAGGCTGACTTCCTTTGCTTGTTCAGCCTCTCTAACAAAATGCAGCTTGATTTTAAAATGCTTTGTCTTACCATGGAACACAGGGTTCTTGGCTATTGCAACTGCAGACTGATTATCCACCCAAATTTCAGTTGCTTTATCTTGAGTTTCATTAAGGTCATGAAGCAGCTTCCTTAGCCAAATGGCCTGATTAACTGCTCCTGCTGCAGCAATGTATTCTGCTTCAGCTGTGGACTGAGCAACAGTTTGCTGCTTTTTTGAACTCCAGTAAAACATCCCCGATCCAAGTGTAAAGAAGTGTCCTGAGGTACTCTTCATGTCATCGAGGGATCCTGCCCAGTCACTGTCAGAGTAGCCTTCTAGTTTCAGTTGGTTCCCACTTTCAAACATTACACCAAAACTAGCAGTGCCCTTGATGTATCTAAGGACCCTCTTTGCTGCCTTCAAATGTGCCTCATTGCAACAATGCATAAACCTCGATAACAGACTGACACCAAACATGATGTCTGGCCTGGTTGCTGTTAGATACAACAGACAACCAACTAGGCTTCGATAGTGCCTCTCATCAACCCTCTGCTGATCACCACTGCTAGTCAGCTTTTCTCCTTGGGCCACAGGTGTGCTGATTGCTTTACAATTATGCATGCAGAATTTGTCTAGGATCTTCAAAGCAAATGAGTGTTGGCTGATGAAGATACCTCGATCAGACTGGTGAACTTCCATGCCAAGGAAGTAAGTCATGATCCCCAAATCTGTCATTTCAAAAACTTGCTGCATTTGGACCTTGAACTCATCAATGAGCTCAATTTTGCTCCCTGTTACAAGTAAATCATCCACATACAAGGAGACAATCAGCAAGGTTTCATGTTCTGACCTTTTAACATACAGAGTAGGCTCACTAAGGCTCTTTAAAAATCCAAGTTTGGTCAGATAAGCATCAACTCTGTCATACCAGGCCCTTGGTGCCTGTTTTAGGCCATAGAGGGCCTTTCTCAACTTATACACTTTGTCTTCATGTCCAGCAACTTCAAAACCTTCAGGTTGCTCGATGAAGATCTCTTCCTTGAGAAAACCATTCAGGAATGCTAATTTGACATCCAATTGGTGAACTCTCCACTGCTTCTGAGCTGCTAAAGCAAACAGCAACTTAATTGTATCCAGTCTTGCCACTGGAGTAAAAGTTTCTAGGTAGTCAACACCATACTGCTGACTGTAGCCCTTCACCACAAGCCTAGCCTTGTACTTGTTTAGTGAGCCATCAGCATTGTACTTGGCCCGGTACACCCATTTAACTCCTATGACTCTCTTGTGTCCTGGTCTGCTCACTAACTCCCAAATCTGATTTTTGTTGAACATTTCCAACTCAGCTTCCATAGCTTTCATCCAGCTTCTGTTCTTAGTAGCCTCTTCAAAGTCTGAGGGTTCAATCACAGCAATATTGCACCTCTGATAGACATCAGCCAAAGTTCTGGTGCCCCTCACTGGTGTATCATCAACAGCATCATTACTTGGTCCTTCTTCTGCAGGTTCAGCAACCAAGTCTAACTGGTCCAATTCAGACAAGTCAGCTTCAACACCATTCCAATTCCACACCTTTTCCTCATCAAACTTTACATCCCTGCTGACTAAAACCTTCTTTGCTGTAGGATCATACACTCTATAGCCCTTCTTGTTGCTGCTGTAGCCAACAAAGATTCCTGGAGTAGCCCTGCTCTCGAGCTTGGTCCTCTTTTCTACTGGAATAAAAGCATAACATACACAGCCAAACACTTTCAAGTGTGTTACCACAGGTTTGACTCTATGCTAAGCCTCAAAAGGAGTCTTATCCTTGACTGCTCTAGTTGGCAGTCTGTTGAGCAGATACACTGAGGTGTTGACTGCCTCAGCCCAAAACTGACTTGGAAGCTTGCCTTGAAACAAGAGGCACCTGGCCATGTTCAGTACAGTCATATTCTTTCTCTCACAGACTCCATTCTGTTGAGGAGTATAGACTGTTGTGAGCTGATGGTGAATCCTAGCACTGTCACAAAGCTTCTAGAATCTCTCAGACACATATTCAGAGCCATTATCAGTCCTCAAGGCTCTAATTTTGCAGCCTGACTGATTTTCAGCATAAGCCTTGAATTTGCAGAAGGCTTCAAACACTTCTGACTTTTGCTTCAAGAAGTAGACCCAGCACAACCTTGTTAAATCATCTATAAACAGGGCAAAGTACCTGTTCTCACTGAGTGAAGGTGTTCTCATAGGGCCACAAACATCAGAGTGCACCAATTCGAGCTTGTTTTGAGCTCTCCAAGCACTGTCAGCAGGAAAAGGCAGTCTAGCCTGCTTACCAAGCTGACAAACCTCACAAACATTCCCACTAGCTTCAATTTTTGAAATGTCATCAACCAAATTCAGCCTATGTAACAGATCGATGGATCTAAAATTTGCATGGCCTAGTCTCCTATGCCACAAGTCAGTGCTTTCAACAAGGCTGGTGTATGCCTTTCTTTCTATTTGGCTAACATCCAGCATGAAGCACCTATAAGTCATAGAGACTGTGACTAACTCCAGACCATTCATGTCTTGAACAATACAACAACCATCCTTAAAAACCAATGTATAGCCTTTTTCAACTAATTGGCCTACACTAAGCAAATTCTGGTCTAAGTCAGGTACAAAAAACACATCTGAGATCAGCTTGTTACCTGAACTAGTGCTAATCAGCACACTGCCCTTGCCTTTAGCCTCAATCAGCCTACCATCTCCAATTCTAATCCTCGAGTGGAAGCTTCTGTCTAGGCCCTTGAACAGCTTCTCATCTGCTGCCATATGGTGTGAGCAGCCACTGTCTAGTAGCCAATCATTGCTGGCCTTGGTTGTGCCAACAAAACAAGTTGCTGTGAACACTTGCTCTTCCTGAGCTTGAATGTCCTCAGCAGGTCTAGCTTGTTGCAGAGCAGCCTCCCTTGGTTTGCCCTTGCACACCTTCTCCACATGGCCAAACTGCTTGCATTTTCTACACTGAATATCTGGCCTAAACCAGCAATACTTTTCTGAATGTGTTGTCTTCTTGCAATGAACACATGGTGGGAACACCCTTTTTGCTTCATCTCTTCCTGACTTGACCCTTCTATTGTGCCAAGGCTTCTTGCCTTTTGCAGTCACACTCGAGCCTTCACTGGCTTTAGCTTGGAAAGCAGCTTCAGGATTCTCCTCCTGCCTATTTGCCCTCCATTGCTCAAGTGCATACAGGGAGTTTATCAGCTCAGACAATGAAATGGCTGATAAGTCCCTCGAGTCCTCAAGTGAAGAGATTTTAGACTCAAATTTCTCAGGGAGAGTTGTAATAACCTTTTCAACAACTCTGCTCTCTGTGAAGTCCACTCCCAGGAGCCTAATGCTGTTGACAATGGCCATTATCCTGTCTGAGTACTGCTTGATGGTCTCAGACTCCTTCATCCTCAAGTTTTCAAAGTCTCTCATGAGGTTGATTACCTGCTGTTGCCTTGTCTTGTCAGTCCCCATGAACTCCTCCTTCAGCTTCTCCCAGGCCTGTTTTGGTGAGTCACAGGCCATGATACGAGTGAATATCACATCAGAGACTCCATTTTGCAAGCAGGCCATAGCCTTATGCTTCTTGGCTCGCTCATCAGCATGCTGCCTCATCTGTGCAATGGTGGGATTGGCTCTCAATAGAGGTGGTTTAGCATCATTCTCGATCACACTCCAGAGATCATGTGCCTGGAGGTAAGTCTTCATTTTGACTATCCAAATGTGATATTTCTCTCCAGTGAACACAGATGGAGGAGGTGGAGTGAAACTCATCCTGCTAGACTGAATCCAAATGCTTCGATCTTACCAAATTTTGAACTTGCTGTTGGTTTTGATTCGAACACAACAGATTGCATACAAAGGCCCCTCAAAGACTCGGGCTCATGATACCATTTGTTGGAACAATGGCAGCAGCAAGCATCAAACAAAGTTTCAAATCTGTATTTGTAAGACTGAAGCAAGAAGAATCGAAGCAAAGAAAAAGCAAAGCAATGAACAAAATTGAATACTCAGCAAAGTTGTAACTGAACATTGCATTTTTCATTCAAGATTTGAATATATAAAAGAGCTACAAATTTTGGTTCATTTGACAGATACCTAATGACATAACTACTCCCACTTAAACTAAACTAATACAAGCTTAAGTCAAATACAAAATAAGCTGACATATCAGCTTTTACATCATCAATCCAATCACAAACTTAATCCAACTAACTATTAAAGCTAGTTACAATCAAACTGAACTAAGTTACATCAAAACAAAACAGCAATATCAGTTGCTTCATTTGGTCTGAAAACCATTCGTGCACACCAAGCAAAATGAGCTGAGCTCGATAGCTGCTGGTCTCGACAGTAGCAAGCTTCTGGCTCCATGTTGCATTGCAGTCCAGCTTTCAACAAGGTTCTTAAGAGAAAACCTTGAATCCAATGATTCCACAAAAGCATCAATGTCGACTGATGATTGTCTGTGACTATGATATCGTCAACATAAACCAGTACATATATAAGAATGTTACCAGTTTGTTTAATAAACAAATAGGCATCCGTTTTAGACAACAGAAAACCAGAAGTAACAAGATACTCCCTTAATTTTTGAAACCAGGCTCGAGGCACCTGTTTAAGGCCATACAGGGTCTTTTTAAGTTTGCACACCAATGGCTGACCACTACTGTGTTGTTCAAATCCTGGAGGCTGAAGCATATAGATTTCCTCATTTAAATCCCCATTAAGAAACGTATTATTTATATCGACTTGCCTCAAACTCCAATTGAACTTAACCGCAACAGAAAGCACAACTCGAATTGTCGTAGGCTTAAAAACTGGACTGAAGGTCTCATAGAAATCAATCCCAACTTCTTGAAGATACCCTTTGACAACCAACCGTCCTTTATAACAAGCCACAGACCCAACTACATGTCGCTTAACTTTGAACACACATTTGTAACCTACAGCTCTTCTGTTGAGAGGCAAGGATACAAGCTCTCATGTCTGATTATGCATGAGAGCATCATACTCCTATTGTACAGCTTTAGTCCACTCAAGACTCAAAAACGCCTCCTCAATTGTGACAAGCTCATGATATTCTAATTTAGTAGCATAAGCCTTCAGTTTAAAAATATCACACTTAGACCGTGTTTGTATAGGGTGGGTGTTGAACCCACCAGGTGCAGCTGAAATAGGAGGTACAACCCTAGAATGAGCCACAAAACCATAAGAAAAACCCGTATTAAAGTTAGAAGCCTCGTAGGACACTTCAAGAGAACCACTAGACTGACTAACAGATGAAAAAACAGCCAAAAAACCAAGTTAACCAACAGGAGAGGAGGCTAAACCATGCAGTACACCAGCAGCATCAGACAACGGAGTAACAACACTAGCACCAGGGCAGATAATCGAGCAGCTAAAACACTAGCAATATTAGAATGAGCAGCATATACATCAGAACACCGTGCTGTAGGGATTTTTTGTAACAATGGAACATACGACTTGTAATGGTTCATGGACTGATCAAGCTATGCATGCGGGGCTTCTGTTTTGGCAAATGGATAAAAAGCTTTATAAAAAACCACATGCCTTGATACAAAAATTTGACCATTAGCATCCAAACATTTATAGCCTTTATGGTTAGGGTTATATCTAAGATAAGTGCACGCCCGAGATCAGTATTGAAGTTTATGGTTATTGTAAGGTTGAAGATATGGAAAACAATGACAACTAAATACCTTGAGCAACTTATAGTCAGGTAAAGTACGATATAAACGTTCATGAAGAGGCTGCCCTTTAAGAACTGACGTGGGAAGTCTATTGATCAAGTAGACAGCATGTAAAAATGCATGACTCTAAAGATGCATTGGCAAGGAAGCTTGAGCAAGCAGTGAAAAACTTGTCTCAACCAAATGTCAACCTTTCCTCTCAATAATTCCATTTTGTTCAGAAGTGTGAGGAAACTTCAACCGATGTTTGATACCGAGGCGAGAAAAAACAGTAGTTAGTGGCCTGTACTCACCACCCCAGTTGCTTTGAAGCATTTTGATTCTGCACCCAAACTGAACTTCGACAAATTTATAGAATTGAACAAATTTGTCAAGAACTTCACCTTTTGTTTTTAAAATATAAATCTATGTATATCTACTATATGCATCAACAAAGGACAAATAATAAAGACATCTTTCAGAAGAAATAGGTGTTGGTCCCCACAAATTAGACATAACAAGTTGAAAATGGGAAGTATATACAATCTGAGAATTATCAAACACCAGTTTGTGAGACTTTCTTAGCTGACAAGGAGCACACACTCTAGGTGGTGTGAATTTATTCGGTGAAATATTACAACTTCGAAGAACTTGAAAAAGAATTTTTATGCAGGGATGGCCAAGCCTTTTGTGCCATAAGTCGAACTCAGAACATGAGTTATCTCGAGCTTGAATTTTGGCAGTATGTGCATATTGAGACCCTTCCTCAAAACCAACAAAACTTCTTGGTTGTGATGATGTGTTAAATCAATATAATCCTTTATGAATGTGACCCACCAGCAAAACCTTCATTGTCTTGATGTTCATAAAACAACGAAAGAGATAAAATTCGAAAAACACCCAATTATCCCTTACAAACTGTGCTACAAAAATCAATTTTTTGCAGAAATGGGAAACATGTAAAACATGTTTAAGATGTAAGATCCTACTACCAGTACAAATAGAGGAGGTCTCTACATGAGCAATAGGAATAGGAGCACCATTGCCTATCAGAAGTTGCCTCATACCTGTATATTCAGTAGGATAACTGAGTGTCGAGACATCATTGGTAATATGGTTTATGGCACCTAAATCTGGATACCAAAGTTGACTATCATCATTTGGAGAAGATGCTGGAAAATGACAGCTTAGTGGACCATAACGATCTTGAGAAACAGGAGCTTGCTTGCAACAGTGATGCATAACAGACTTTCCTACTGGTCTTGAATCAGAAAGTTAATGACAATTTATAGATTTGGATTGTCCATCAGTAGAAACACCTACAAAATTCTCATCAAACCTATAGTAACATTTTTTAACAATATGGCCAATTTTACCACACAGTTGACAATGAGGACAGTTATAAGAAAATCGACCCCTACGACTCCTACCACCATGAAAACCTCTCTATCATTGAAAACCACCACGGTGTTGTTCTCTGTGATCATAAGAATCAAAATTCTTTGAGGGTCCTGTAACTGCACGAGACTGCTTACTAGCTAAATTAGCTTGGACATGAATATTAGCCAAGAATTTAACTTGTCGAGCTTCACAGTCTAGCAGCATTTTAGTCACTAAATCAAGAGAAAGACAAGTGGCTGAGGCGACCACTCGAACTGACTTATATTCAACCGAAAGCCCAAATATCAAAACTAGTGCAGGCATTAGTAAGATGGATCACGATTTCATCAGAGACAGTCGAAAGCAACCAAGAAGCTAATAGCTTGTCTTGCTGGACATGCAACACATAATTATAATTCTTGACCAACTGCCCATCAGTATCAACAACAAACTGAGCTAGAACACTGATAGTCCCTAAAACAAAATTTTGTACAACATAACCCTCAAGAATCAACATGATTTGGTGTTTCTATAAAAGAAAATTGCCCTCACAAAGTTTAACAGTATCATGCTTAGGAAAATGTTCAACTTTCTTCCCAACAACAGAATGACAGAAATAGGATCAGAACAAGGAATTTTAACCTGTTCTCCAACGCCATTAGATAAAGATGATGACTATCAGTAGCTACCTTTGATGCCATAACACATGAAAAAAAAAACCTTAGCTCAATACCATGTAGAGAAATGCAGCAAAAGAAAGTAATAGGAAAATATATTTCATTTCTTAATATATTTCAAGATGATTATTAGAGACTGAATGTACTATATTTATACATGACTTAAACTGCTTTAACAACTTCTTAACAATAAACTACTAACTACTGTAACTACTAACAACTTAACAATTGTCTGCTTCCTCAGCCCTTAATAGTCTTGGTTTCCACTCGTGGCTTTTTTTTACTATTACATAAAGGGAAATGAGTTACACCTTAACATTTTTCAAAAACCTCTATTTTGTCCAGTTCTCTAATATGTAGGGTTAGTAGGGACTTTACTATTCTCAACAGCATAAATGTGTTGTGTGCCTATAATGGACAAGCCAAACAACTAGCATCAAAACTAATGCAGGTATATTTATGTGGAATACCAATTGGATGTCTTCTCCTTTTTAATGTGTGGAAAGAATATAGAACTCAAAAGTTTATCGAAAGGCCTAATCTAGAAGATAAAGTTGCTATGAGCCAATTCAACCGTTACAAATAGGACTTATATTCTCCATTACCAAGTTATTAATGTTAAACCTTATTCAAGTCTATTGATTAGAGGGGAAGAGTCCTAACAGTGTAGCTTCTACTCATGCTGTGAATTTTAGGGATCTACTAATGAGTTGGGTTAGATGATAGCATGCATAGTAGAGGAGACTGAAGGTCCGCAAAAGATGAATTCTATAAAGAAAAAAAAGGGGTTGTGGATACCCCTACGCAAGGGTTCTATAAACATAAGGATTTAAGTTTTCTAATATACTTTGTTGTAGTTGGTAGATAAAAATGGAACTAACACTCCTATTGAGGTTGCTAATCATAATCTCCTCGATTACCCTTCTAGCCATGTTAGCTATAACCTACGTAATCTCAGTACACTACTTCTAGCCATTGCTAACAATATTACTCTTAATCATAGTCATATTGGTAATAATCACTTTGGCCATACTAGTAGCTTTTATATCCATACTGGTTGTAGTATTGGTCCTATTAATACCGATCATCCTACACATAGTTGACTAATTGACTTGTAATCCCGGGATATTTCAAGCTAGTTGAGCCATAAATTTTCAGTCAGTCCCTACAAACGATGCCAATTGTTATAACTATTAAGTTATATAAGGTGTAGAACAATATAATGGTGGTGGTTCACACCATAAATGGTGAGGAAAATCACTAAAAATGATTGCAAAGTGCACTGTAGATAATGCGAAGAACCGCTAAAAATGATGATGGTTCACACTATAGATGGTGTATAAGGTTGCTAGAAATTGGTGGTGGTTCATCCCATAGATAATGCGAAAAGCAACTAGAAAATGTGGTTTGAGGATGGCGAGGTTGTACTTTAATAGAGTGTGGACATTATATCTAGACTTATCCTTCCTTTTAGAAAGGGGTATGTATAGGCAGAGTAGGGATTGGAGTGAGCCCCTTATCTCATGATTACCTCTTTGGTAAAGTCCAATTTCAACTAGATTAAAAGATGGCTTGGATAGTAACACCTTCAAAGTTAGTGAGCTTAAGAAGTTAGAAACATTAATAAGATCATACATGGTATGATAGCTATCTTTGGTAGTGCTATGGTGATTCTGTTTCCATAAATGCATTCATAATGGTGTGGGATGCTTCGGTGCACGAGACATAGAAGGTAATCAGACGTAGGTATATAACAAATATATAAGGGTGCGTTTGGTTTGTTGAATCTTAAATTACATTTTGAAATAGATTATGGGAATGTAAGATTACATGTGGAATATAAAATTACCTTATTTGGTTTCTTTGGTTGGAATGTAAGATTCATATATTTTGTTGACAAATTATAAAATTACCTATTTTAGTCTTAAATTTTTCATAAAATTATAATAACTTAAGAAATTAATTTTTATTATACCTTGATTTTATCTTATGAATTCAATTTAAAAAGCATGAATCTAATTATGATAGTTTATTTATGGTTTATAATTGTTTATTTTAGAGATTTTGATTTGCTTTTAATATGAAAAGGGATGGTTTGAGTTCTCAACAAGTTTAGGAAGACTGAAGGTTTTATTTGTAATTTTTTTATGTAAAATAAAAAGAAAAATGGAAGATTTTATTTCAAAAAATAGAACAATATAAATAAACTAATAATTAAGATTAATCAAATAATTTCATAAAAATAATTAATTAAATAAACCCAAGTTCGTAATTTGACCTAATATTAAAATTCAAAATTTATATATAAAAAAACTCCGCTCAATATATAATTTATTTTATAAAAATAAAATTCTCTTAATAATTAATACAATAATAAACCATAAAGTTGTATGAAAATAAAGTATACGTAGAGAACAAGTAATATGAAGTTAAAAAGAGTAATTTTATTTAAAATTTTAAATTTCGGACACAAAAAGTTTTGAAAGTTTATATCTGATTAAAGGAATTAAATTTCCAACTAATTAATTGTACTTTTGAGTAAATGGGGTGAAAGTGGAGCTAGTTGAAGTAAACAATTATTTTTATCAATCAAAATCAGATTGTTGAATGGTTTTAGTAAAAAGTACATATTAGAGATAAGGTGGGGTTCATGGATTTGTCGGAGGTTGAATTTATGGAGTTGATTTATGAGTCCTGTTTAAGAGAATGAAGTTCATGAATCTGAATTTAAGAGTAAGTTTGAATAATGATGTGTTTATTTATAATTAATTTAAAAATAATAATAATAATAAATAATAACAGTAAAATTAAATATTATGATGAAATTTTAACATAAAATAAAAAATAAACTAAACACAATACTCATCATCTAAACTCACTCTAATTCACTAAAGCAAACTTTATCATATATTTCCCCCTTCACTTCCTTACATATATATATTCTATTGCCCTAACTTCTACAATTTCCTCGTGCCTCCTTCGCATCTAATCTATATATTATTTACAAGTAAAGAAAGCAAATGGATTATGGAACTCGGTTTATAAATTGCAGATTAATAATAGGCTACTCTACCTAGCATCGAGCAGTCAATGTGTCAATAGGCATGATTAAAACAGTGGCCACGTTTCTGGAGGGTTGTTTATTTATTTATTTATTAGGAAAATATAAAAAAATTCTTATTGCATAAATTAATGAATCATCACTCAGCAGCCCTAATTTAGATAATATTTGTTCTTATTGTTTTATCAATTATATATAATACTCTAGAGCTGGATTCCTCCTTCGCACCTTCTTCCATTCTTTTTTTTTTTTTTTGTTCTTTTCTTTCATTTGAAAGTTTAAAACCCCTTACGCTTCTTAATTTCCTCTCATCTCGCCATGTCGTACACCGCCCACCATGGAATTATCTCCTTCCACTTCCATTTCTTCGTCCTCTTGCTCCTCATGTCTCCGCCACCTTCCACTGCCCAAGTCCAACCCACCAGCCCAAACGACGAACAATACTCTTACGCGCGTTTCAGCCCTTCCTTGGCCATAATCGTCGTCGTTCTAATTGCTGCTTTGTTCTTTTTGGGTATTTTCTCGATTTACATCCGGAACTGCTCCGAATCCAGCGCCAATGGAAGCAGCGTCAATCCTGTTAACGGCGGAGCCGGCCGTTCGCGGCGTGGGGCGCGTGGACTTGAAGCATCGGTGATCGAGACTTTCCCCACCATGATTTACTCTGAAGTTAAGGTTCATAAGATCGGTAAAGGAGCTCTGGAGTGCGCAGTTTGTTTGAATGAATTCGAAGACGACGAAACGCTGCGTTTAATACCGAAATGCGATCACGTTTTTCACCCTGAATGTATTGATGCTTGGTTGGCTTCTCATACGACCTGCCCCGTTTGTAGAGCTAATCTCGCTCCTCAACCAGGTGATTCTGGAGTGAGTCAACCCACTGAGTTGAATGAGACCGCCACCGAGATAGACCTCGAGGCTCCGAACGACAGCAGTGACTCGGAAATGGAAGGAGAAGAAAGGAGAATAAACAATAATAATGTCAGCAGTGACGTTGAAGGTGGTGTTGCTCCGGAGGTTGAAGTAGTTGACTTGAACAAAACTTTGAATAGGAATCGCACACGTGGATCAATATCTAGCCGTACACGTAAATTCTTTTTTCCGCGCTCTCACTCAACTGGCCACTCTTTGGTCCAGCCAGGTGAAAACACCGACCGATTCACCTTACGCTTGCCGGCTGATGTTCGAAACCAGTTAATGAACCGGAAATTGAACCGGGCAACGAGCTTGGTTTTGCCTAAGGAAAAGGGTTCCCGACCCGGGGAAGATGGTGGAAGTAGTAGAGGGAAGTCTTCTATTCGGCTCAATAAGATGGACCGGGGAGTTAAGTCAGACCGGTGGCTTTTTAGTATGTCACGATCATTTTTTAGTAGAGCATCTTCCGTAAGGTCACCAAAGGTGACCAATGATGGTGAAGGAACATCAAGTTTGCCGGCTGGACCCACGGTTGGCTCAAGTCGTCCTCAGGTTTAATGCCTCTCTTTTTTTCCCCAACAAATTTAATAATATGTACATTATCTATGCTATGTTTAGTTTTTCCTAAAAAAATATTTTTTGTTTATTAATTTAATTTGATTTTCTGGAACAATGTATGTAAGATCACATTCACGATAGACCATTTCAATTGGAAAAAAACAAACCTGACGTTTGAGTTTGAATATTCTTTTCGTTCAATGGTTATTTTTATGGGGGTGATGTATCTGTTTTATTATTGTTATTATTATTATTTTTTTAAAATAGATTATTAATAGGAATTCTTAACAATAACAATACAAAACATGACATATAATATAAACTATAAATAAATCTATAAATATTATATCTCAAAAAAAAGGATAATTTGATAATAACTACAACACCTTAAAAACAAATTAGATATGATCAATTTAATTCAAGAAAAAACTGACAAAAACCCTAAGAGGCGCACTCCATCAATGACACACAAAAAACTTAAGTCTTAGATAACTTATACTCCTCCTCATCTTAAATCTATCATTATCACTATGATCTACTATGATAAAGTCCTTCGAAAATAGTTGCTAATAGATCTGACGATATTCTTATATTGACAAATCTCATATATATGTCAAAACATAATTAAAGACTAAAAGCAAAATAAAATAACATTTGCTTTTGAAGAAAATAAACTGGACAAAACAAAAACTACAAAAAAAAATGTGGACAACCATAAAATTATAGACAAAATAAAACCATGAAAATATAAACTAAAATTAAAAATAAAATAAAACTAAGAAAAAAAATAAATGTTAGAAAAAAGATTTAGTTTGAAAAAATTAATGGTTAAAAAGTTTTTATGTAAAAAAAAAAGACAAAGGAAGAAGAGCGTTAAATATTTGTTTTTGACTGCCACCTTATTTCTTTTTCTTTAGAAAATAAACATATTTCCTAGAAGCTACATAGCACTTTGATATGATAAGAAATGAATACGAATAAAAGAGTTAGGAAAAAAATCATGAAAATGGTGGACATCAACTGAACTGGTGTTGTTACCTATATTTTTGGATTCCTGAGTTATAAAATAATCTGATTTATAAATAAATAATAATTTTATTTAAATATAATTAGATCTAAGATATTAAATTCTAAGTTATTAATATTTATTTATAACATTAATGTTTAATTATGTTTCAATAAAACTATTAGTATTTATTTATAAATTCTTTATATTTTTTGTTAATTTAACGATGGTGTATCATATTATTATTCACTGATGGTGCATGAAACTTAAGCACTTATGGTGCATCGATTATTATTATTATTTGATATGGTTATTTAAATTTGATATTATTGTATTTTTGTTTTGTTTGGTGTACATATCTAACAACACGAAAAATTCTGCCAAGGGTAAACTACACTTAGTGTATTAAACTATTAGTAAATTTACGTTTTGGTCACTCGAATTCAAAAAGTTACAAAATGATCACTGAACTATTCAGAAGCTTTCATTCCAGTCACTAAACTATTTAAAAGTTTTTATTTAAGTCACTGGGCTATTAAGTTTTTTTTATTTAGTTCGACTAGTGAGCTCAAAGTGACAATTCAATGATTGGTAAGGTGGATCCATCGATGAGTAAAAGAACATACCTTAAATCCAAGTCGATCTGATGGTTATTGTAGGAGATCGAAGAAGACAACTATTTTGGATTTTGGTTCGTGGATTCATGATATTCAAAGTTGTTTCTTTAAAAAACTGAACTATAGAAGAGAATGGGAATGAAAACTTTCGATTAGTTAAGTCGATCTGACGGTTAGTGCAGGCTGCGCGAACAAAGAAGGCCATACCACAATAATTTTAACAGCTCGGTGATTTAAATGAAAACTTTTAAATAGTTTAGTAATCATTTTATATACCTTTTTGAAGTTAAGTGACAAAACACAAACTTACTAATTATTTAACGACGTTAGATATGAATTAATCTTTCTAATAAAAACTTTTTAATATGAGGTTTCAATGGGTTAGATAAAAATTATCATTATGAGAAATTAAGTAATTTGTAAAACATGAAAACATTTATTAGGTCCAAAATCAGTAATTGCAAGAAAATACTTAGCAATGTCAACTACTTCAAGTACTAGTGAAAAATAGGGCAAAAAAAAATGAATACTCAATATATTCACGTAATTTTATTTTCCTCCGTATGGAGGACCTTACCCGGAGAAATAATCCACCATGTTAACACCTTTTACAACAAATAATAACAAGCACTAACACTCACTAAATTAGTAATCTCACTTTTGCAACTAAGATCTAAATCATTCTCATCTAAGTTTTCCTCTTAAAAACTTAGGCTATCAACTAAGTGACTCACCTTTGTGTTATTATTAATTAGTTTCAAACCATACATTTTATTACTTATTATATGTTATTTTTAAACACATCTTTATGTTTTAAGTATGTATACGTATGTGATAAAATTCTTATTTTTTTTAATAATTAAATTGATTTTACTAGTTACCTAAGAGAAGTGAGTTCATAATACTAGTTAGCACTAAGGCAGTTTTTTTAAAGCAACCTAGTAATTGGATTTTGATATAATTGCTCGTAATTACATAAGGGTGGCATGTTTGAATAACTATTGTGATTAGTGGGTCTTATCGAATTCGGTGTAATCAGAGCACCCCAAGTATACTTTCCAATTCTTAAGGGGGAGGGTGAGAATTGGAGTTACACAAGTAATTACACCTAAATCTAATTTTAAAAATTATCTTTATATAAGTTATACAAATTATATTATAAGCACGAACACGTATGGTTGTTTGGGATGCTTATGGCCAAAAATTTCTCATATTATAAGTCTTAAAATTTTATATTATAAAAATAATTTGTGTATTTTATAAAGTTATAACAAAAAATTATATTATTTAAATCCTAAAAAATTCTAAAGTTATGGCCAAAAAAATTTATTATAAAAAATAATAAAATTTATTATAAAAAATAATTTACATGCTATAAAAATATTATAATATATTTATTTATAAAAATTTATGACCAATACATATAAACATAACTTATTTATCTGACCATGCTATATATTATAAATATAATATACTTATTTATAAAAAAATTGTAATTCTTTTTATAACAACTTATTAAAAAAGAAACTTTCTATGACAAAAAATTGTGTTATTTATAAGTAGCGCTATAAAATGTTTGAACAGTTTATAGAATTCTTTTTTTATAAACGTTACATATCATAAATTTTATATTATTTTTACTTAATTTATGTATTATAAGAATATATATAACTTAACATAAGTTTTTCTCCAAATTAAGTTTATAAAAGTTTTTTATAATTAAAGCTACAGCTTATTTGAATTGTGAACCCGAATACTAAAAGGTCAATATTAGTTATGCAAATTGAAAAGATTTTCTTGTACCATATAATAGGGGTATGATACCATTTGAGAGAATAGTGTCAGACACAAGCACCATAAACAACTTGTAAACCCTTTAATACGAGATATTTAATGTTTCAAAATATGGTTGAGAAGACATTTATTGTTCTAAGAAGATATTTCTCATATTAACAAAATCATTGTAGTATAGTATAAAAAAAAAGGGGTTAGATCGTACTAGTATGTTGCATATTTCATAACTTCAATCATAAGTAGGATTGAGATAATCCATACTTCGGAAAATACATGAAAGAATGGTATCTTGATAATCTTATTGATACAAATTCAAATCTAGATGATGATAAGGAACATATGTTAAATATTAAAAGGGAATAACCCAACAAATATGTACTAGAACAGTTAGATAAAATTGCATGTGATATTTACTTTTCTTACTATTTTTATTAGTAATCGTTTTAGAAACTACTTAGACTAACATAATATATATGATGTTTTGATTTTAATTTTTGTTACTTGTTCATACTAATTTTTTTTATAGTAATTAATACTTTTATAAATATAAATTATATAATTATGTAATTATAATTTTAACTATCAAACATGACACAAAAATTTATAATATAATTAAGCTATGTACGTCTAATACAAAAGAGTTGATTTCATTTACCTCTCTACATGGAAATGGAAACAGTTTTGAAAGTACCCAATCACTAATAAGCCTTTGTTATTGGGCCTAGAAACCACGTAAATGGGCCTCAAAACGAATACCTTAACCTATGGTTTTTCACTTCATCTCTAAACCAAAAGTCAGCAGGAGAAAGAGGAGGAAGAAGAAGAGAAGAAGAAGCAAGATGGAGAAAGATGAAGAAAATCAAAACAAGAAAAAAACACAAATTGTTATAGGAATTCCATCTTATAAGGAAGTAATTGAGAGCTCACAAACAAAATCAACCCCGCCCTCTCTTTTCACTCCTTCTCAATCTTTTTCTCAAGCCTTCAATTTCATTAAATCCTCTGAGTTCTACACTCCACCTCCTCCTCCTCCTGCGCCCAGCTCCCCTCTTTCCACCCCAAGGTGATGTCTTCTTCTTGATTTTAACTTACCCCTTTTGTCAATTTTCACAATTCATTTCAATTTAACCGTAAAGTTTTCTTCTTTCTATTGAAATTGGCTCTATTCTTTCTGGGTGTCTTTTTCTCTTTAGTTTGGTTTGAACCCTTTTGGTCAATTTTCATTTTTTATTCCCATTTATTGGTCTAACTTGTTTGAGTCTCCCATTACTAAGTGCGTTCTTTTTCCTTTTTCTTTTTTCCTAATTGAAATGGTTTGTAGATAATTTTCTGTTTCTTCATTTTAGTTAGACTTTTGGTTTAGCTTGTTGAGTTTGATATGATCAGGAAACTAGAATTCATAAAATTTTGTTCTGTTCAATTGGAATAGCTTGTAATTTTTGTTTGAAACTTTTGGTTTATTTTAGGCCAACTGGTGGAGCCAATGTGCCTTCTTCTTCTTCAGCTGCCTCTACCTCAGCTTCCCCTGCTGCTGCTGCTGCATCATCGACTTCGTCTCAGAGTCGCAATGCTATCCTTGTCAGCCATAGGCAGGTGATGTTCTTCAACTTTGGCGGCATTAATTGTTACATCGTCTTTACTGGTATATTTTTCATTTTCTAATGAGTAAGTTGTCAGCTAATTCTCTGCCATCTCTTGTTTTAACCTGACTACCTTTGATAGGTAATACAGTTCACTTTACAAATGTTTAACCTTATCTGATACGGGTATATATATAACAGTCGTCTTGAAATTTTAGATGTCATGCATCATCTCTTGATTTTTTCTCACTTGGTTTTGATATTGTCATGCTCCTTTGATCCATTTCAGTTCATTATCAATGTAAAAAATTACCTTATAATCATAAACCTCCTGAGGAAGAACCTAGCTTCACCAAAAGTTGTTATTAGAACAGAAATAGCGAGACTTCAATAAATATAACTTCGATTCTTCTACTTTTACTGCATTAGCCTAAATATAGAGGTACTTTCACCTCATGCAGAAGGGTAATCCCTTGCTCAAACATATCAGGAATGTGAGATGGGCTTTTGCAGATGTTGCTTGTGACTACTTGCTTGGTCAGAACACGTGTGCTCTCTATTTAAGGTTTGAACTATTACCATATGGCTTGGTAGCACAATAGCGCTCTTTGTGTGAGTTCAACAAGAAATGTGTTAAGCATTTATTTGAATATGGTTAATTCTTATTATGTGCCTCATAAGATATAGGGTAAGTCTTACTTGCATCCTAGTTTTTGTATCTTTCATAAGATTTCTATATGTACACAACCTTCTAGAAGGAGCAATTTAATAAATTGAAAAGTGGTTTGGGTTTTTGATAAGATTACATGCTCTTTCAAGTTTTTAGTATATTTAAGTGGGAAAAAGGTAACTTTGGTTTCTAGCAAAAGGGATTTTAGGCTATCTTTTATATTCAATGTTTTCTTTCGTAGATCTATTAAATTTTGTGCTTCTGTTGAAATTTTCTCTAATGCATTCAGCTCATTGAGTTGACTACTTGATGCAGTCTTCGGTATCATTTGCTGCACCCTGACTACTTATACTACCGTATAAGGGAACTACAAAAGAACTTCAAGCTTCGCGTTGTGTTATGCCATGTTGATGTGGTAACCTTCCTTCACTTTGAGGATATTCTTATATGCCTTGTTTATGGTTTCCTATAATTCAAGATTTCAAACAATGATTAGGTGCATTCTGGACATTATAAATATGGCATTTTGGTCCTGTCTTGCTTTGTGTGATAAATGAACATCTACTCATTGTTACTTGCTTGTTCACATCTCATGCCAACAAGTAAAAAAGTGAAACCTGGTTGCTCATTGTTTAGAGCTCTCTTTACACAGGAGGATGTTGTTAAGCCTTTGCTTGAAGTTACTAAAACAGCTCTGCTTCATGATTGCACTCTATTATGTGGTTGGAGGTATGATTAAGAATTATGGATGCATTGTATGGTAAATGCAAAATATTCTTTTATGAATCTATGAATGTTTCCATTTGCTACAGTAGTATTATCTAATCATTTAAAGTTCTAACCTAGTTAGGTCTTATTTATTTTGTGAATTTTATGTTAAAAGATAAGTTGTGCTATTTATAAACCTTTTTAAGACTCTGGTTATGCATATTTTTTTTTCCTTCAATTGAGTTGGGATAGTTCTATAGATGAATTTTTTCAATAGATGGCTAAGAAACTATGTCGTTTTCTTGATAAATTTTCTTGCTATTATTTGGTGTAGCTTAGAGGAATGTGGTCGCTACTTGGAGACCATAAAAGTATATGAAAACAAGCCTGCAGACCTCATTCAAGGCCAAATGGATACAGACTACTTATCAAGGGTATCAATTTTCCTTCTTTTGAAGCTTCAGTCTATGAATAAATATACTCACTATGTCATGCCAGACCGTTACGGTTTTTTATTGACTAATTTGCAAAACCCAAATTTAATGTGTAATCATTTGTTTCCATTGTATTTGGTACAATTGATCTGAGACTAGTTTTCTTGTAATTGTAGCTAAATCATGCTCTCACAACTGTTCGGCGTGTTAACAAGACTGATGTGGTCACTCTTGGTTCTACTTTTGGGGTGCGTATGCTGTTTTACATCTAAAATGCAGTGTTTTATTTGTTGATTTATGTGACCTGATTATCATGTTTTTGCAGTCTCTGTCTAGTATCATGGATGCATCCTTGGAAGATCTTGCTCGATGTCCTGGAATAGGAGAACGGAAGGTAATATATATATGTCTGTGTGTATACATATGTATGTATTCGGACGAGCCATCGTATGCCTGTTGATCCAAGTTATTGACTACAAGACTATACAGCCTCTAGTTTCAGCTTAACATACCCTTTTTTTTATTGTTTTCATGATCTTAATGAATCAGGTAAAACGCTTGCACGATACTTTTCATGAGCCCTTCAAGCGCATAGTTTCCAGTAACCCTTCTATTCCAGAAACTCCTGTATGCAAAGATGCTGAACCAAGCTCAGCAAGTGAAGTCATAGAAGCAGACAAATATACTGAAGATACGAGCAAACGTAGGAAAAAGGAAAATGAAATTAACATTAAATCGGCTCTAACTGCTGCATTTGCCAAGTGTGCTGGTAAAAATAGTAAAATGAACAATAAATCCGAGGGTAATAAGGGAGGAGGAACTGCTGCTGCAGTACCAGAACCAGCAACTAAAACTTCTGGGGAAGAGGTCGAAACATGAGCTCTGTTTGCTACTTCAATCTATCTCCAACGGGTAAGCATTGACCAATGCAAATACTCAATGATACGTTGTGCTTATGCTTAGGCATTGAATTTTTGGTGATCTCTTACATAGGTTTGAAATTCATTACTTTCTAGCGTGTATATTTATTTGGAACAGAATCTGTCAATATTTGTCTCAAGTAATACAAGGATTTTAGAAAGTTGCAGAATGAAGTGATCATTTCCCTGGTATTTAAAGTTTAGGTTGAACAATTTCACGCTTCATCTCTTTCAGCATTCATAATCCTTATAGTTGGTATGTTTGAAAGGATCTAATTATGGAACTTTGTTGTGATTAGCTGACAAATTCATAGGAGGACAAATATATTCGTCAAACGTAACTCTTATAGAATAGTTCAAAATTATGCTGAATTTTCTGAAATTTCAGTATCGTGATTGTTCATCAGGTTTGGGTTGAAATGGACAACTACACAAGTCTTTCGGGGTTTCTCTACTTGCCTCGTAGCATCTGACGTAACATAGCCAATATTCTCTTTTATCAAGCTGACAGTCTCAAGTTGTTTAAGGAAACCAAGAAATTTGTGCAGAGACTCGCTCTCAATTTTCGAGGTATTGTTCATTAGTTACACGACATCGGACAAATTGTCCTGGTTGATTATTATGGGTTTTATCATTTATGTGGAGCCAACAAGGCATTGATGAACCTGGTAATAGGCTGTACCTTTTTTAGCCCTTCTCAGATTTTGTTATCTTGTAATTATATTGAAGCTAGGTTCTGAAGTTTGCATTATTTCATTGCAAAATTTTGGTACTCTTTGAATACTACAAATTCTCCTTTCATATTTATTGGCATCTTACGAAATTATACAAAAAAAAAAAGTTTTACGTGGCAAATGAAAGACATTGAACTCAGACCAGGGCTCGATCCGCAAGTTCGTCAATGAGTAGTTTAGTGTGTGCGCGTGGGTGGGTAAGTGTGAGTTTGAACTTTGTATATGTATAAAAAAAAAATTACTATTTTCTAATCTCCAAGACTAACTTATGGCTTCTAAAAAGAGAATGATATTGTCTTTATTAATCATTTTACAACAAATTTATACAATAATATGAATGTAAAGAAGCTTATTTGTGGCCAAGGGAAAATCAACTTATATTCCAGATATGAGTCCGTTACTTAACCGATTGGAGTCTGAAGCTTTTTTGTTTCTCGAAGTACCAATGGCCGACAATTTCAAAAAAGAGTACAAGGATACGAACTTCTAAGCATATTAAAAAAAAAAAAATACCCATGGAGGATATATGCTTGTATTTAACATTTACTTTACCCTTGAATCCGGATAATTTGGATTGATAAGGCTGTTTTTGTCATTCTGACAATGTAGATTATTTTCCTATTTTATGCAACAAGAAGAAAAGGGAAAGGAATATGTGGCTCTGCAATTCTCAAAGGTATTAATAATTCTTGTGACTGGAGGTTTGTCAATGAAACCTAATGGAAGCAGAAGAGTTAAAATTTTTAACTAAAGGGATCAGTGACTGCACAACATCCACCATTAGAGGTCGATAATCAGCTGCTGGTTGCACACACATAGCAGCAATGGCAGCCACCTGTGGAAATATTGTAAGTTTCATCAGCAGCTTGGTGAAGGCATTCATTTGATGATATGTTGATTTAAAAACATTAATAAATATCATAGAAGTAAACCTTACCTGAATTAGATCCTTCTTTGAATACTGTCCTTGTATAGCTGGATCAACCATTTCGTCAATTTTCTCTCTGTTTGTTAACCTTGGAAGTGCCTGTTAAATTATCAACAATATCTAAGCTATTTATGGCATTGAAATTAGAGACTTATTTTAATTTCAAAAAGTTGATCATGTTCTAGTTGTCTTTTAAACCTTGCAGGTGCAAGGTTAAATTGTAAAAAGCTATACATATCCGACAGTTGTGTCCAATACATAAAACTATATAAGAGATTCCGTATCTGACACTAACCCATGAAACAAGGACATGTTCTCCAGGAGGCCTCTTGATGTCAACCGGTACGCGGCCTGTTAAAAGCTGTAAAAGCACCACACCATAGCTGTAGACATCTGATTTTGTGGTAAGTTTGCCTTTGGAAGCGTATCTGCAGTGCCAAAATTGATGGACTGAAAATTCAAGACCAAGTTTGTGCACAAATATTTGCTTATTTATTCTGATAATGAAACAGATGCATGATGGAGCACTCACTCGGGAGCTAGATAGCCGGTGGTTCCCAGCACGCGTGTCAAAATCTGACCATTGATCTTGTCTGAGCCCATTTTGGCCAATCCAAAATTGGAGACCTTGGCTCGAAGGTTTTCATCGAGTAATATATTGCTGCACTTAAAGTCACGGTGGATAACAGTAGGGGAGGCATGTTCATGGAGGAACTCAAGGCCTCTAGCACAATCCAGTGCTATGATTAACCGGTTTCCCCAATCCAATGGCCTATGTTGATTGCTGGGATGATGAAGATGCTGTTGAAGATTACCACTGGGCATGAATTCATATATTAGTATTCTATGGTGCTGGTCAGCACAGTAGCCTAATAGCTTCACTAAGTAAGGACAGCTCAAGCGGCTTAGTAGATCCACCTGCAGCATAAAATGCAGTAATTTGAGTGAGCTCGATCGAGTTTCATTTTTAAAGTTTGAACTCGACCAGAGATAAAAATAAGAATACAAGTGGGGACAAATTAATTCACCTCCATCCTAAAACCACGCTCCCCTTGCTTTCCATCTCTGTGAAGCCTCTTAATGGCTGCCATGGTTCCATCTTCAAGAACTCCTTTATACATTACACCCAACCCTCCATTGCTGATCACGTTTGCCTCACTGAACTTATCAGTTGCTAGCTCCAACTCTTTGTAAGTAAAAACTTGGACCCCACCATACCTACTTGGAGGTGTACGGATGCTTCCTCCATATAGACACCTTGCCTTCACATCTGCTCCATTTTCAGTTGAAATCAACGAACAATGATCAATCTTAGTAATTAAATAAGCTTGGAAAATGGACACTTACCAGGACTACAATTCAAGCTTATAGTAGTATGAGCAATGAACCTGCTACTGGTACCATTGTTAATGCTACCACTTTCATTGCAACTGTCATCATGTTTTCTGACAGATTTAAGTCTACGAAACATTACTATAAGTAGAAAGATTGCGAAAACAACGAGAATCGAGATGATTGACGCGATGATTATGACAAAGGAGTTGAAGGAAAGGTTGGGTTTATGTTGAGGCACGGAATGGAAACGATGATGTGTATGGTTTTTTGGTGTTGACATTGCAGGCGATGTTGCAGTAGCACTAGTTATGCTATCTTCCATGAAAACAGAAAGCAATATAAGAAAAATGAGTTTTAAAAAGGAAAGTGTTGGGAGAAAAATAATAAGAAAACATAAATATGCCAAAATGTATATAATCAATCATGACTGCGAATTATCAGATCATCTGTATGGCCAAAAACAGCTCTTTCTCTGTCTGTCTCTCCCCCGTGATAAAACAAGAGTGCCTTACGTACTTCATTCGTCCATTCTATTGTAATCTTCTAAGGAATTGTCATTGTCTTTGTATCAGTCACTGTCTTATATCCAAATCATATGCAAATAATTTTATAAACTCCACTTCATTCATGTTAACTTTTGGTGTTAAAAACCATGGCTATGTACAGGCCGTAAAAAGCTCAGTTGGACCTGATCTATGGTGGAATTTGTCAGACCCACCAATCAAATTGTAGCTTTGAGCCATGTGTAGGAAATTTAACTGAGCTTTCTTTTACAAAGACAATGCTTACCTTCCAAGTTTCTTACCAGGAATCTGAAATGGAAGTATTTGGGTTTGTTTTGTCATAGGAGTTTACTTTTTGTTTTCATAGGGAAGTGTTGAAGCAAAAATGGTACAAAATACAAAGTTCCTAGATTGTCACACGCTCACATGTGACATTAAAGTTTACTAAACAATCACTGCCTAATTCAATCACGAGACTTTTTTAGATTCCACAATTTAATAATTAAATTTCACTATCTCAATTCCATTCTACATCACTCAATGATTTGATTAGAGTAAACTACTTCGTTTTACTCATTTAATTTAAAAAACATTACGATATCATCACAAAATTATTCAAATTTTTATTTAAATTTTTGAGTTGTTAAAATTGATGTTATATGATTTTCTTTATTCGCGCTGTTTAAATCGAAAGCACTATTTCTTATTCTCTTCTACAGTTTAGTTTTTTTTTTCATGAAACAACTTTGGTTTTCTCCGATCTTCAAAATTGACTGCCAAATTGACTTTGATCTAATCTATGTTCTTCTACTCGTTGATGGATATTGATCTACCAGAATGATCGTCAAATCATCGATTGAAGCTCATCGATGTAACTTTAATTTAAAAAAATACTTGACAATAGAGTGACTTAAATAAAAACTTTCGAATAGTTTAATAATCATTGTAACCAAAACAAAAATTTATCCATAATTCAGTGACTAATAATATAATTTACTGACATTAAATTTTTTTTTTGAATATTAAAACTCGATTATTACCTTTTTAAAAATGATTACCATTCACCAGATAATCCTACTTGGTTGACTTTGAGGCCAATTTTTATTTGGCAAGTTGTTGTTACGAGGTCCCAATTTTACCCTTAAGCAAAGAAGAAGAAAAGACTCATTACATAATTATAACCCACTTAGAATTGATTAATTTCCATAATTATTGTCACAAAAGGACAAAGCAGCAATAAAAAAAATTTAAATCCCGAAATCAGTGGGTCAAGTGTGAAATAAATATTATTGAAATAATCCGAGAGAGTTGATTAAAGTCATTGAAGACGAGTAATTAGCTGTTTCTATTCTAGTTTTAGTTAAAATAATCAAAGAGTTGTTAAAATATGAAAAACAGTTAATTTTAAGTATATTTTCAAGAAGGATAATCGAATTATTGATGGGCTTGTTAAATTGACCACAGATAATAAGAAAAATGTATAGATTTACAATGAAGCTTCTAGTGAGTTATTAATAAATTTATGTTCGGATAAAATAAAAAGTCTATTTATTTCTAGTTTATTTATTTCTAATAGTTTGATGTAATAATTTTGATTTTATTTTTCACCAAAAAATAATAATTTGCAACATTAATTGTGTTGTAGAATAGTTGTACATTTAATCTACTTTGATTCATATGTAAATTTATATCCGTAAGTCAATATGGCCATTATTAATAAAAATTATCTAAAATGTTTGGAATTTAATCTTTAAAATATTAAATATTAAATTCAAAATTCATATATTAAATTTAATATTTATCCCTTAATATTATAATACACGCCTATATCTAATAGTATTATTATATTGTTGCAAGTGATTTTAGGGTGAACTACTTAGTTGTCACCCAATTTTTAAGGTGCTTTTATTTTAATCTAGTTAGTCACCCAATTTTTAAGGTACTTTTATTTTAATCATTAAGCATTAAATCTCTAAAGGTGGTTAACTGTACACGTCATATTATGTTTGCACTTTCATTTTGGTCACCCAACTTTTAGGCCGCTTTCATTTTGGTCACCCAAAAAATATTCTTTTCAAGTATTTATTTGAGTAATAAAAAAAATCAATGGTTAAAGTGAAAAAGTGGTACAAACTAAAATAATACACAAAATTCATCAAATTGTACTTGTTGATCTCATTGTCGAAAATTCTAAATTTGGGTTTCGAAATATAAATTTTTAAATATTAAGATTCAGAATTATATTAACAAATTGATTGACATTATCAATGAATAAAAATGTTTCAACAACTTATTTAATTTATTTCCATATTTTAAAATTATTTTAAAAAATTATCAATGAAAATTATTATCTTTAATAGTTGTCTATGAAACCCAAATTTCTTTTAACTGTATGATCTTAAATCTTTCATACTAAGCTAAAAGTAAAATATATATATATTCTAATTAAATAAATTAATTAATTTTATCTACTGTGCTAAACAAAACTCATAAAAATTTTCATTACTTATTTACCCAAATGAATAACAAGAAGATATTTTTCTTTACTTTTAGCATGGATTCGAATTATATAATAAAAAAAAAATTAAGTTTCTTTTGAGTTGATTTCCTCAATTTAAAATTTGAGTTATTAAATATAAGTTATTTAAGTTGATTTCGTTAATTTTAAAATTTAAAAAGAGATTAAATTAATTATTTTGAATGCTATATTAACAAATCGGTTGACATTATCAATAGATAAAAAAATTTCAACAATTTGTTCAATTTATTTTGATATTTTGAAATTTAAAATTTCAACAAAAAAATTAGAACTTTTGGTAACGGGATAAACAAATACAAATTAATAATTTTTGTGTATTATTTTAGTTCCTATAGTTTTTCCACTTTAATCTTTGTTTTTTTACCCCAATCAATATTTAAAAAAGATATTTTTTTGGATGACCAAAATGAAAGTAACCTAAAAGTTGGATGACCAAAATAAAACCGTAAACATGGTGTGGCGTGTATAGTTAACTGTCGTTAGATATTTAACACTTGGATGGCCAAAATGAAAGCGCCCTAAAAGTTGAGTGACCAAGTTGCAATAATTTCATTTTGAATGGCCAACTAAATAATTTACCCTAAATCTTAAGGTAAGACCACTTGGGTATATTCAATCGCGCTAACAAAAAAAACCATTTAAAAATTGGTTAATTTAAAATTTGGCCCTTAAATTTGGTAATTAGTTTTACTTTGATTCTTGTATTTTTTTTATTTACTTTGGTACTTAAACTTGACAACTAGGTCCACTTTAATATCAAGACTTGAATTTCATAAAACTGCGATAATGTGTCACTTTGAAATTGTGTCATATCACCACCTAAAAATAAAAAAAAAATATTTTTTAAAAATTTCAGGTTATGATGTGGTAAAATTTTAAAATGTTACATCATTATATTTTATGGAATTCAAATTTAGGAACAAATTTAAGAAATATCGTCAAGTTCAAATACTAAAATGGACTTAATTATCAAATTCAAACACAAAAATTTACATTAATCCTTAAAAAAAATCATATTTTAAGTTAAACCAAAACACTTTTTAAAACATCTCAAACAAATTCCAATATATTTCATGAAAATGGTAATTTCACCAAAACACCAATTAGAAAAAGGAAGAGAAAAAAAAAGCAAAAACGAAAAACAAAACAGAGGGTGAAACTGAATGAAAATAAGCGTCTGACATTAATGGTTAAAATGGAAAAAGAAAATTATAATTGGTTTCTCTATTTTTAGAGTGCTTTTGATATTTTTATCTTCAATGGTCTACCCACATTCTTTCTACTCGGATTGGATTATATATCAAGCAGACTTAGATTTTACTTTTTACAAATCTACTTTGATCTCATCATGGTGGGGCCGGATTCAAGCTGAATCGACACAAAATTTTAGACTCATTTTCTAGGTTTGAGTTCGGCCTAGCTTAAAAATAGACTTAAAATTTTGTCTAAATCCAACCCAAATTAAAAATGCTAAACTTGAGTCTGGCATACTTGTATTAACTTTTTTTAGATTATTTTTTTATATAAAAATAAATTTTAAAAAATATAATACATCAAATACACAAAATATTAAAATAAGTGTTTTCCAACAAAGTAAAAATACTTATTCGAATCGTGTCGAGCTAAAAAATCATACCTAAGACTTGGTCCATTTAGAAAAAAAGAGCTTTATTTTTTGTCCCAAATCTATTTTTCTGACTTATATTTTTACTCAAATCCTCTCATTTTTTGAATTAACTTTTGGACATGGATAGATAACCCGGCCAATGATTCAGTCTAAAGGGCCCAAGTTGGTTTAAATTAAAACATAGTTGGAAAATGCATGCTATGCTAGGCTTTTTGAACAAGAGTCTTCACCATTGAAGTATCATGGTGTTTACACATATTAAACAATTTTTATGTTAATGCTAAGGTAAGGAGTTTTTATCTTTCGAGAGATGGAGTAAAAGAATGATGTTATTCTGATCTTACTTTACCTTTGCAGGTAGGTATAAGGGTAACCAAAACCTCTATAACCCTTCTTTCGTAATTGACAAATCCAGCGCACATCTCTTCCAAGCACTTCTCCCCATGCTTACCAACATCATGTCAGAATGTCAAATGAGGAATGGATTCATTGACCTCGACGGATGAGAATGTAGTTACTATTATTTAACTATGTTTACTGATTTATTTACTTACTAAATATAAAAAATATTACTAATATAATATAAATGGTTTTTACCCTCTTAAATTGAAACTATCTCACTAATTTATTTATTAAAGCACAACGCAGTCAACTGTATCTATATTTCACATAGCGTTACAAATGAATGAATACAAGATGTAATTGTTGATCAAGAATAATAGTTAAGCCAAAAATCTTCGTAGCAATTAAAATGCTCTCTCTTTCTCATCTACAATGATAATGAGTTTGCTTCATCAAAGGAAGTTTAATCTTACACTGTAACGGTGAACAAATAGAGTTTGAGTACAACAGCTAGAGCCAACTGCAACAGAAAGATGCCAGTGACGATCAAGAACCATCTTTCTCCAGCTGAATTAATATGAGCTTTGAGATTAAGTGCCACAAAAGTTGCTGACATGAACCCAGCTACACCGGCAATTACCCATCTGAAAATTTCCAAGGGGACAACGGATAGACACTGCAATCAAGTACAAGCAAGAATAAGTTATGTTGTTCGGATAATAGGCCTCACTTTAAAGAAATCTCTAAAAGTCCAGGCATTAGCTTTAACAGTGTTTTTATTCGGATTGTTTTCTCAGCTTTTTCAATGTTTGGAATCTCTTTAAAAGTTGGGGGGCAAGGGAGTTGGGGCGGGGGATCAACTTGGAACTTTAAGAAATAAACTTCCAATAAAGTTTATTGAAATCCAAAAAGTAAAATGATAGAGAGCCAAATGAACTATCTTCGCATTCAGAGGGGAAAAAGAAGAGAAAAAAAAACCTAGAGAGCTTACCAGTGCTGGAATAAAGACAAATAATGAGTATCCATACAGACAAAACAGCTGGACAAGGCCTGATGGTGCTGAAAAGTACTTGAGAATAACATACAAGATAAGAGGAACCACAGTGACATAGCCATAGAACACACCAGCAGACCAAGTCACTAGATTTATGTCATAATCCCATTCTTTTTTCTTGAGCTTGTGTGCTATGTAAGTCACAAAAGTTCCAATAGATGCTGCTACAAATATAAGAGTGGTGCATATCCAGAATGGTCCATATCTGCACAACATAAAATTTTCAATCATGCATGATCAACTCTGTTTTCTCTTGTTTTAGGGTTTTACACACCTATTCTTAAAGCAAATTTTTTTTACCATGTGCAACAGAAAAGAAACTTTCTAGTCTCAAGCTTGAAAATTTTACCATATATCTATGTTAGACAAATATTCGATGCTTAGAACATCATTTAAACATGAATGAGTTACAGGGAGAAAACTCACAAATCAGGGTTGGTAGCCGTTTTCTCTGTAAATGTTCCTCTAAATGGAAAGAGTGACTCCTTAAGTCTATCAATGATGTCAGAAGTGTCAACATCGAAGTATGGCTTGTATGCAGCGATGGTGAATGTACGAAACCAGCCGCTCCCTTGTGGTTCACCAGATCCAGGTTGAGATCCACCACCAGGTTTTGAAAATGTATCTGCCTCAATAGCAAAGTAATAATTTGCCACCAGCATGACACCAACCATTGTTCATGTGAAAATCTAATTAGATTTTTCATTGAACTACAACATTGCAGATACTACATCCGATCTATTTGATCTATTAACTGTTGCTCAACTATTTGTTTTATGCATAGCAGATATTTCAAACATGTGATCAATGACTTGGATCATCTTTCATGCTATAAAAACTTTATAAACCTAATCTTTAGATCACTAATGAATTTATGAAAAATGCCACTGAGATCATGAATCCAAGATATATAAGCACCAGGATAAACAAATCAAAGCATAAGCACCATCACAAAAGGAATTCAAATCAAATGGAATCAGAAATACCATCAGCATCATGAGGAGGTTGAGTTCCACCAGAGATCTTCCCTTGTGCACCCGATGGAGGAAACGTTTGAAGGTTCGAATCTATAAATTTAAGCAAATTAATTAATAAAAGTAGAACTAAATCCACAAATTAGCTACCTTAAAGCACTAAACAACACTTCATTGACTTTACAATTTCATTATACATTAAAACACACATTCAATTCATTCATTTTAAACTCCGATTTCTTTCCCTTTCCTACATTTTCCAGCAATCAATCAACTAATACTACTACATATAAAATAAAATGAAAAGGAGAATTCAAATTCAGATTCAGATTCGCAGTGACAACTGAAAAAAAAAAAAGTTCACCTGTAAATTTAACGGCGACATGACTGGGATCTGAAACCGCCTGTGAAATTAAGGATTAAAAAAGCAATAAGCAAATGAGATCTGGTTAATTTTAGCTTGAAAAAGAAAATTAAAAGCAAAAATTAAGAATAATTAGACAAGATACGATGAATTATGAAACATAACTTACAGGAACAGATCCAGAAACTTTCTGATTATCAATGCTTGTATAACCTCCGGACATCATTTTTTGTTCTCTTTGTTCAAATAGATCTCTCTCTTGCGCGTGTTGAAGTCCAGAGGTTTTAGCTTTTTGTTTACTTCTTCTCTTTTAAGAATTAAGACAGGATTCCAAATAAGAGTGGAAATTTGTCTCGCATTTGTTTTTAAGTTTTTTTTTTAATATATATATTTGGTAAACTACAGTAGAAAGATTTGGCTTTATTTATTTAGTTTTAAAAAGTTAGTATGTGGATATTAAATCATTTAATTATTTTTATTTAAGTCACTGTTTAAATCATCCTTTTATCTTTTTTGTTTGTACCGTTTGTAACAATTGAAAGTTTTTATTTTTTTTTCTATAGTGTAATTTCTTTTTATAAAACAGTTTTGAACTTCACGAATTTGTTAACTAAAATACAAATAGCTTTGAAGATCGAGAATTTACGAACCAAAATCCAAAACAACTTTTTTCTTTAATCTTTTAGTACTGACCGTCAGATTGACTTAGATCTAATGTATATTTTTCTACTCGTCAATGAATACTGATCTGATTATCGTATCATCGCTTGAAGATCGCTGATCCGACTTTAAAAAACTCTTAACAACTCAATAACTTTAAAAAAAAACTTTCAAATAACACAGTGATCATTTTGTGACTTTTAGAAGTCGAGTTACTAAAATGTAAACTTTCTAATAATTTACCATTGTTTTGGTCGAATTTTATTTGTATATAGTTAACCGTGAATTTTAAAATTTTAAATTAAAAATCCATACTATTATTTAAGTCCTTAACTAAGTTGATGTCACGAGTCAATCAGACACTAATTCGATTAGAGAAATTACAAAAATATCTTTTTTATATTTAAAATAAGTTATATTGTCAAATACATTGGTTTAATTTTAAACTTACCACTCAACCAAGCTTTATTTTGTAGTTTTATACATTTTAATTTTATTATGCGTACTTTATTACCTTCATATATATTGAAAATGTTGTTGATTGAGATAGTGTCATAAATTAACTCAACACCAACTTCAGATCGATAAAAATACCATGATAAATAATTATACTCATTTAATATTCTTAATATTATATATTCATGTATTTAAATTTTGTTTTACTTACAGTTTAATTTAATTTTTTATTTTAACATCGTACATATTTCACGTGTTATCATTAATTAGTTACAAATCGTACATTTCATTATTTATTGTATGTTATTTTTAAACACAAATTTGTGCTCTAAATACGTGATTTTCACACGCATACATATGTGATAGATTTTCTTATTAATAATATTGCAGATTAAGTTGGTATCACGATTTAATCTAATTCTTTTTATTTTAGCATCATACATATTTCATGTATTATTATTAAATACTTTCAAACTATATATTTTTATTATTTATTGTATGTTATTTTCAAACACACTTTTGTGTTTTAAATACGTGGTTGTCATAAACATACGTGTGTGATAAAATTTTTAGTATTTGTATATGCATATATATACACACTATAGTAATATAAAGTTTAACAAATGGTCATGTTCACATTACAGTTTTTTGACACGTGACACTTTCTGTTTAAAGCACTTATTTACAATTTAGATAATTACTCTTTTATTCCTTATTTTTTTAATATTTTTAAATTATTCCATGCATTTTGTTTAAATATTTTGTTTATAATTTTTATAGATTAAATATAAAGTTGATGTTAAATACATTATCTTTTTATTTTAATATTTTATTTAATTAAATTAATTTTTAATGATGTATATTAATAAATATTAATTGTTAAAAATATACTTATTAGTAATATTTATTAAATTTATATTTTTCATGATAAAAGTTAATTATATTTATTGATTAAAGTAAAGCAAAGATAAATATAAAATTAAAAAAATGAATATTAATAATTTAACATTAAAGCAAGTTAATTTAATTATATATAATAAATAACTTGTAAGAAATTATTAATAATATTATTTAAATTCTAATATATTAATATTAATATTTAAACCATGATGAATTTTTATATTATTTTAATATTAAATATTTTTAAAATTAATTAACACTAATATAATTAATTTTAAATTTATTAATTAATTTTAAAAATATTTTGTGATTACATCACTTATTCAATTTATTAATGATTTTTCAGAAATTTATTAAAAAAATTTTAAACAAAAACTAATATATTTGTTTAAATATATATATGTTTGTCTAAAAATTATTTGTATACAATAATAATGTTTAATTTTATGACATATTATTTTATTAATCTCGTTTAAATAAATAATTAACTAAACTACATAATATTTGTTATAAATTATTTATACTAAAGTTAATTAAATTATATAGTACTTATTATTAATTATTTTACTTGATTAAAGACCAAACGATGATAGCAAACAGTAAATGTTTAATGTTAGAGAAAACAAAACCTAATCAATATTGAATGCTAGAGTATATGTCAGCATGATAGGTCACTTGAGAAACGCCCGTGACCAATCCTTCGGCTCTACACGGACAGCTCGTTGACTAGCCCTCCCGAATTCCTACCCTCTGTTTGGCTCTTAATCTCAATAAGGGACCTAGGCCACTCGCTTTCTTTTGAAAGACTTGAGCCTACGCTTTCAAGGATAATCCACCTGCTTGACAAACGTTCTTAACAAGAACCTGCTTTTTAGGTGTGAAGTGTAAACATGGCCCTGAAGATTATTAGGCCCCACCTGAACATAACCTCGTATTGTCATAACTCAATCAATAGAGGCAATAAAATGTGCATAATACAATTTAAATGAAAACATTAGATTAAAATACGGTTGATAGTAACATCTTAGAGCTGTGATCGATATATGATTTTTGCAAAAAGGATTGACAACTCAAGTTTCGACATGTTCCACTTGACCATAATATACTGGCAGATTGTATGGTTAAAGCTGTCAATAGTAAGCTTAACAGGTTGTCGATGTTTGATGTTATACCAGCTCATGATCGATCTGTCTTTGAAGATGATTTACACTAAGTGTCGAATGCTATAGGTCTTTAACAGGCACCCTATAACAAGTTACTTTAAACTAATCCCCTTCATTTACCAAAAAATAAAATAAAATATTGGTTTAATGGAAAAGTTAAAGATTTATTGATGTAAATGACATGGGTTAAAATCCTACTATATGTATTTTTTTATATAGGTTTTATAAAAAAACTAAAGTACCATTAAATAATATTACTTATTTTAAATACAGAATAATAGTTTCATAATTTACCTAACCGAATTGGTGTCCAATTGACTTATGTCAACAACTCAGTCAGGGGTTTAAATAGTAGTAAATATCTTAGTTCTTTTAATTACTTTTTCTAAAGAAATTAAAATAACCTAAAGTAAGAGGAATAATATTTGATGCACTGCCGATGTATAAATCTCTTATATCATCGACGAATAATAACATGACACATTATCATTAAATAAAATAAAAAACAATAGAGAATTTATAAATAAATACTAAAACCCTAAACTCAAGACTCTAAACCCTTTAACCCAATATCCTAAATTTGAAAGTTATTAATATTTGTTTATAATAGTTATGATTAATGTTTAATGATATTTAAATAAAATTATTCGTATTTATTTACAAATCCTCATTTTCTTTTTGTTAATTTAATAATAATATGATATATTATGGACTTGATAGGACTGAAATAATTTATCGAAAAATAAGGCTAAAATATCATCGTAACAGAAAAGGCAAGAGTATATTATACAAATATATAACTACAGTGGGTTTCTTTGCATTGCATTCCTGCATCAGATACCAACGTATTATTTGGAAGATAAAGCTTCAAAGAATTCAGAACCTCACTCTATGAAATACAAATGATTTGTGTTCAAATGTTGCATTATTCTTTTATCTCCAAATAACAGCTGATATTATTCTTTTCACACGTTTTTTAATCTCCCATTTCTAAGCAATAGAGACCTTCGGATAGCAAGTATAAGAACCCAAGTGATGGCTGTGATCTTCTCTTTGATCATCAGAAGCAAAGCCGAGCTTAACATGGTCTTCGTGATCTGTGCATCTAATCCCTTGAAAAACCCGAGAATCCCTTCTCTTCTCCAGATAGCACTGACAACTCCTGACACTGTTTTGCGGGATTTCGATTGAGCTCTCTTAGTTTTATCATCGTCATCATCATCTTCAGGATCTGCAGCTTGAATCATTACCTTGCACCTGCATGGAGTATGCATAAATATTGTTACTTCCATCTAGTAAAAAATGCATCATGCTTCTATAATGCAACAATTCGAGAGAGCGGCTATGGACCTGATTGCTGGATAAGTTAAAAAGGTTGCGATACTCTTTGATATTGCACCTAAAAAGAAAGCCGTGAAGGCAGATTGAACTACTGGAGATGAATCATGGTCCGCTTTCTTCAATTTTTGCTTGAGTAGTCGTTGTTTCAGTTGATCAAAAACTGTATACTGCAGTTTAACATATTTCTAGCCTTAGTTATGATAAAGATAACAAGAAAGATTTAAAGGTGAAGGTCTGAGGCAAAACAATGTAGAACCTGAATTGCAGGGTTGGAGGTCAGCAAAAGCGAGATGCCAAGGCCATCAAATGCATCACTCAAAGTGCCTTCTGTGAGGGTTTTCCAGAGTCCTTTCGATTTTCCAAAGGCACTTGTCTGCATCCTTGAGGAGGCTGTATCCAGGGGCTACAAAATCGATAAACCAAGTATTCAACATTGAACTCCACATAATAAAGAAAAATAACTGAAACTGTGATTGCAACATCATCATTATCTTTGCCACCTATTTTCATAAAACAATAATATTATTATTGTTGTTTATGATTTCATATTTAGGTCACCTCTCTTAACTAAAGGAACATTTGTTCTAACTCGTAAAAAGAGGTAAGTCATACCCTTTTGATTTACTAAGCTAATACAATTCTCAGGATCAATAGTTGCATTCTAAAATGCTCAATGGCGTAAAAAGTTTCACCCTCTATTCCTTTCAACATTTACATGGAAATAGTAAAAAAGAGCACAATTTTACTTTGCAACAACCAATGGAAGGAAAGGAGTCCATATTTTTAGACCACATGGAATTCTGCCAGGAGAGTAGAAGTGTAGATGGTACTAGGGCAGTCTCACAATTGCACATTGTCGGAGAGGATTCCACATTTGACATCATAAAATTCAATCTCAATGTACTATGCAATAAACGCGTACAACTTTTGCTTTGATGTATGGAACTTGGAAGCATTTATATATTCAAAATGGAAAATAAGAAACTTGTCAAGCGATGTCCCACCTGAGTGACAATAGCAGTGCAAGCCCCTGCTCCAGCAGCAAGAATCAAGTTTACTTTCGTTCCAATAGACTTGGAACCACTGTTTTCTAGGTACAGTCTTTTGAAGTAGCTATATCCATAGAAGTAGACAAATTGTGCAATGAATGACTGCAGGTTTTTTGTGCCTAGGCCCTGGTATAAGGAAAGAACTTGGCCGGTAGATACTGCTTCCCATAATACATCAGAGAGATTCCTATATAAGATGAGAAATTGAGATCCAAGAACTTCATGATGCACTGCCAATGAGCCGAGAAGTACAGAGGATTCATTGATATGCAGCACATAACAATAAAATAGGAATAAACAGTTTCAATTTCTCAACTCCTCTCGAAAGATCTTAGATGACTTAATACGGACAATTATACTAACAGGAATGATGATAATTCCATTAGATGTCTACTACAACGTTGAACTTATTCCACTACTTCACCATTTCCTTTCTCAGTGATTGACTAGCTCCAAAGAGTTAGGCAGAGTCAACTCTGAACTCTCCTTACTCCATTAGCAGGTCATCATCTGAAACCCACCAGGCCAATTTTCCACATCAACAACTACAAAAATGCAAAGACAAGTATATGACACGGCAAACAGTAAGGTGAAAATGAAATTAAGGTCATATGATCCAATTCAATTAACATATATAACTCATTATGCTAGGATTGTTATATTCTGTCTTAATTAATAAGAAAATCAAATCAAATCCATATTATGAGTAGAAAATTTTAATTCATTCATAAACACAAATACCATGAAAAGTAACAGCTTTAAATTATAAAGAGAAGAGATAACTTTGATCCTTTGAAACCTCACCTATCAATCAACATACCAAATATTCACAAAGAAATTAACTCATGAATTCACACACCGACAAACAAAGAATCCAAATTTACAATTTCCTGGATCATGATCAGTGATCACAACAAAGAAAAATAAACCCAGAATTACAAAACATGTAAAAACAAACAAAGAAAAGAATAATAAGAAATGGGTAACCTGTATTTTCGTTGACCATGGGTTTGAACCTCGGCTTGATACTTGGTTTTGCAGGTATCAAGAGGGTACAAAATCGTTGTGCTTAATAGTGATCCTATGGCACCTGAACTTGCCTCCGATATCGACTCTAAATCAACACCCATATTAAAAATATTCTTTATCTCTGTTCTCTTTTTTACTTGGAATCGGAAACTGAATCTATGAAATCATTTTAGCTGGTCATTATGTATATATAGGAAGAAGAAACTGGAAAAGGAAACAGTAAACAGTAACCCGAGCCACCAAGAATGATATTGACGCCGATGGCGTTTTTCATTGGGATTTGAAAAAACGTGGAGTTCTCCGTCCATTTTAACGGCCAGCCTTAACGTCGTTTATTTGGTTCTTCTAGGCTTAATGCTGTTTGAGCTGTACTTTTTCCACTTTGATGCTTAAATTTATGATTTTAAAAAATATATATAAATGATAAATAATTTAAATAAAAAGTAATTAATATTAATAATAATTTTTATTACTTGTATGGTATATACAAATATAAGTTTTTTAATAAATATTTTTTTGTTATCCCGATTTATGTTTGGTAAATATATAATAGTTTATACCAATTAACTTAAATTAAAAATAATTTATTACTCGTTTATTAAATAAAATGACGAATAATTATATTAATTATGGTTATGGTCAAATTATGACTAATAATTATTATTTTAATTAAGTGATAAAGGATTCTTTATATACTTATCATTTTCAATACTTTTTCGTTGAAAAAAAATGAATTATTAAATATGTTTAAAAAATTAAATTATTAAAAATATTAATTTTAATTGATTTAATATTTTCAATGAATTATCAAAGAAATCCTTAGTTGATCTCATTTCCTTTTTCAATAAAACTTGTTAAATAATGATAATTAAATAATTTTACATAAAATTAATTCAATGAATATATATAATTAAATTAATCATAAATTTAAAATATTTAATTTTAATTAAAGTCAAATATATAATTTTTATTTAAAAAGTCAAATATTTTTTAAAACTTCAAAAATTATTTTATAATGAAGAAAACTAATAAATAACTTGAAAATACATACATAAATAATAAGAGCATAAACTTTTTATTTTAAAATGTTTTTAAGTAAATAGATCTGATTTTTTTTTAAGCCAGATAGGATAAATGGATATTATGATATTTTTTAGCCCAGTGTTCTTTGAATTGGATTGGACTAGTAAGTCGAATCAAAAATTAGTAGGAGATCAATTTGGAAAGTGATTTTAGACCAATTAAATTGAGAATCGATATGAATCAATTGAATTGACTAAAAAACTAGTTAAACTGACAGTTAAATCGAAATTTTTAATATTTTATTTTATTTTTTAATTGAACGAATAAAACTAATAAACCGATGACAGCTGATGGGTAGCGTAGAGAGAAAATAAATGTATTTTTGCAATAAATCTTAAAAGAGAGTAAGTTTGTAAGATAGGAAGTGTTAAAGGAATAAAAAAATTGACGAATTAGTGAGAAAGTAGGTGTCAAAATTTTCAAATAGTTCCAAGATGGACCAATCTTCAAATTAAATTTCGTTTGTTAAGGAAACCAATGACTACGACCTTTACACATTGTATGAAAGGACCTCAACATCCCTGCGTTTGTCATGTAGCATTTCATTATTCATCTGTTTTTGGGTAAACTGCACTATAAGTCATCTAAATATGGATCATTTTCTTTTTTGGTCACTCAGTTCATTTCATATTATGTGTTCGCCAATTTGTTTTTGGGTTAACTACACCATAAGTCATATAATTATGAGTCATTTTCTTTGTTAGTCATTCAATTATGATTTTTTTTTAAATTGGTCACCTAACTAATTGAGATTATTTTTTTAAAATTTCCATTAATTGCACTAATGGGAGGGTGATGTGGTAGTTAAAAAATTAGTATAATAATAAATTTAGCCATTAACTTTTACATATTATATGATTTAATCATAATTTAAAAAAAACTACAAATAATCTCAATTTGATCTTAATTCTAAAAAATTCAAAAAATATATAAATACATCAATATTTTAAAAAAAATATTACTATATTAATATAAAAAAAAAATCCCTCCCCTCTCTCCCTCTCCTTCTCCTTCTCCCTCTCCCTCTCCCCTTACCCTACCATCCCACCACCCCCTCTCCCACATTGCTACTGTTGTAGTAGGAAACATGGATTCTATATACATCCACCAACTTTTTCTTTTCTAAGCCTCAAATAGCAGCTCTTGTTGTATAAAATTTTTTTAGTTAGATCTGAAGTCGATATTTTGTAAAAGCAATGTGTTTCTAAGAATCTATCTGAAGAATAATGTATTTCTCTTATATTATGCAAGACATTCAGAAAACACAATTCTCAAGATATAATACATTTCATCTTAAGTTAGAACAATGTGATTGCAATCAATTGTTGCAAGAGATTAAAATAAACCTAGAGAACACTCAAAAGTAAAGAAAGAAATATTTACTCGAAATTAATTAACTCAATTCCACCACCAATTTTCGATCATTGTGTCTATGTATAGAATATCAAAAGGTACAGATGTGTCTCTTCTTTTCTTTAAAAAAAATTATAAATGAATAGTTGCGTCCACTAAAATATAGATACTTCTATTTAATTTTATATCATATTTTTTCTTTCTTTTTCACAATATATACACATTATATATATATTATAAATAATATAAAACTTTAATTATATACAACAATCCCTCACTTATTTTCAAATAAAACCCAAAATTTTCTTTGGATATCTAAGCGGCACATATTCAAAAGTGACCAAGGCTTGAACTTTTGAATTGAAAGAAGACCACAAAGTAAATCTTTTGTACCACAGAGTCATTCCAATTTCTACATGATAGGTACTGGTAGGATTCAACGAGTCAAATCCGTAAGAAGCAGCATTCCACTTCTCCACTTGGAAAGCAAGTTCATCAAAAGTGTTTAGAACAGTCACTTTACTTATATATTATATGTTATGAGTCTAGTTAAGGACTATAAATCCAAACTACCCGTTGTGAAAAGGAGTGCATCGACCAAGTAGAATAGTCTTTTCCCCAGTTATTCTAAATATATTTGTCAATTGCATTGATATATTCACACAAGATAATCTTTAATAAAACATCTTTGAATTCTAATACATACGTCTTTAATCAACATCAGCATTTAGACAAGATTATTTTCACTAACAATCTTATTTATTTTTCCACTAAATAATGGCTTGATTATGAGCTTTATTCCGTTGGAACTAATTGACAGTGGCTCATGCTTACCAACCATGCCTTTCCTCATTTATTTATTTCTTTTATTCAAAATCACGCATTAACGAATATAATCACATATCTATTTTCTAGAAATGTACTATTAATTAAAATCACATCATTATTATCAATCCTATTGATAATATCACATCTTTTGGCATAAAAATAGTAATTATTTGTACTCTTAACAGGAAAATGTAGGTTCAAATTTTGAAGATAATATTATTAGGAGGGACTTCCACGAACCTCGAACATGAATCATAAAATAAATTTGTAATATCAATAAAATAATAATTATTTGCATGGTCAATTTAAATCAAAATTTAAAAATTAAATTCGAATAACTGTTCAAAATGGCTAGTTTACAAATTATTTTTGTTTTCAAATTAATTCTTTCTTTCAAATAAGGTCCAAGTCCAGGTCGCATAGCCGCAACCCGATTAAGCCCTATTGATGGATACGCACAAGCTTTACAGTGAGAAGTCAATAACGAGAGCTCGCTATTTCAACTCACACATGCCACAGGGTGCTTGCAAAGGGAGCTCGCAGTCTTAACTCGCATATACCTAAGGAGTTTGCATGTGGGGGCCACGAAGTCCAACAGGCATCCCAAAACAGTATACGTGTCTACCATGCATAGAGTCTATTAAAAATGCCAATTTTATGAACAGTAACCATGTATATAAATATTTGATTGTCTCCTTTAATGAGACACGACGGAAAATTATTTGTTTGATTGTCTTCTTCTATCAAGGTCTCCAGCAAAATCAGCATCAATATACCCAATGACTCAATCTCTAGTTCTTCCAAACTGTAAGCAAACATAAGTAGTACCTCGTAAGTATCTTAAAATCCACTGAACTGCTTTCCAATGTTCTTTACCAGGATTCGTCATATATCTGCTAACTGCACTAACTGCATATGATAAATCTGGACGTGAACAAACCATAGCATACATGAGAGATCCCACTACACTAGAGTATGGAACATGTGACATGTACTCAATCTCATTATCTGATTGTGGAGACAACGCTGATGAAAGTATGAAATAGGCTGCTAAAGGAGTACTAACAGGCTTAGCACTCTGCATATTGAACCTGCAAAGAACTTTCTCAATGTACCCCTTTTGACTTAGGTACAATTTACTTGCTTTTCTATCTCTAAGAATCTCCATACCAAGTATTTTCTTTGCTGGTCCCAAATTTTTCATCTCAGATCCTTCACTTAGTTGGGCTTTGACCTTTCTTATCTCCCCTTTATCTTTTGCTGCTATCAACATGTCATCAACATAAAGATGTAGATACACAAAAGAACCATCACTGTTTTTTTTAAATTAAACACAACTGTCAAAACTACTTTTTTTGAAATCATGAGAAGTCATAAAGGAATCAAACCTCTTGTACCACTGCCTTGGTGACTGTTTCAAACCGTAAAGGGACTTTTTCAGCAAGCAAACATAGTCCTCTTTTTCTAAGACTATAAAACCCTCTGGTTGTTGCATGTAAATATCCTCTTCAAGTTCTCCATGCAAAAATACAGTTTTTACATCTAACTGCTTAAGCTCCAAATCATGCATGGCCACAATACCAAGCAAAACTCGAATCGAACTATGCTTCACAACTAGGGAGAACATATCTGTGAAGTCCACTCCTGGAATTTGACTGTAACCCTTTGCAACAAGTCTTGCTTTATATCTAGGTTCTTCAACTCCTGGAGTCCCTTCTTTCTTTTTAAACACCCATTTACAACGAACAGTCTTCTTACCTTTAGGAAGTTTTACAATATCCTATGTTTTGTTTTTGTGGAGTGATTCCATCTCCTCTTGCATAGCAAATATCCATTTTTCTGAGTCTTCACAGCTAATCGCCTCAGAATAATTAGATGGCTCTTGATTTGCATATATATCTTCAGCCACATTTAAAGCATAAGTAACTAAATCAGCTTCGGCATACTTCTTTAGAGGTTTAATTTCTCTTCTAGTTTTATTTTTGGCGATAGAGTATTGTGGTGAATAAGCAACTCTATTCTCAATTTTTGTACTGGCTTAAGGAGTTGACTCTGTATTAATCTGATGCTCCACCTACTCTTGATTTTCTTTATTTGAAGAGTCTTTAAGAGATAAGTTAGGTAGCATAGCAGTTTCATCAAAAACATCTCTGCTAATCACAACTTTTCTATTTTCAGGACACCATAACTTATACCCTTTGACACCAGTTTTATAACTAAGAAAAACGCATTTCATGGATCTCGGTTCCAATTTTCCATTATCAACATGAGCATACACAGGACACCTAAAAATCTTTAAATCAGAATAATTAGCAGGATTACCAGACCATACCTCTTGTGGAGTCTTTTTCTCAATGGCAACGGATGAAGATCAGTTGATTAAAAAACATGCAGTAGAGGCTGCTTCTGCCCAAAGCGACTTTGGTAAGTTGGCATTTGACAACATACTGCGAACCTTCTCCATGATCATTCTGTTTATTCGTTCTGCAACGCCATTTTGCTGTACAGTATAGCGAACTGTCAAGTGTCTCACGATCCCTTCTGACTTGCACAATCTATTAAACTCATCAGATCAAAACTCTAAACCATTGTCTGTGCGGAGGTATTTATTTGTTTTCCCGTTTGTTTTTCAACCATAATTTTCCAAGACTTAAATGCGGAAAACACATCGCTTTTCTTCTTCAGAAAGAACGCCCAAACTTTTCTGGAAAAATCATCAATAAAGGTTAGCATATAATTAGCTCCACCTCTCAAAGGCACTCTGGATGGCCCCCACAGATCAGAATGAATATACTCCAATGTTCCCTTCGTGTTATGGATTCCTCTGGTGAATCGAACTCTCTTTTGCTTCCCAAAAACACAGTGCTTACAAAAATTCAGTTTGCAAATTCCTTGCCCATCAAGAAGTCCGCTTTTACTTAATTCTGTCATGCCATTCTCACTCATATGCCCTAGGCGCATATGCCAAAGTTTAGTAATATCATCATCTGACAATGAAGAGGAAGCGACAATTGCATCACCAATAACAGTAGAACCCTGCAAAACATATAACTTAGCAATCTTTCTCTGCCATTTCATTACAACAAGGGAACCTTTGGAAATATTTAAAACCCCACTTTCAGCTGTGTATCTGTACCCTTTTAAATCAAGAGTACTCAACGAAATTAAATTTCTTTTCAATTTTGGAACATGTTGTACGTCACTAAGTGTTTTGACAACTCCATCAAACATCTTAACTTTAATTGTTCCAATACCTGTGATTTTACATGAAACATTATTTCTCATCAAAACAACACCTTCAGACACTGTTTCGTAAGTTGTAAACCAATCCCGATTGGGACTTATGTGGAAAATGCAGCCTGAATCAAGTATCCACTCCTCGCTTACTTTAGAATCGTTGACAGAAGCGACTAGAAGTTCACCATCGATGTAGTCTTCTACAACATCAGCTTCACCGAAATTTTCTGGTTGTTTTTCCTTTTGATTCGTAGCCTCCCTTTTAATCTTATTTTGTAGCTTATAGCATTCAGATTTAATGTGCCCTTTCTTCTTGCAGAAGTTACAAGTTTTACCTCTATTTGAAGACTTTGATCTACCCTTAAATTTACCGCGAGGATTCCGTTCCTGTGTCCTTCCACGATCATTATCAGCATTATGATCTTGTCTCCCACGAACAATAAGACCCTCTCCTTGAGAGTCGATTTTAATCACAAGATGTTTTATCTTATCATACGAGGTTAAAGAATCATAAACCTCATCAACTGTGAGAGACTCGCGGCTATATAAAATTGTGTCTCTAAAGGTTGAATAAGACGGAGGCAACGAACAAAGTAGAATCAACCCTAGATCTTCCTTATCATACTAAACATCATCATATCTTGAAAAATTTTGTTAGACAAATGCAGATGTAATTGTGTTAATGTCTTTCGATCTTTACGCTTCTTCTCTTCCTCTGTCAATGTCGAAGGCATCTTATCTATCCCTTACAGGGCTTTCTCTAGATCCATCTGCGCAAGAACTGCTTGCATCTTAATCTGCCACAACGCAAATCTGGTATTGCCATCCAACAGCGGAATTTCATACTTTAAAGACGCCATTACGTGATCGAGATAAATAACCCGGAAGCTCTGATATTAGTTTGTGAAAAATAAAATAAAATAAAATATAAAAAACACAAAGATTTTTACGTGAAAACCCTTTCGGGAAAAAACCACGGGTAGAGGAGAAGAAAATTTACTATGTCGAATTCCAATTGTTACAAGAGGAATAGAATATGTCTATTTATAGGCTTGTAAAGATTGAAACACCTTATTCTAATCAATATCAAATAGATAGAATTTAATAAGATTTAAAAAACCTTATTCTAAAATAAAATAAAAGAAGTGTAATTCTATATGGATTCTTCTTTTGTTTTATGTTACCACTGTATTTTATTTAAATAAGGATTCGGGTCACTTAATTCTAACATCAACTTAATGCAATTTGGTGAGTAGGTAAGCAGATTAAATAACCACAAAATTGAATAAATAATTAAAAAGATCGAAACAATTAAAGAGGAAATAAATTAATTAACTAAGAAATAAGATTCATCATTGTTCCAAGAAAATAGAGTTTAGTTCATAAAGAGTTGATAAAACCACACAAAAAGAGATTCAAAACAAACTTGCATCAATAAAAAAATAAAATCTAGAGAAAAAAATAGTTATAAAATTTACGTGGAGCGCTCCAGGTATCATTTTCTTCTTATCTTTACGAGTTTTTCTTGATGTAGGAGATTTGTTCTTTAGCCTTCAAACGATTTCTCCCTCTTTTCATCATTTTCTTTCTCTTAAATCCTATCACCGTTTTTTTAGGGGTTTTAATCGTGCTGCTCCACCACACGCAAAAATTGTAGTGGAGCAAACTTGCTTGTTGTCAAATTTTCTAAATTTAAGAGCATGCTCCACCGCACTTAATTAAATCTAGTGGAGCAGAAGATTTCTCTTCACTACTTAAAATGCTTAACCCTACCCCATATGTGTTTGTTATATGGCTAGCCCCTTTCCATCTTACTTTAATGGAATCATACCAAAAATTTACCCTGTCAAGGCCTATCACTTTGCTATTGATAGGAATCCTACTGTGTATTATTTGTCACTTGTGAAGTATACTAATCCATCATGAAAGGATATGTGGCTTAAGAACTGAATCTTAACACGTGAAAATAAGATCCTATGGCTCATTCCTCGCGTATTGGCAGAAAAACACTTGTTCAAGAAACATGTGATATATATATATTCATTCTATACACAATGATTTATTTTCGTCCCATATTCATTCCCCTTCTTTAGTTCCCTTCAACTCTACATCAACAATACATATGCACACGCTTTCAAAACATCAATTTCTTTAAGAAATCAATCATAGAAACTCTCAAAAACTTTAACAATTTTTTAAATTGATACATGAGCTAGCTAAATCAAATTCTCACGACCTCAAAAATATAAAAATTACAAAAAAAAGAGGGCTTAAATAGTTGACCAATTTGAGGACTGAAAGTTTAAGCTCTCAAAAGGTTTTCTCTTTTCTTTCCTTAGCAAATTTTGGTCATGGAAGATGAAAAGATGATAAAATTCTCTTTCTTTCCACAAATTTAACTATATATAGAAGTTTTGATCATTAATTAACTTAATTAATTATTAATCAAGCCTTAGTGCACAATCTATCATCATCTACTAACCCAATATGTAAAATGATTTGATTTCCATTTTAAACCTTTGGCTAATTGCAATTTAAATTTTTAAGTCTTTGCCTAATTAAAAATCTATAGGGATTGAACTTTTACAATTTAGTCCTTATACCTTAATTAACCACCAATTTAACAAAATTATTGGACCAAACTTTAATATATTTTTATAATAGGCTCGTAAATATCAAATACTAATATTTACTGGCCCAGTTTACGAAAATGGGATTCTAAAATCGTATTTTTTAGCATCACTGAAAATTAAGTTGTTACAACTCAATTCTAAACTTAAATCAAACAAGAATCCAACTCAAAAACATAAAGAATCCTAGGATCAAAGCTTTCTCCCTCTAGTTTGAAAATTGCTGAAAATGCAAGATTAAGGTTTGAAAACAATTTACTTTTATGAAAAAACAAAGATTGATTCAAGAAATCAAAAGTTCATCTCCTACTCCTTCTTCTTCCCTCCAAAACCAACATCAAAGTTAAAGAAAAATGTTGATTTCTTGATTGAGATATCTTGTTTATTGAAATTATTTCATGAAAAATGAACTCACCAATCTATAATCTTGTAGAGAAAATCAAGAGTTGATGAAAAGAGTTCAAAGAAATTTGAGAGAAATATTGGTATGGAAAAGAAAATGAAATCATAAAATAAACTAATTCTAATCATTCCCTTCATAGTGCTCAATTTACTATCTTGGGCTTCGTTTCTTTACCAATAAGGACCTTTCCTCATCTAAATCATTTTTATTAATTTTCATGCATTGGTCCCACTAATTTTACTAACCATACAATTTAGTCCATAGGTTTTAATTAGTAAACTCTCTATATTAATCTATTAATAATTCTAATTAATGCCTAATTAATAAAACTCTATTCCATTTATCCATTCTCAGAAACATTTTGGTTAAACTTCTCAAAATAGCTTGATTTAAGAAATCTGACCCAAAAATGAAATTCTCTGACATTAGTGAAACTCGGGGTATTACAAAGTGTCTAGCTCTAACACAAAATTAAAGTTCGTTGAGTTTGCCTATCAAATATTTGTTTGGTTGCAACAAGACATAGCAACTAGTAGTAGGAAAATAAAGTTGGACACCAAAAAATTATTCACGTAGTTCGAAAACTTCCTACATCTATAGTACTTTGCCAGAAAGTAATTACTATAACAAACAAATACAAGCTGTGGTTTAGGTTTAACTCTCTCACTAAATTGTAACCTCACTCTTATGCTTCGAACTAGATTACTCTCCCTCTAAGACTATTCTCTTGAACACTTAGTTGTAAATTGAAAAAACTCGTCAATTTCCTTACAATTTTGCACTCAAAGAAACAATTCCTATTTGAACAATTAAAGTGTTTTTCAATTCATACTTCTAACCTAAACAAGCTGTCTAATATATAAGAATAAAAGGCATGTTGAAATACAATCATTTAATTCCTCTAAAATAACCATTTAAATAGGTCTTTAATTGAAGAGTGTGGTCAAGAAATCTTCTTGTCATCGAACTCCTTTGAAGGATCAAATCTTCTATTTAAGGGAATTTCGATTGTTTGAAATTTTAAATTTAATCCTCACTTGATTTGATTCTTCCACATAAAGGCTTCACTAATGAGCTGATAACAGTTTACAAAAGTTAGCAATTAATGATCCAAACAATTTTAGCCAAAATATGCGAATCAAATAAGGCAAGTCACAATGTTGTCCAGCTTTTACTCAAGTTGCACCTTGCATCGTAACCGGCGCTAATACAATCACTAAGAAAAACACTAGAAACCACTTAAAGATGCAAGATAGTTGCTGAGCACAAGAAATTTCTCAATTCTGATTAACCTTGATATCATGCGCCGAGAGGATTTCTTTGACCCCTCCCGGTTGACTCCAGTTTTTGACATTTGATGTTAGAAGAGGTGATGTTTTGTAGATCCTATATCTTAATCCATACTACTTGGATTCCAGATTCAGATATAAGTGCTAGATGTTCTTATATGTACTACACGAGTATGTTCAGTCCTTTAAAGCTTGTCCATGTATTTGAAGAGTCGTTAGATAGTAATATCATTACACTCTTATTTTAATAAGTATTGACCATGGATACTTAAAGAAAAATGAAGATTGTACTTCCATTCAAAGAATAGTATACAAAATTAGTGCTTCAAGAATGTTTTGACATTTGAAAAGATTCGGTTGAACAGGCACTGGAAACCAACAGATTGTTCAAATTGGATCATCATGATTGACTAATGCCATATCTCAGAAGGATAAACTCTACTTCCGTAAAGACTTACGTGTCCAGTACCGTGTTGGCTTTGAGTGATGATGGAACTTTGAAGCCATTGGCGATTGAATTAAGTTTGCCACATCCAAAGGGGGATCAACATGGTGCTGTGAGCAAGGTTTATACACCTGCACAACATGGAGTTGAAGGCTCTTTATGGCAGCTAGCTAAAACCTACGTAGCTGTAAATGATTCTGGTGTTCATCAGCTCATAAGCCATTGGTAATGTATACCCGCCACTGAAGGCCAAGTATTATACGTTGGTTAACATTAAATTTGAGAAGTGGCGGTTCATGCATATGGCTTTAATTTGATTACAGGTTGAAAAACTCGTAGTAATTGAGCCATTTGTGATTGCAACAATCGGCAGCTCAGTGTGGTTCATCCAATTCATAAGCTTCTCCACCCTCACTTCCGTCACAATGTATATAAATGCAATAGTCCGGGGCATTCTGATTGATGCAGATGGATTTATTGAGTGCTCAGTATTCCCTGAAAAATATTGCATGGAATTAACGTCATTAAATTACAAGGATTGGAATTTGGTTGACCAGGCCCTCCACAGAGATCTCAAGAAAAGGTAAATCTAATAAATTCTGATAAATCCATTGGATATTGAAATGATATTCTTCCATTTTGCTTTATTCAGAAGGGTTGCAGTCGATGACAAGGATTCACCAAATGATCTGCGACTAGTGATAAAAGACTATCCATATGCTGTTGATGGATTAGAGATTTTATTTGCAATTGAAAATTGGGTAAGAGATTACTGTTCATTTTACTACAAGAACGATGAAATGGTTTAACAAGACCCTGAACTTCAAGCCTGGTGGAAGGAAGTCCAAAACGAGGGTCACGATGACAAGAAACATGAGCCATGGTGGCCTCAAATGCAGACACGCGAAGACCTCATAGATTCATGCACCATTATCATATGGATGGCTTCAGCTCTCCATGTTGCTATTGACTACGGCCAATATGCTTATGCAGGCCACCACCCTAACCATCCTACCATAACCCGCAGGTTCGTGCCTGAGAAGGGCACTCCCGAATACAACAAACTCAAGTCAAATCCTGACAAGGTTTACCTTCAAAGAATCACTGCTCAGGGGAAGACAGTGATCGCAACTTCTCTGATTTAACTTTTGTCAAGGCATTCGTCGGATGAGGCTTATCTAGGACAAAGAGACGCACCTGAATGGACATCTGATGGAACACCGTTTAAAGCTTGGAACTCGGAAACAAGCTTTTGGAGATTGAGGAAAGAATTGTGCAGATGAACAATGACAAGAAAAATAAGAATTGCATCCGTCCTGTTAATGTGCCCTACACGTTGCTCTATCCTACAAGTGAAGCTCGAATTACAGGCAAGGGAATTCCAAACAATGTCACAATCTAATGATTTAAATGCAACCAATTAGTTCTATTTAAGGTGATTGATACTTGTGATTAGTTTGTATTGCACGTGAATTTATCAAATCCTTATACCGTAAATTGTCATGTGAAACAGAGGATCTACTACCACAAAAGATGCAACCTGCCTGCAACAATATGCCACGCATAGAGCTTTGAAGAGATTAAGAAATGAATTCAAAAACAACCCAAAATACTCCGGATTAAAGCATCGACCTACATAAAAATGAAGCCTAGAACTTGGAGAAGTTGAAAGTGAATATACATAGACATGATATCAATCGAATGAACTCAAAACATTAATTGTAATAACATCCATACTTGATCAAAACCATTAAGTAACAAGCTTAGCATCAAATCCTTAAACTTACAAGAAAAACCAACTCATCTTGAAGCACAAAGACAAAAAAGAAAAAGAAAAAAAAAGATGAAATTCAGACCAATATCTCAAAGATAAAAAAAAAAAGAACCCATATTCAAAGCAATTGTGTAGCAAATCAATCACCCTTCTTCCTGAAAGAGCATCCCTCAGTGAGTCTAGCTCGACCTCCAGTCGGCTGGCAAAGGACAGTCTGACAGTTACCACATACCACCACAGTTTGAGAGTGGCTAAACACAGTTGTTCTGTCGAAAAACAAGAATGTAAATGTAATGAATTCCATCTATATTAATGTACTCTCGTTCCAAAGCATGTGCTCCATACATATTTGGACATAAGTATAAAAATATGATACACTAAAATACTAAATATATAATAAAAAAATTATAAACCATTCTCATTTCCAAAACTTAACAGACTAAATATTGTTACATGAATAAAGAAGAATCAAATTATACAAAGACTTACATGTTGAAGCAGCCTTGGCATTTGACATCCTTCACAGAGAGTGAAAGAACAAAGTTAACCCCCCCGACATAACATATTTATATGAAAAAGATAAGACATAGATCACAAAGAAAAAGGTTTTAACAAATTACCATGAAGAAAGAATTGGGGGACTGAACGAGACGCTTGAGCTTGTGCTTCTTCTTCTCAAGTTCTGCTGGAGGATTCAACAAATCGATATCGTTTTGGAGAACCTAATAATTTCAAACATCCGCGAATCAGGTTCTATTATAAAAACAACAAAACAATATAGTCAGAAGAAACCAAGCAAGAGCTTTAACAGACCATTTTCGCTTGGCTTGCTAGATGTTTCAAGTGCAACGTGTAAACCCTCGAAGCTTGCTAGGCGGCAGAGGTGAAGGAGGAGGCAACCAACTGCCTATGTGATGTTTTATATGTAGATTGGTTGACCTAAGTCGGTTAAGACAGAAAACCCAGTAAAACCCAAGGTTTAAAACATTAGCCCAAATTTTTTCCAACACTAATTTCGGATTTATGTTTCAGCCCAGTCTTGTTCTAGCAATTGGGTTTTCGGCCTTGGGGAACTCTGAGAGATGGATTGGATTCATCATCTTAATTATGATCATGTTTAATTTTTTGTAAATACTTCTTAATTCTTTGTTAATTTTGAAGTTAAGAAATTAGTCCTCTTAAAAAATAAATAGTAGTTTAGCCTAGCATTTAATTACGTTAACAATTTTTTTAAAATTTATCATAATTTAACAATAATAAAATTAAATTTAAATAGCGTGTCAACTATTTAGATAATTTTTTCGCTTAATTACTATCTAAAAAAAATTTTGAGTTCATTTGAATTAAAACCTAGGAAAAATATCATCGATATCCTTCCATAGTAGAAGTAATTAAAAAAGACATGTGTTTCATATGTAGATATGTCTAAAAGCAATTAATGCAGTGGTTAGTCTAGTAGCAATTGGTTAGACCACTTCAAATAGTTGTATCAATTGGTAGAACATGAGGCGACCTATCAATGACTCTCTATTGGGAACAACCCATAAGCAATCTTTTGTTAGATACCCTTTGTAGTGACCCTTCCCATAATCATCTGGAGTTAACCTTCCGAGTATCCTACATGATCCACTTTAGAAACGATTCGCTATTGATCCTTCATGGGAACCATTGAGAGACCAATAAGGCACAACAACCTCATACAGATCCAGTAAGGAGAATGTCAAAGTAAGACTGTATACTACCACATATGACAACAATTGACCTATAAGGACCTTGCCACCTAACTGACCATAGAGGCAAACCTACCATTCGTATTATCGATTACGTGGCACACCATACAGGAGGACACTCTCCTATATATACCCAAAGTAGGGCCAAGTCAAGTTTAAATACTGTCAAACTCGAGCTTGAGCTCGACTCAAAATTTGGAATACTTAACTCGAGCTTAATTGAATGTCTATGTTTAAGCTCGAGCTCAACTCAAGATATAATCGAGGTACTCAAGCTCGAACTCATTAACCTCATTTACCAATATTTGTACTCAAGCTTGATCTTGGGCTTGACTTAATAATTAAGCTTAGGGTTAATAATATATATTAAGGGCAATAACATAATTTAGTCATATAAAATATGAAAAGCTCAATAAGACTTGCAACCCGTTCGAGTCAAGTATTACTAGGCTCAAATTCCACTCGATCGGTAGCTCGAGCTACTCAAGCTCAAGCTCAAGCTCAGCTCAATAATTACTGAATTGAGTTCGAATATTTTTTTAGCTGAACTCAAGCAGCTTAGGAGAATCAATGTCTCATTTACACCCCTACCCAGAACACAAAAGGCAAATGATCTCTTTCCTCTCAAGAAAACCTAAGTACCTTACCTTATTGCTTAATTATCGTATTCTTAATTTTCCCCATCTACAACCTCTTATTCTAGCTCGTTGCTTATCCTAGGTGAATTGGCCACCCTATCTCCACCATCATCTCCTTATTGTAAACTCTCTTGTTGAAATCTTGTACCAAAAATTGGTGCTATAAGTATGAACCAAACTACCATTGCATATTCTTCTATTGTTGTCCTTGAAAATGTTGCAAACCAAAACCCAAGCACAAAAATAACAGCCTCCCCAAGTCACTCAACAACCACTTCTTAACCTTATCTAGCAACAAAGTACGCAGCACTAATTCAACCTTTATCGGGCATCTCCTCCACTACCTCACGTGATAACCCACACTAATCCTTCATATTACCAATTCCCACTTCCACCCTAATGGTATGCCCAACCTCCTCAAGGCAACATTAGTGTCCCTCCCAATGAGGAAACCTCCCAAAACCCCAACTTCAACTCCCAATAGTTCATTAAGATGCAAGAGAAAATAAGGCTTCTTAAAATTCAATTTTTAGAGCAACAATAGATTTATCAGAAACAATAAGAGCTTCAACGCCTATTGAGCTAAAAGAATTCAAGGAATAAGCATATTACAAAAAAAGCTCAAATCTAGTAGAAACCCTTCTAGAACCAACCACCCGGCCTAGGAGGAGGAAACCGCCAGTCCTTCCTCTAAAGGCATAGGAACTAACGCTTACCAAACAACCCTCAAGGTAACCTCCACCTAGCAGACTCTCAAAGCGAGGCCCCTCATAACCAAGATGTTTCCTTGGAGGAGCAAATGCTAGCACTAAGAAGAGAGTTATTATAGGAATTTTGAAGTGTTAAATCTAATGAAACCTCTTAGAGTTATGCCAGTGAACCCCTTTCAATGCAAGTCTTAACCCACAACTTATCATCAACCTTCAAGTTCCCCAAAGCTTCTTATGGGTCAAAGAGACCTTGAGGACCACTTGACTCACTACAATAACCATATGAACATTTTGGGGGCCTTAGATGCAATCAAGTGTAGGGTGTTCTCTATGACCCCTACCCATACAACCCGGACTTAGTATTTGTCTTTACCGAAGGGTACCGTTCACATATTTGACCAACTAACCAATCTATTCATGAATAGATTTTTAGCCAACAAATCCCTTCAACAATCCTTAGAAAACTTCTTCTTGATCCGCAAGATAGTTAAGTTTTTATTGAATATTGCTATTCAATTTTAATTTAAAATAATTTAAAGACAAATAGAAAATACAATTTTATATTTTACTTTAACATTTAACAAGAATAAGTTATTTAATATAATATTAAAATTAAATAACAATGGTTATTTTATAAAAGTAAACTTTTTTATTATAAATCTATTTTAATTTTTCAAGTTTTTAAATTTTTAATTAAATTTATTAATTTTTCATATTATAGGTTAAATTATTGTTAATTATTAAAATAAAATATTTAATTTTTTTTATTAAATTATGTTTTTCAAATCATCAAAATTAATACCAATAAACTAGGAATATGCAGTCTGAGGCCGCAGCTGCTGGTGGTGTTGTGAGCATACGGGCACTTGGTTAGCTGATTTTCTGCGAAATATACACTTGTTCGATCCTTACTGCTGAGGTAAGGGGGGCGCATGATGGGCTTCTGCAGGCGTAGGAGTTGGGGGCTATGTGAGTTACTCTAGTGATGGACTGCAAAGCAACAGTTCAGTTGCTGCAAGAACCGACAGCGGAAAAATCGTGTTTCGCCACTGTCCGAGAGGTTCAACGGTTGTTGCGATGACAATGGGAGGTAAAGATTCAACATGTCTATAGGGAGGGCAACAGGACAGCGGATGCTTTGGCTGCACATGCACTTCATTGCCCAGTTGGTTTCTGTAATTGGATACAACCGTCAGCTAAGATTTTATCTTTTTTACATGGCGACTTGGATGGTATACGGCATTCACGTTTGGATGCTGTGTGAATTGTATTGTTTTTCTCTCTATTATAAATAATAATAATATTGAATTATAACTTTTTTAATATATAATGAAAAAATAAACTGAGAAATTTCACAAGCGTACAACAAACACAAAAAAAAAAAAAAAGAAGAAGCAAAACTCTACAGTAATCGGACTAGCTGATGATACTACCTCATCCTGATGCTTTTTCTTTTCTTATTCGTTCTTCTTTGGGAGCATTGTTTTTCTTCAGCCTTAATGGCTTAAACCCAGAAGCCTCTCTAATTATTTCTTCCACTGGAACTTCAATGCCGAGCTTCCTTTCCTAAAGCTTCTCAATTCCTCTCCATTCTCTCCAAAACCCACTTAAGGTAAGTCCCTCCACGAAACCCCAAATCCCTTTCTTCAAAATTCTCTCCCTCAAACCGTTTTTGTGATCAGCTAAATAATTCTAGAAGAGTAGTCTTTTATTAAGATCACATTTTAATATTTTTATTTCTTTTGTGGGTTGGATGTTTGATTTCTTCTTCAACTTTTATTCAGGGTAGATATGCAAATAAATCAGCTTCCTCTAGACTTCCAGGCCTCGCAACCACCAAAACAGGTTACTTTTTTTTTCCTACTTATCTTTCTTTTTTGTGTAATTCTCAGCCATTTTTGTTAGAGTAAAATAGTGGTGAAAACAAGTTAAAATTAAGTGAATTAAATGTCGGGTTTTAGGCTAGAATTTAGTTACCATTGAAATGGATGGATTGTCAACTGTGGTTTTTCTTTGAATGTTGAATTGTTGCTGATTGATGAAATTCTTTCTTTTTGAATTCATAATAGTGGAAATCTTTGTTCCGATGACAACTTGAATTATGTACCCTTGTTTATGAAATTGAAACTTTCAAACTAGCTTTTAGAATCAAAGGTACAGTAATAATATTCATCAAGCAGTAAGTTACTCTCTTCTTCTCATCATCATCAGCCCATTTTAAATGTATGCTACAAGTTAACAAGCCTTTCCTTTTGGGAGTTTCAATGTAAGCCGTAAGGTTGCCAAGAGAATTTCAGGAAAATGATTAAAGGGTAATATGGGAAAGTGAAAATGAAACCTTTATCCGTAAGGTAGATGAGAATGTGTCCAAGTGATTGACATTTTTGGAACAGATATTTGCATTACCGCTTTGATTTGCAAGAACAACTGAATCAAGCTATGTTACTCAGATTTTGATGTGAGTGTCCAGTTTAGGCATGTGTTCAACATTTGTATTTTATGTTCATTTTGTCTAAGTTCTTCAATGTGTTTGGAGGGTCATATCCCCATAAATACTTCATAAAGATGTTTGGATACAGAACCTGGACACGGGTATGGCCATAAAATTGAAGAGTCAAAGCAACATAGGTGTCAAGAGCGACACAAAACTTGGTAAAAGCCAAAGATTAACACTGTGAACAGATTCTCTTTTTGCTATGTTCAAAATCAAAATACAAAATAGTATATTTGGTTATACGGTTGGTGTTTGTTTTGGTCATTCCCTTGCCAGTGTGTGCTTTTGTAAGCTGATATTGTAAGTTCCTACATGCAGCATCAGCTCCCTGCATCTCAAATAAAGGCATATGTTCTGTCAATGGTGAACATCATCTGATTAGCCCAACAAAGCATTCTAAAGATATTGATTCATGTAGTTTGAATGTAAGTCCTTGTACTTCCAATTGTAATAATGGGTTATTGGGTAGGACCAGATATCGATGATGGTTGGGGATTGTAGAAGCTTGTGTCTACCAAAGTAGGTGATTCTTTTTAAAATTGCATCAATGATTTTTTGCATGCTTCTTCTGGTAGCTGGAATATTAAGGATAAAAAGTATAAGTCATCCATTGTCAGTATATGAATCTGGTAATTTCCAAATTGTTCTCTAAGGAAACTTTTTTTTGTAAAGAGAAATTTCTTTACCCTTGGAAGACATAGTTATTGAAAATTACATATGATTCTGATTTTCCAGTCTCTTTACGTCTATAGTCATTAGCATATTTAATGCAAGGAAAAATTGTTGTGGAAGGTTATCTTATCCAGGGTCTTTAATTTCCTTAAAACACTCTTGTCAAAATACATATTCGGAGATGAGTACGGAGTATGATCCTCAAAATATATAGATAAAAAGTTAGAAAAAATTGAGCATACTCTATTAGATGCATATTTGTGTCCGTACTCACCTCTAATCTAGGTACCATTAATTGAAGGGATGGGTGAATGCATGGTTTAGAAAACAAAAAATAGTGAAGAAATGTTTGTTATCCTCTATGGAGTTTCCTAATTGAAGGGATGGGTGAATGCATGATTTAGAAAACAAAAAATAGTGAAGAAATGTTTGTTCTCCTCTACGGAGTTTCCTTCTGTTCTCATTCCGGTTTCCTTCTATGCATGTCACATGTATATAAGATGGTGGCCTAGAGGCTTACCTGACGAAACTCTTAAAACTATAATTTGTTAGATTGTGGCCAGAGGTTTACCTTACCTGCTCCCCAGTACTAACTTCTAAATAGATAATCACCATGGTTCTTGGCTTCTGAAAGGGAATCAAGCTCACAGGAACTAGTTCGTGGGCTCCTACTACGTTCTTTTTAGGTCAGCTGGCGCTCACCTTGACCCAATCCTCAGTTAATAAAACTTGGGTTTTCAGCTCTCTAGTTCTTTTTTTGGGGTCATTCAAGTTCTCCAGTTCAATGGTTTATTTTAGGTTGAGTAACCATTTTTCCTTTTGGACAATGGTTTAGTCAGATGGGTTGCAGTCACTTTTGGGTTTGGGCTCACAACAATTGATAAATCTTCAATAGAAGGTTTATATTTTATAACTTTTTATGTGTATATACCTAATAATTACATTAATTACAACCCAAATTGTTACATCTTATATCAGAAAATTTTATAATACTTAAAAAATAAATAACCTTAAAGTAAATATTTAATTTTAAGGGTGTTTTAAGTTTTAATTGGCAAACTGATTGTGTATATATCGTTTATAAACGTATAGTTCATCAAATATAAATCAAATAGATAGGATTAAATTATCACCAAAAAATTCGACAAGTCATAATAATTTATCCTTATTTTTGTATGACATGTCAAATCAAAATTAAAAAATAATGCCTAAAACAAAAATTAATAGGAAAACGAAATTGCAATATATTCTAACATTAGACATCAATATTTCAGGAAAAATGAAAATAAAGGAAAGAAACACTTATTGTTGAACCAAATGAGTGAAATATTATCAGAAAAGGGTGATTGCTGTTTCTTATACTTCTTGTATGTTTGGATTTAGCTGGTTTAGATAATTCTTTTAATGGTGGTTGAATATTTACTCTTATCTAGACCTTTGTCTTCATTACCTTTAAGTTAATGAACAATCATACCTTCAGAAACTAGGACTAACTGGTTAAACTAGCAAGGTAAACATTTGCTTGTCATTGCCTTTGAATGAACTTTACACAGTTTTCTGTTGATTCAAATGCTATGGTAGATATTTGAGGTATGTGAAAGTTATATTGATAAAATTCAAAGTATTGATATAATTAAAAATAAGCATTGGTTTCCTAGTATTCATTATATGCATGGAGCAAATGAACATCTATGTATGCATATTCTTAGACCATTGTAATGTCATTACATGCATCAACTTTGTTGTGGACCATCAGCATTTCTCATTGATCATATATTATATCAAACTTTTAATACGATCAATGCATCTCTTGCTATGCATCTGAAGGCACATTGCAATTTGCAACAATGTTGCACTTGCCTACTCTGAGTTGCTGAAGCTCACATGGACTATTCATGAGCCTCCTGCTTTCTGTCCTGAAAAATGGGCGCACTGAATGCAATTACAACACCAGATTGCTTTAATTTATTGACATTCACCATTGCCAAAGTTCCAGACAGCACTCACAGACAAGGGATGCAGGCCCTTCAGGAGTTCAGGTTATGGAGCTCAATACCGCAATTCCGTGGTCGGAGCCAGCGGCAACAACATTTATCCTTAAATCATTATATCAAGAAAACTTCACATAATACCACATTGATATAGTTGGTCCCTGAGTTTTGAGGTTTTCAAAATCATCCTGTACTCAAGAATACTGCTGCAGATTAGTACATTGGTATAGTTAGACTCAAAGCATTGAGGCTTTCAAAATCACTGTGTAACCATCACACAAAATTCTGCAATGGTTATGGTTTGATGCAAAAAGTTTGGGATTTAATCAGCTTTTGTCTCCTGTACTACCTCATTTATGTATTATTCTTCTCCTTTTGAAAGCGGAAACATTTTGAGTTGGAGTTTCTTTCACCCCTTTTGGATGGAAAGAGAGTGGCAACATGCCATAGTTGAGAAGTGGTCCCAAGAGCTTATAAAAGCCCTAGGATTGATGCCCTAAGGCCTTGACAGATATTCTAGATTTATTAATTAGGGTTCAAGCAATCATCTTTTATGGGAAAACAGCCTGAACCAATTGTATATATAGTAAAAAAAAAAAAACAAACAAGCATGCCTGAAGATTTAAATTGCAATTTTCACGATTACTCATGTAATGTGAAGCTACAGTTTCAGTGGTCCCCGTTTCTAGGGTTTAGGGAATCCTTAACCTAGTATATTTTAGCCTGTTTTTGACTATTCTTTTGCTGGAGATCTATGTGGAACATGGCAACAGTGCTTGCCAATGCTAACACAAACATCCAGAAAGGGTATTCATTGTTTCAAGTCCGGATTTACTGAAAATTTTACGTTTGGACTTTGGAAAAGAAATGGGAAAATGTGCTTGGGCTCTTGTTTTCACCAAGACTACTAGAGAAATGATGCCAATAGTGAAGAAATGTGATTTGCACCTTTGTTTCACTTGTTTATTTTTAATTTTTCTCTTGCTTTTTCTTTTATTGGATATCCTTTTTCTTCCTTACAAAGGAGGCCAGGGAATGGATTAGCTGCAGATGGGATCTAAGTTAAGGGTGCCAACTAGGATAAGCCTTTTTTTTCCTTTTCCCCCGTTTTTCTTCTTTTATATTTCCCTCTTTTGGAAGGGATAAGAAGATTAGCAAAACGAAAAAAAGGGATAAGGATTGAAATCTTAGAACCCCCCCCCCCAAAAAAAAAATTAATTAAAGAACTGATATGACTTATCATGTGTTTTGATTTCGGATTGTTAAAGATCAATGGTCCTTGTTCTATACATCTATAGCCACATTCTCCACCTAAAGAGCCTTGTATAGGTTAGTGAAGCATACAGCTGAATACTACTACTATAAATGGTGCCATACACAGTACAATTAATATTCAACTTTATTTTTCAGATGGTGCTTTGATTGCAGACCCTAAACCTAAGTGGAAATCAACTACTGTACATTATGATTTATAATTGTATAACTCAATGATAATTACACAATACTCATGACATGTTCTGAACAAATCATTTGATGCATCATCAAGGAAATATGCAGGAAAAACAGCTTTCTTATTAGAGTGACAATTGTAAGAAAACAGTTAATCTGACAAATTCTGATCTCATTTCTCCAAAATTGTATCTTTAGGTTCTAAAATTACAAAGAGATTAAGATTCTAATTATCAATTCAAAGAAATCTAATTTCTCCCTTTGGTGTATCTAACATGTTTATGCAAAAAATCCACTGACTAATTAATATTCAGCAGTCTTCTCTAAGCACTCAGCTCAAACTTGAGCTGCATCAAACTCAAGTACAGATAAAGCAAAATATCAATAAATTCCATTGAAGTCTCATTTCTAGCTAATATAAAAAGAAACAGACAAAATACGGATCATTCATTTCATAATTAACTTCACAGAAGTTTCCCTTTGCTGCAAAATGTAGGGAACCAGAGAGAGAAGAGAGAAGGAAAGAGTATGTAAAGGAGCATAAATCAAAGAAATTAAGCTACAAATTAACCTTATAGTGTAGTAAGAAAAAGCTAGAGAAGATCGAAATCAATTGATTACAACCTGTCGTCCTTGATCTTGCTCATTCATATCCCACCATTAATTCACCACACACACACACACACACACGCATACATACTATATATGTTTGTTCAGGCCTTTTGTCTCAATTCTCAACTCTAAACTCTTGTGCTTGGAGCTTCAGCCTGTTGATGAGGTGGTTGGTTACTTTTATCTTCTGATGATTCTTCATCTTTGTCTTGAGAGCTTATGCAGGTAGCTTTGTTTTGGGTAGCTTTGTCTCTTTCAACCTCCCTATATTTATGTAAATACCTTACTATAGCATCAGCATAGTTGTCAAACCCTAGAGCACCCAAAGCCCAACAGATGTCATCTCCATTGACAGTCTTACGATTCTCTTTGCGACACTTGTCAGATGCCTCGCCAGTGACAAAGCTTATAAACTCTGTTGCACATTCTTGCAGTGTTTGTTTAGCCTCTTTTGAAACCTTGGCACTTGGTGGCAGGATTTGTTTCATAATCCTGCCCACGTTGGCAATTGGCAGCAATCTCTCTTGTCCATCTACCATGCTTGCAACTCAAAAATCTGATGATGAACTTTATGTTCTCAAGCTTAGACACGTAGCTCTTTCTGATCCGTAGCCTTTCTTATATTATATATAAATGAGGATCTGCACATTTATGTATGTATACATGCATGTGTATATGTACTATGAGCTAGGATGCAACATCATCATTTGATGACATCCTGTTTTCACGATCATCACATTCACTCCATTGTATTCAAATCACTCTTAATCTCCAATATGCGTATATGTATCTTATACATAAAAGGTAATTAAAAGGTCTTGAAACAGCCTCGGGGACTTATCTATTCTAAATATTCTTTTAAAAGTTAAGAGTTCGAGTGGATTTAAGCGCGATCTGAATATTAATTATTAATCAAGTATTTTGAGGATAGGTTAGATAATGAAGAAAAAAAAATCTTCACTTTTTATATTTCAAATCTGCTAAGCGAATGAGATTAAGGATATTCGTTCTTACTTATTTACTTCAGATTTTCTTTTTGTCTATTGAGCAAGTACTAACTCAAGCATCAAAACACTTACCTAATCAAAGATATGAAAATTTTGAACACCCTAGCAAATCCTAATCAATTTTAAACATGAAATACTGTCCCAATATCATGCCATTAAGACCTTCATTCAGGTGGTTTTATCAGATGACATCTCAAGAAACCTTCAAACTTTCACCTTAAGTAGCATCTTAATTAGGTAAAATGAACACAACTTAGGTATAAAACAATGCCAAGTGGAAGCTTTTATGTCAACTTTACTAATTAATGGTCAGTATTATCCTTAATCCAAATCAAGCTAGATTATACAACTAATGCAAAATTCTTAAAGTTCTGAACTATTTAAGCTATCAACATGACCAATCAAAGTTCAAGCAAAAGTGATCAAGTGGGCTTTTTCTACATAGAAAATCTTGATATATCTACAGACCATTTGCAGCAGGTTCTCCAAAAAAAAAACCTCAAACCCTAAAAAGACTTAACTATGGTCCCCCCATTACATTCCCCCCACTATCACCTTAAATGGCTTCAACTCTACCCTCAAAAACTGCAACTTTTTTATCCATTTTGCTCTCCAAATATCTCCATCTTTAGCTTAAAATATTATTTATAGACAATATATTCAAAATAAGCAGAGGATATTTTCGCACGTTTGCATGTTTTAGTATTTATTATACTTTATATCATATAACAGCACACCTAAAAATAATTTGATTCATGCGGATTGAGTATTAATTCATTCTACTTATAATATTGTAAAATCTTAAAAATTGTGGGTTCGGGTAGACTTAAAATTGTAATGTTCTTTTCAAGTAAACATAATTAGTTAAGGGTTGGGAGGGTAAGAATAGATTAGAAAATATATCACCAAAAAAAATTGATTTATAAACTTAGTGTTTGAAACCCTCATATTAGCTCATAAATTATAGATTAAATTCAGATTTTGTCACTATTTGGCTGCAAAGAATTCCTTTTTTTCATAAAATCAGTTTTGTTAGGTTTTGGTCAACTTTAGATAATAACTCTTAGTGTAGAAGTTAACATATGAGGCCATATACACTCCATATTGAGTACTTTTTGGCAGATATTTACATTTAAAAATACTAGTTATCTCATTGTGGGAATTCTTGTGGGGTTCTACATGCATCAATCTTATAGCTGGCTCCACTAACAATTCCCACTAAGCTTGAAAAAGTTCTCTGCAACCATAATATATACTATATATTACGGAATTTTGCAGCAGGTTTTTCATTTGGCTAGTAGTTCACATTATAATTAGTGTCACTTATGCATAATATTGTTCAAGAATAACCAGTCTTAGTCTTTAGAGTTTGATTTTCAGTAGATATCAGTGCTTCCACTACCTCTTAATCTTTCCCACTCAACAAAAGGTCACTTCTATGTTAAGCTTATCCATTTTCTAATGCATTTAAAACAAAACACTGTTAAAGAGGCATGACTAACTAAAATCAGTTCAATTTGCCTCAACAATTTATTGGATTTAGTTAATGGACTGTACTTACTACTTAAAGCTTCGAGAGTAATATTGCAAGCAAGTCTCAGACCGAGATTTAAGTCCAATTGATTCAAGTAGTCACCTAAAAGGATTAATATATCTAAATCCTAAATTGAAAGTATACATCTTTAAATTAAAGACTGTAAAACAGAACAATCAGATTCCATCTTTTTGAAAGCAAGAGACATCCTCATATGCCATATAACACACATTTGACATTAAAAGTTAATCATATATAGTTTAATATATTAATTGAGCTAAAGGATACATTTTCTTATCAAGCTAGTTGCCTGTTACAGCAAAAGATGCTTAGAATAATATAAATGCAAAAGCTGCCCAAACCTTTCACCCAGTCACTTGCATCAAGGGTTTTCAAACTTTATTATTATAATCTAGCTGGGGTTCCATCCATAAGGGATTAAACAAAAGGGCATTAACAGTAGAACCATGGAAAAGGGGGAAAACCCTAGAATGTTGGAACTTTTTTTAGTCTTTAATTGCGGTAATAATAAAATATACAATATTTTTCCTGGTTTCATCTTGTTAATTAGGCCATAACCTAACTTTGGTATGAATTCCTTTCACTGTGTCTGCAATGCACTTAATAATCTAGAATCTGATTTGATTTAATCTAGTTTTGTCTGAAAATGACATGTTTAATTAATATATAAAAGAAGAAGTGTATAATTAACTTTCTAGAGTTAGGGTTTTATAGCCTTGGTTAATAGGATAGCTCAGAACTTGACGCTTTTCTTGTTGTTGAAGAAGGTCAATTTTTGTAGCTTTATTATCTCATTACTCATTGGTTATTTGTGCAGAAACTTTTGTGGAAATTCATGTCACATTGGTTAACCTGTTTTCTTGAAAACACATTAAAGCTTCTTTGTTTTTTTTTGCTAAACCAAAAGGTTACAAAACTAAGAAAGGCAACAGAAAAAACCCAACACACCAAAAGGACTAAAATATACTTAAAAAGACACCTGAAAACTCAAATATATACATTTCAAGGACCTTACAGAAATCACCTAAAACATGGATACACATCACTTAAAAAACACTTCACACTCACTAAAACCAAATGTCAAAACACTTAACATTGTATACATAAAGCTCTTGCAAATTAAACCAGTCAATGCCAATCTCACCTGGTCCGTTGCTTGTAATGGCATAATTCCTTCCATCACAACAGCATGGTTATTAGCTAGCAATCAAAACCAAGAAGGAAACGCATAATCATCAACTCCCGGAGTTAGTAGGAAACCAAATGGTCTCCATCAGTATTCAACTTTTATAGAGTAATTGGCACCAACTCCTATAATCCACCCCTGCAAATCACCATGGATTGAACTTTAACACCCATATCACCACATGGATCAATTCACCACCAAGACACAAAGCTTAATTAGGGGTAATTAAGTACAGTGATTATGTAATATGGTCAGCAAGCTGTTGTAAAGCGATTTGGACATGTATAGAATCAAAAGTACTTCAACAAAATGGATGAGTGTCAAACGGTTTGGTTAGTTCTATGACTTTTGGTCTAGGTTATATACATGAAAAACTTGAAAGGAACGGAATATATATGCCCCAGTTGATGACTTGATATACACATATACATTTACAACTCTGACACCCGAATCTGAATTTTATAGCTTTTCTACCTTTTCCTTTTCTTGAATGAATAGAAGCCATTGAACATAGCATACAATTTATATGGCAAATTAGCTAAGATTGCAATGCTGTTTAACAGATCGAGAGTAACACAATTTTTTTTAGAATGGTCATTTTCTTAATATCACTAACAGTGTATTACATGTATATACATATATTATATATTTGAAGTCCAAACATGAATAAAATCTAATACTCAAGTTCAAGCTTCTTTCACGTTCCACTAGGCTTTCTTTGTTTTGAGAAGATATAAAGATGCCACCAAGGGAGATTTAGCCAGTTTCATCTACTCACCAATGGGCTTCTCACTTAAAAGAGCCCGTAACTTTTGCCACTGAATTACCAAAATTCTAAATACCAAGATGATGCTTTTGAACCGTAAGTCATGGCCCATGGGCCTTATGGCATCTTCTATTTATTTATTTTGGGTTAAAACATATTTCGAATCCGGTACGCTTTGTAGATCTGAATTTGTCTTTTTATTTTTATTTGAAATAGTTAAATTATTTTATTTTTTGAATTTAGAAATGTAAGTTTAATTGTTAATACGGTTAAAATTATTTTATTAAATTTAAATAAACTATAACATCAATTTTTGTTTTGATATGGGTACTAATTATTTTTTTTATTTTAAAATCTATACTATTATTTAAGCTTTTAACTGAGTTGGTGTCATGAATCGACTGGATACCACTCGATTGGATAAATTACATAAATGTCTTTTCGTAATTAAAATAAGTTATATTATTTGATGATATTTTAATCTTTTTCATTTTAACAAAAACTAATAAAATTATACATATAGTGAAATTTGAATGCACACTAATTAAATTAATAAAACCTTAATTTTACCACTCAATCAAAGTTTTGTTTTGATATGTTTTATATGCACGATTTATTATCTTCACTAGTTGTATATTTATTAATAATGTTATTAATTGAGTTGATGTCGACATTAACTCACAATTGATGACAATACCATGATAAATATTTTTAGTGCATTTAGTATTATTTATCTAATCTATTTATGCGTTTAAATTTATTTTTACTCATAATTTAATTTAATTTTTTATTTGAATATTATACATATTTTGTGTGTTATTATGATTAATTAGTTTCAAACTATATGTTTCATTATATATCAACTTTAAAGACACATTTATGTTCTAAATCCATAAGTTTCACATGTATACGTGTAATAAGGTTTTTAGTGTAAATAATTTTTTTTGTCAACAAATGAATTTGCTGAAAATAAAAAGTAAATGGCATACTAACTTTTTTGTTCTTTAATTTAAAAAATAAATTATTTTAGTTATTCATTTAATTTTATATCTATTTTAACCTTTAAATTTCTATTTTTTTGTTAAATTATCTTAATATAAAAGATTTTAATTTTACTTACACGAAATACACATAGGTTACTGCATAAATAACATGTAAATATTTAATATTTTAAAAAAATTAATTAAATGTTGATATATTATGACAATCCACGTTATCAGAGTTAACAATTTTTTTCCTTTCACAAAAATTAAATAAAAAATTAAATATATTCTTCTGTAAGTTGGAGGGAAAAAAATAATTATGCTAAAGTAAAAAGGGAATAGTAACTTGAAGACAAGGCGCAAGTGCCAAACCAAACAAAGCTAACATATCCGAACACCTCTCAATAAAACTACGTTACATTTTTAAACATTTCGTCGCTAAAAAACATTTCTCAAGTCTTAAAACTGGTACGTATATAAATCTCGGGTCAAATTCAAATCTCCGAGACGAACACAGAGGATAGTCAATAAAAAATTGGCGACGATGGCGAGGGCAAGCTCTGGCCTCGCGTACCCGGAACGATTCTATGCGGCGGCTGCTTACGTTGGCTTCGACGGATCTCCCAATTCCAACGACAAGGACATTGGCTCCAGGTTCTCCAATGACGTCGCTTTGATCCTGTACGCCTTATACCAGCAGGTAATTTCACCGTTCTCAATTCCTTCTCTCTTATTTCATTGGATCCCGCCTTCTTCAATACGAAAGCGACTTGTTTTTGCTAATTTCCGGCAATGTGATGTTTATCTTATTTCGGATAAGGATTTCGTGTATTAGGATTGCTTTTGTATATAATATTTTTGGAGCATTTGAAGTGTAATTATTGTAGATCTGGCTTTATACTCTGAATTCAAGACAATTCGGATGTTGATCTACCGAATAATTGAATGAATATTTATGTAGTACTTGAATATGAAGCTCGTGTTTTGTTAGGTTACTAATTTTCCGAATTGCTATGTGATTACAGGCTACTGTAGGCCCTTGTAATGTTCCAAAACCGAGTTTGTGGAATCCTGTCGAACAAGGCAAATGGAAAAGGTCTGCATGCTCATTTACTTCTATTTATAATTTTACATTTGTAGTCTTGTTGTTGTTGTGTTGTAACGGTCATTTTAATTTTGTTATGGTTTTTCCTAGGGTGATACTTTTTTGATCCATTTACTCAAAGTGGTGCTGATGATAGCAATGTTTATTCAGAGAGATGTGAATGGATAGTCACTTATATGTGGGATGGATTTTTTTTGGTTGTTTCAACATTTGGTGGCATTGTGGCATGGTGCATAGTTTTTATTGCCTGCTTCTACTGGAAAAAGCATGGAGATGTACTTCTGTGTTATTTATATTTATCAGATCTAGATTGTTCCAATTTTCTCTCTGCCATATGCTTGTTTTTTATGTTTGTTTATTATGTAACTCGAGAATTAGAAGCAATTTATTATATGTCAGATGGATGTTGTCCATGATTTTTTTTCCTTCTTTCTTTTTGATAATCGTTCTTCTGGTAAAGCTTTTTTTTATTTATACAGCTGGAAGCAGCTTGGAAATATGGTGTCTGCAGAAGCTATGCGTCTCTTTGTGAAAATTTTGGAGGTACAGGCCATAACTTTTTTGATATTTTGCGTTTATATGAATCATTTTAGTTTGACATAATTGTTTTCTATTTTGTTCCTTATTCTTTGACTCATTGTTCAGGAAGAAGAACCAGGATGGTATTCACGGGCATCTAACTCTGTTTTGGAGCCTGTTACAGATGTACAAATGAATGTGAGTAATCTGTTATTTTCTCAGTTTTGGGTTTCTGATTTTAACATTTCCCATTGTCTCTTATTTTCACAATTTAGGTTGGGCATGTACCTCTGTTACAGGTCTTGTTCTCAACTTTTAGAGAAGTCTGAGTTTGCATAATTGCTCTGTTCAGTCAGTAGTTAAAATTTGAATGAGAGAAGCGAAGTTGCTTATTGGGAGGTGCTTTTAGTTGGGGCCTGTGGTTCTCTTTACTTACTTTTTGGGGCCTGTGGTTCTCTTTACTTACTTTCACATTCTCAACTTGTATGCATGTTCACAGCATAATGCGATTGTTGAGCCTATCATCGAAAACCGGAATTCTTTTGCTGAGAGAAAGACCATTTCTGCTGAAAATGGAGGCCTGATAGAAACTCAGGATATAGATGTTGTATCAGAAGGCCTTGGCTCAGTTGTTGTATATGATCAGTGGACTTCACCTCCAATAACTGGTCAATGTCCCAAAGGCCGATATGAGGTATTGACACCTCTATCATTTAGAAACAAGTCCTTCTTCTTCTTCTTGCCGTCTTCCTCATCTAAAGAATGTTTACTCTTACTTGTCAGCATGCAGCAGCAGTTGTCGAGGACAAGATGTATATATATGGTGGAAACCACAATGGTCGTTACCTTAGTGATCTTCATGTAATTTATTTACCTTAACATGCAATACACATGTATTTTTGTAACATCCTATTTTTTCTAGTACAATTCAGTTTACTGTATAGTTTTGGTATTGGAATGAAGTATTACCAAATTATAATTCTCACTTTCCAGGCCATTGCTTGAAAATTCTAATTTAATATGTAGTCTTGCTAAGCTTTAATTTATTGTTTGTAGACTATAACTACACATGACAGTTTTCACCATAATGAAAAGTTTGATGCAGGTTTTAGATTTGAGAAGTTGTACTTGGTCAAAGGTTGAAGCTAAGGTTGAATCTAAGTCTGTGGAAAGGCCATCTCCTGTAAATATAACCCCATCTGCTGGTCATTCATTGGTTAGTAGAGAACTGAGTTTCTTTATATTTTCCTTTGGTTTCTTAAAAGCAATGTTCTCTAAGTAAATATGCACATTTCTTTGGAATTTGGCTAAAAATTCTTGTATTCATGCTTAATTCTCTGTCCCTTCTAGTGTTTCCCCTAGGCACCTTGGGAGAATCAGTTTCTTTAATTTCTGGTCATATAGAACCGACCAACTTCTTTCTTTTTCATTTTTTCATTTTTTCCTTTTACCTTTTATTTCTCAAAAGCAAAATTTTCTAATGGAAAAACTTACATTTCTTTAGAATCTGTTCGCTAAAAGTTCTTGTATTAATGCTAATTGTCTTTCTGCAGTCATATCATTTGACTCTCTCCCCTCTCCTATTTTTTCCCCATAGATACCTTGGGAGAACAAGCTTCTTTCAATTGCTGGCCATACAAAGGATCCTTCTGAAACCTTCCAGGGTACTTGTTTTATCCCCTTATTAACAAATTAAAAAATTTGAGGACTATTTTTCTTCTCCGTATTTCAATTATTATCTTATTCTGTACTGTATTCTTATGGCAGTGAAGGCATTTGATCTACAAATTGGCACATGGTCAATGTTGAATACTTATGGAAAACCACCGGTATTCATATTTTCTTCATGTTAACTCTCTTTCTGCTGTACCAACTTGAAAATTATAGCACTATATTTAGAAATTTTAGCAGGTTCGTGATTGTTGTACTATGCACAAATAATTAGACCAGCCTTTGGTTTTTCTTAATGACTTTGAGATAGTGATCACTGGTAGAATTAACCTTTCTTTGTTAATTGAATATGGTATTTAAGAAACTTAAAACTAGATTATTGTATGTTGATTTCTGGCTATACTTAGCTGAAAGTTTATTAGCATATAGGTATGCTTGAACATAGGCTGAAGTTAAACCTTGGCAAATAAAAAATGTATTGAATATGTGTGCTTATACGTTCTTGTGCCCCTTTATTTTCCTCATGGTGGATTCTTTTATTTTATTTTTTTCTGAAAATTTCATTTCGAACTGTTAACACTTCCTTTCCTAATTTGAGTGCCTTACAGGTCTCTCGTGGAGGTCAGTCTGTGACCCTTGTTGGAACAACCTTAGTGATATTTGGCGGACAGGACGCAAAGCAAACACTCTTGAATGATTTACATATACTTGACCTAGAAACCTTGACCTGGGATGAAATTGATGCTGTGTAAGATTACTTTTGGCAATCTGATTAATGGATTTCTGAATTCTTTTGTTAAATATGTGCTACTGGTACTTCTATAGCCTTTAACATGGAAAATGTAAATGAATTTTCACTTGCCAGCTTCCACTTATCAAGGGCTGACTTGAACATGGGTCTGGCTGCATAGTGCAAGCAGCCTGGTCCATTGTTGGTTTTGACCTAATTAAGGTTCAGTTATCATGACAGCTAAGAATCTGACGTTTGAATTTCAATCCGGTTCCTAAGACTAGCTTGCGACCGAAATTGAATTCATAATTAGGTCTGCTTCGTTATGGTAAAGAACTTAATATTTAAATTTCCAAAACTGTTATATAAAACTGATACTGAGGTTGTGGTCCAAGATTACTTCACATGCTTAAATTCTTCTTTTGCTTTTGGTGTATTGACATTTTGACATGCATCATACTTGAATTCAAATTCTACTTTCTAGTACTATATCTGAGCTTCATTTCTACAACATTAAAATAGAATCTAACCTGTTTACCAAGGTACATTTTATGTAACAGCATGATATAATCCTTTTTTTGCACTTCTATTTTGAGCAATCCCTTGAACCCAATTAGTTTATAGATTTGAAGTGTCATTTGAATTTTATATTCCTTGGTAACTCTTAATATTTGTTTATTCTCATTGTCATGCAGGGGGGTGCCTCCCTCACCGCGGTCTGGTCATGCTGCTGCAGTGCATGCAGAGCGTTACCTTCTTATTTTTGGTGGGGGTTCACATGCTACTTGCTTCAATGATTTGCATGTCCTTGACTTGCAAACTGTAAGATGATTACTCTTTTGTGTTTTTGCATGGCCTTTTGAGGAATTAGTATATGTATCTTTATGTACTTGGATTTGTAGATGGAATGGTCAAGACCCACGCAGCAAGGTGAGATACCAGTTCCTAGGGCTGGTCATGCAGGTGTGACTGTTGGGGAGAACTGGTTTATTGTTGGAGGTGGAGACAATAAAAGTGGTAAATGTCTCACTCCAAAATCTAATAGAAGATCGCTATTGCAGATTGTTCCTTGGATGACTTTCCCATTCCATGCTTAGTTTTAGTATTATTATAGTTATACCATCAAGTGTCTCCATTTCATATGAAGATAAGAAAGGGCTTTGGTAGGATATTTTGATTGCGTGAAAATGTTTACTTTTTTATTACTGCCCCCTAGTCTTCATTGCTTGTCCTATTCTTGTCTTCCAGGGGCATCAGAAACTGTTGTCCTTAACATGTCAACCCTCGCTTGGTCAGTCGTGACATCAGTTGAAGGGCGCGTTCCTCTTGCTAGTGAGGTATTTTACATTTTACAAATGCTTGTTACCTGTAAAATGTTTACAGGTGGGATGTGGAAAATCTTTGTTTGGATTACTGCAACTTATGTATATTGGTTTAACTGTAACTGCTAAATGTGGATCAATAAGGAATGGTAGAGATGATGCATGGACTCTCTACATTTGATTTCGTGCTTCTCTGTAATTACTATGACGATTTTACTGGATTTCTTTAGTAACATGTTCATCATTTTCATTCTCATCAATTAATATCATTGGCGTTTAGACTTAAGAAACAATTATTCCATGAAAATGATTGGAACTTTGGAAGCTGTGCTTCTGCAAGAGTAATGTAATATTTTAATAGGTCATGAGTAGAGTTTCTTTCTCAGTTGTATGTAATGCACGTGTTAACATTGAATGGTATATATAGTTGTGTTATGTTGGTCTTTATATAGGAGATAACTCAGTGTCAGTGATCTAAGATGCAAAGTTTCTATTTAATTGTCTATTATTGTAGGGTTTAAGTCTGGTTGTGGGCTCTCTTAATGGGGAAGATATACTTATATCTTTTGGTGGATATAATGGACACTACAACAGTGAGGTATAGGTGGTTTTGACCTCTTTGTATATGACTTTGTCTTTTTGTTACTATATAATCATTTATGGTTCCCCATCAGGTTAATGTTCTTAAGCCTAGTCACAAGTCAACCTTGCAATCAAAGATAATGGAGGGTCCTGTTCCTGACAGTGTCTCTGCTGTGCATAATGCTACAAATCCTACCAGAGATTTAGAATCCGAGTTTGAAGTTGGTCAAGAAGGAAAGATACGAGAAACTGCTATAGATAATTTTGAGCCCATGGTATGTGAGTATTTTGAGAGACAATATCACCATTTTACCTTTATTTGAAACCTGCTGGTTGAAATCTTCTGATACAAAAAACCATTCTAGCTCCATTTATGTGTTGCTGCCTCTGTTGCAAACATATGATTTTGTGGTTCTAGTTTACATCATAACATTCATACACAAGATCAAAAGTTTTATAACAGTAAAACCAGTCCATACAGTACTGAAGTTTTAAGGAGTTCAGAATGTCTTATTTAATTTATCATCAATTCTATTTCTTTCACTTAAATTTAGAGTACACGCAGAAATCCAAAGGTGGGGAGACTAGTGAGCACATTCTAGCAATGCTCAAGGCGGAGAAGGAAGAACTAGAATCATCACTCAATAATGAGAAATTGCTGTCTCTCCAGCTAAAGCAAGAACTAGCAGATGCCGAGGCTCGAAACACAGACCTATACAAGGTAGTTTTTTATCTGTATAATAGCAGGTCATGTAGTTCTTCATTGTTCCAGTTGCGTAAGTTCGGAAAACACTGGTGTTTATTAGCTTAAACATTTTTCTCACCAAGTTTCATTTACATCTTAGGAGCTCCAATCTGTACGTGGTCAACTTGCGTCCGAGCAGTCAAGATGTTTCAAATTAGAGGTATTTTTGAATCAAGAGACCCATGATATGGCATATTATGTACTTGATCTGTTTTCTCCATATTGAATGGGCATCCAAACTATGATTTCCTTTAATACTACTGTTACCTCACACTTTACAACAAGAATTTAAAATCAGGCTCACAAATACGGAGCATGCCAAATGAATTTGAAATATTTCTCAACTTTGCTATTTGTATGAAATTTACTTGGAAAATGGGGTTATTATGGTTTGCTTTGCGACCTTTATTGCTGACCATTTTAGCTACCATACTAATTAAAATTTGGTTCATACGAGGACTCATACACCTCCAAAGTACAGAACTCTATTTGTTGAAGGGAAAAAAACCTCTAATTGTCTTTTTATACTCTTGAATCAACAGGTTGATGTAGCAGAACTACGACAGAAGCAACAGACAATGGAAACACTACAAAGGGAACTTGAACTCTTGCAGCGACAAAAAGCCACATCTGAACAAGTTGCCATAAATGCAAAGCAGCGGCAGGGCTCCGGTGGCGTATGGGGTTGGCTTGCAGGAAGAACTCCACAAAATGCTGATGATGCTTGAAAACCTAATTAAATAGTGCTTGCAGGGAAGTCATACCCGGTGCAATGTTCTATTCACTTGATCAAGAGCTCAAACCATGGATACAGCCTCTTCTTGCAAAGCCGGGGGGAGGTTGCGGACATTAGGACCTTCTGCAAATCCTTGTTTTAGTAGGAACCTAACGCATTGGGCACTCTCTTTTTGTCAAAATTTTGGGTAAAATATACATATATTTCCTGTTCTACTTAAACCAGTTCTTTCTATGATCAGAATAATAAATCTAGTTAACTCAAATGAATGCCTTCGAGAATTTTGGTTGAATACATACCTAAGGAAAATTGTTTCAGTTTTATTTAGTTACATATGGCTCTGGACGCAAGGTATACGTAACCTGATGCGTGAAAATATAGGTTTCAAACCGTTTACCATTAAAGTTTTTTAAAATGGTTTTGTATGTATTACTTTGGTAACCCTTTATTAGAAGGCAATGTTGTTTCACGAACATTTTAGCTTCTCGGAATTCATGACAGACTTAATTTTAAGGCAGTGTTCAAATTTGGCCTTTTTCCCAACAAAAATAGTTTAGGACAGCCCTCATCTTCAACCGACGTTTTGAACCTTTGACATTTCCTCCGAATACAAGATTTAATGCAAAATTAATAAGCCAACAAAAAGATAATATATTAGGTTCAATGCAAGCAAATTAGGTACGAAACATCATCAGATCAAATTCAACATAATCCATTTTAAAAAAACCAAGATAGAACTTAAAGGTCACTGATTTAAAAAAAAAACACATTTTCCCTCCAAAATTCAGAGACCAAGCAAGTAGTAAAAAGCAATCCAACTCCCACTACTGCTGTCGGACTTCAGCTTTCTTCTTCTGCCAAAGCCTGTCAAGTGCACTGTCAGCATCACCCTACAAACATGAACAAATCAATCAGCACTTGACTTATGACACAACTCAACATCCTCACAGACCTAAAGTTTGTCTATAAACAATCACCTAGAAACACCAAAAATGCCCGAATTCTGATCTAACACGATTACAAGGATATAATATTTCAAATATATCGAAGAATTTCCAAGTTCCGCATATACCACAGAAATATGATCCAACACTTAAACAGCACGAAAATAATAATTAAGACCTACAACCCAATATAACCAATTTGGTAATAGAGATCCAACACGGACCTGGGCACGGACAAAACCACAAAGAGCAAAAGTGGAGAAAGTTCCAGTGTATCTGCCAAGCTCATCCAAATGCCCAACATTAATCTGAACAGAAGCATGATCCTTCGAGGTGATCAGCCTATTAGTGGCCGAACTGCAACAACAAACAAACATACACACCACATATAAGCTTCCGACATAAACAACGTGGTGAAAGGGAAAGAAACTAACATTATGAAACATAGGCCAAGTAAAATTAAATACCATTTTCTGGGGATGTAAAGATCCATGTTTTGACCCTCTTCGTTCTGCATCTTGGCGAATTGCTTAACCCAACACAAACACGAAGCTCAAATCACCTAATACAATACCAGATTCATTAATTTTTAAAAAAAAAAGCTAACCCGAATTCAACTTCAATACTCTGTAGATCACATTCTAATTCGAATACCATGAATAATGAAACAATATTTTGGAGAAAACCCAAATCCAAATTTAACTATTGCTATTTAAGAAAACATTAACAGTTACGTTAATATTAAGAAATAAGAGTAAAACGAATGCTTATTAGAAAATCCAAATAACATAAACTTTAGATAAACTTAAAGCTACGAAACATGAATATGGAATCCAGATAGAGAGAGTAGCGTACAAGATGAGAAAGAGAGGCTGCTGCTGCAAATGAGATTTATGGCTCTCGTTTGCTGAATTTATATGCGAAGAAGAAGAAAAAAAACCCTAATTTCCTTCCAGATTGACCAGGGCAAAAATGCCCACCTGTGACGTGGTTTACTCCCAATCTGAGCCCGTTTTGTTCTTGAAATATGGCTCAGTCCATTGAGCCCAGCTGAAGCCCACAGTTTAAAAGCATAAAAGTCAAAACCCTTGTCATATTCATTTTTATAATTAAAATCTAAATTTCAAATATTAGCTTCCAAAAAAAGAAAAAAAAAACCTTGGTTTGGATCTTGACTAAGGGCCAGTTCTGCATTGTTTTTCAAAAGCACTTCTAGCTCTAAAAGTATTTCTGGAAGAAAAGCTGTGTAGAACAAGCTGCTTTTGACTGCAATTTTTAACTTTTCAGAAGTGCTTTTGAAAAGTACTTCTGAAAATGGAAAGTTAAAATTTTTAGTTTTTTCTCTCCCAAAAGCACTTTTAATGCTTAATTACATTTTCACCCCTCCAATAACATAGTACTTTCTCTTTTTTTCTTGGTACTTAATTACAAATGTGTTAAAATCATTAATTAAAAATAAAAAAATATTTTTTAAAATACTAATTACAAATATTCAATAGTTATATATAAATATTTAAAATATAGTTTATATATTCTACTTAAATTTTTTAAATAATTAATATTTATTGCTTAAAAATATTTTGAAATTTACATTTTATATATTAAAATATTAACAAGAAGTTATAATAATTTTTTTATATTCTTACTAAAATATAATAATATTAATTAATTTAAATATTATTTAAATACATATTTGTTACTTGATAATAACATGTCTAAAATAGACATTTTATTTCTCAAAAGCACTTTTTGACACTTTTGACAGCAATGCTAAACAGTCAAATTTTAAACCAAACTTTTCAAAAGCACTGTAATAGCCTAAATTTTCAGTGGTGTCGAAACAGTGATTCAATATCACTAAATCCGACAAATGAGTAGAAAAATATTAATAATTTAGTGAATATAAGTTAAATGTGAAGTTAGGAAAATTTTTGAAATAGCGAATAGTGTACTCGAAATAAATATTAAAAAAAATTAGAATCGAAAATGAGGTATCGAGAGTTTGAAATTTTTAAAACGAGCCATAAATATTTTTATAAATATTTATGGAGTGTTAATAAGTTAGTATTAAAGTTTCGTCAAGAAATTTTAAAGTTTCGATGGTTAATTGAATAAAAAGAACTAAATTGTAACAAATATAAAATTATGAAGAATGATTAAATAGCTTAAATGATAAAAGAAAGAGGGTTTAAAAGGCAAATAGACCTAAGGTCTATTTGGGCTGGACGGTAAGGGGTTTGAAATCAGCAGGAAAACTGATGAATTAAGGGTAAAATTGGAATATTGCAAAATTAACTAAATAAAGCTAGGACTAAATAGGAAATATCTAGATTTCTCTTCATTTCTCTTCAATTCCAGCAGCTAAAAACGCCATAGGAGGGTTATCTAAGCTGGTATTTCATAATTTTTGCACCAAGTGAGTTAATCCTTGCCTTTTTCTTGTAATTTTTGTGTTTCTAAGACTTTTACAACTAGGTCCTACTATTAAATTCATTAGTTTTTGATTTCATGGATGAAATTGAAAGTCACCATGGTTGAGTGCTGTAAGTTTATGATGAAATAGAATGAAATTAAAGTATTAATTTGTTTATGAGATGATTCTATTAGGTAATTTCAATAGAAATTGATTTTTAGGACCTAATTCTGAAAATGTTTGGAATTAAAGTATATTTCTGAAATTTTGATTTCTAAAGGTTGTAAACTAGTTAAAGGTGATAGAATAAAGTGTTAATTGAGAAAAATCAGCTCAATTGAGAGGCTAATTGAATAGGGACGAAATTGTTATTTATTAAAAGCTTAGGGGAAAAATGGTAATAAACAGCTTGCACTAAAACAGTTTGGACAGCAGCAGTAGACTAACTTTTAAAAATCACCATAAATTGTAGGAATAGAATTAGAAGGTGAACAAAAATGAAATTAAAGCTTATTGAGTCTAGTTTCTCATAGAAGAAACGGTGTAAGTAAAGGATTTGTAAATCATGAGATATAATTAATTTTGTGAGACAAGGTCATAATGAATTTGAGTTCCCCTGTTCTGACTTTGAAAAATCATAAAAAATTGAATAAAAATAATTAGGGACTTAAATTTATATGTCCAGAATTCTGAATGAGTCTATTTTCAAAAGAAACAAACGGGAATATCATCCGAATTCTGTATGAAGAGATAATTAATTTTTAGTGAAGAAGGGTTAGAACTGTCAGACAGCAGAACAGGGGTGACTTTAAAGAATAAACTGTAATTATTTACTAAACCAAAAATTCTGAAAATTTTATGATAAGAAGATATGTGAGTCTAGTTTCAGTGAAAATTAGCGGATCCTAATTTGGAGTTCTGTAGCTCAATATAAAAATAATTTAGTGACTATGACATGGATGGACAGCATTGAATATACATAGGTAAATAGTAAAATTTCAGATAATGTTACTTGTAAGCGGGTTATAAACATTAAGGATGTAAAATAGAATGAATGTGAAGTCAAAACTGATAAGTGAAAATTTTATATTATAGATCAAGAAATTGAGGATAAACGAGGAAAAGAGAAAATTCCGGAATAGTTCAAAAAATCTCTACAACTATTGCAAATTTTTCCGGGTAAGTTCGTACGGTTAAATTATTAAATTTCAATGTTATTTTATGAATGGTGATTAATATTTATGTATGTTAATTGTTGAAAATAATTAAATCATGTACAAAAGTTACGAAATTGAACTGAGTAATTCGGAGGAACGGAACACAGGAAATGAGTACGATCGTTTGGTAAAAAAGATGAATTGACGGTAAATTACCCAAGTAAACCGAGATTCAGCATTTGTTGCGAACTCTTGTGTTTGCTTTCTGTTTAGCTCTTACGAGCTTCCGTTAACTCATATGAGTTTCAGTTAACCCTTTTAGGGTTTCAGTTCAGCTCTGATGAGCTTCAGTTAGCCTTCGGGCTTCCGTTTAGCACTTTTGTGCTTTAGTTAGATTTCGGGTTTCAGATCATGATGTACTCAAGTCCGTAAGTCGTTCCTTAAATTGACAAGTCAGTAAGTCGTAATTGTAATGTGTGGAAAAAGAAATGTAAATAATGTTATCATTATTTTTTAGCTCAATTAAGTAAATTATTTTAAAAAGAAATGTAAATAATGTTATCATTATTTTTGAGCTCAATTAAGTAAATTATTTTTAAAATGAGATTATAATTTACAGGATGAAAGTAACTTACTTGAAATGTCCATATGATTTGAATTTTTGAAACTAATATTGGTAAGGTTTATGGTTTAGGCCGACGAACTTACTAAGCTATAGTTAGCTTACCTGTAATGTTTATTGCTCTTTGTAGATTAACGGGAGGGTCAGAGGATCAGATCATCATGCTCAAATCACACTATCTTGATTTTCCGGTAGATTTTGTTATAAATACTTTAAATGGTTTATATGGCATGTATAGGAGCTGATGTGACTATGTTTTGTATCAACTCATGAATATATTAGTTAAGTTAATATAAGTTGATATATGATATGAATGGAAATTAATTAAGATGTTTAAATACTACTTGAAAGTATGAATGAATATAATGTTAGATAAAATAAGGATTAATGATATTGTTATAAGACGAATATGATTTGGATGAAGATTGTATTTGTTGAGTTGTTGTTGTGTTGAGTTAGTTGCAAATTTGAAATTGCAGGGAAGGTTAGATGTTTCTAAAAGGGTTATATTGAATTTTTTTTTAAATAATAATTATTATTATATTACGAAAAATTTTCGGAGTACTTGAATAAGTCCCTATTCATTTATAATATATGATTTAGGCCTCGAGAGTTCATAAAAGAGACTTAATAATTTAATTTTAATATATTTGTTGTTTATTCATAAAATTTTTTGTAAATTAACCAATATGTTCGGTAATGCCTCGTAACCCTATTCCGGTGACGGTTTGAGATTAGGGGGTGTTACAAGGACTTCTCAAAAGTATTATTTCACAGCACTTTTTAAAAATATTACCAAACTAGCCCTAATTACAGTGGACAATCTTCCTACCTCTGGTCGAACTCTCATGAGTTGAAACCTGGTTATTTTGTTAACTATTGAGGTTAGTAAGGACAGCTACTTGTTATTTAATATTAGATTTTCGGATTGCATTTTAACATTTTATTTAAAAATGGATAAATTAGTTCTTGTAAATTAGAGCACAAAGCAAGTTAGTCTTTTTTATTAAAATTTTCATCTATTTTTTAATTAAAAATTGACATAATTAACAGAATAATCAAATTGTGACACGTGGCGTGCAGCATATACCTCATGCTAACATAAAAAGACTAGTTTTTAATAGTAGAAATGAGTGAATTTTTTAATAAAAAAGACCAATTTACTTCTTGATTAACATACAGGAACTAATTTACCATTTTTTTAGTAGAGGGAGAAAATGCAATCTAATGCTTAAGATAAGGCTCTCCATGGTATCTTTACCATATTTTGAGGTAAGTATATTTTATTTTTGGCAAAAATACATTGAAGGTCACTAAATTATTAATAAATTTACACTTTAATTATTCAACATTATAAAATTATAAAATGATCATTAAACTATTTAAAAATATCCATTTTAAGTACTTGAGTTATTAAATCTTTTAACGGAGAATTAATGTCCCTTTGAGAAAACTATTTATTATATATAATGATAGATATTGCTTTAAAAAAATGTTTTGTGTGTTTTTTTCTACCCTTTAAAGAATTAACCTAACCTAAACTACTATGTTTTAGGTTTTTTTAGGAGCGTATTTAAGTTAAAGTTTATTATTTTCAGAGAAAATAGGTTAAGTTTTTTTTAGATTCAAAAACCTTGTAAAAATAACGTGGTAATATATATATATATTATAATAAGCAGTGATTTAACAGCTATATCAGCTTTACGTTAAAGATTTCATAGTATAGTGATTTAATTAAGTTTAAATAATTTAGACTATTTTATAACTTTTTAAAGTTAAGTGATTAAAATGTAGACTTTTAAATAATTTAATAATTATTTTATAACTTTTTAAAGTTATTAAAGTGTAAACTTATTAATAATTCAATAATTTTAAGTATAATTTACTCTTTTTTTTTACGTATTCAAAAGGCAGTACTCTACCGTCTACACTTGGACGTATAGTTTTTGTGTCGTCTGTTTGATAAAAATATAAGTGATTTTATTCTTTTGTTCATGCACACACATATAAATACAAGGATGAATAACAAGGCAGCTAACTTTATATGGTATTTTATAGCGGGAAAATCAAGGGGGTAGAGTAGTAAATTAGCTAAAATAGATAGCTCCCTAAAGCCTTTTAACAGTGAGGTAACTTGTCTGGTAAAAAAAAAAGAGGGGTAAATTTCGATGACATCAATAGATTCTTCTTAATTCCTTGGACACGTGGAGGACAGCTGATGCTATCCTTTTTTTCGTACTTTAGTTTTATAACCGCAACTGGTTTCAGAGACAGAACACAACTCTGGTGTTGTGCGCTTTGCTTTTGCCGCAATTCCGACATTTCTTGTCCTCATCTAGGTCCCACCATATCTAAGTTCTAACCCTTTTCTTTTAAGGAAAAACTGTAAAAATAGTTACTCATATTTACAATGTTACGTTTTAGTTATTTATGTTAATATGTTGTAAAATTTTAGTCACTGAGCTATTAATTTTCATAAATGGTATAACAATAAGTTGATGTGGCATATTCAATCATCATTTCAAATAAAAATTTTAGGTTAAATTATACAATTAGTCGTCATATTTTTTTTTATTTTGAGCAATTTATTTTTTTCTTTCATGTTCTTTTAACTTTCTTTTTTTTCTTTATTTTTTATTCTCTTCTTCTTCTTCTCCCTCTATTTTTCTCCCTTATCCATCTCTTTTAATGTAAAAGAAAAAATTAAATTACTTAAAACAAAAAATATATAGGGACCAATTGTATAATTTAACTTAAAATTTTCGTTTGAAATGATGATTTAATGTGCTACGCCAGCTTACTGTTACGCCGTTAATGGAAATTAATACTTAGTGTGTAATATCCTGATTTTGGGCCTAGTCGGAATAGTGGTTTCGTGACCACAAAATCTGAAATAGAAATAATGATTTTATGATTATTTTGAGGTCTATGATATGATTGCATGATTGTGTGAAAATTTCGTGAAGAAATTTTATGCATAAAGTGCTTAAATTGAAATTAGGGACTAAATCGAATAATTTGCAAAACTTGCATTCTAGAAGTTTCTAGTATGAAATTGTTTTGAAATATTAATTAGGAGGTCTTAAATAACAATTTTACCAATTTCTAAGTCTATGGACAAAAATTGGACATGGATGGAATTTTTGGAAAGTTTAGTAGTAAGGGCATTTTGGTCATTTAGGGGTAAAATGAATTAAAATACAAAATTAAAAGCCAATTTTGCTCATCTTCAACCCCATGGCCGAATGTAGCAAGGAGAAACCATGGCTAGGGTTTTTCAAGCTTCCAAGCTCGATTGTAAGTTCGTTCTAGCCTCGTTTTTAATGATTTTTACATTTTTTGAGTCCCGGTAGCTCGATTAAGCTTATGCTAGCAATAATTCAACCTAGGGTTCATATTTGGAAAAATACCCATAGGTGAAATTTGTGTATTTTGGTGTTTTATGATAGAATATGAGGTTTTAAATTATGTTAGACAACTTGTACTACTCGGTTTTAAGCGAAAATGAGCAAAAGGGCTTAATCGGTAAAAACACCTAATAGTCATAAGTACATGTTAGAGTGAGAATTTTATGTTGCCATAGAAGGGAAAAATGATCAGCATGTCATAAAACATAAGAAAATAAGCTGAAGTTTAATTTACGAGCTTTGGGGCAAAAGTGTAAATATGTGAAAGTTTAGGGGCAAAACTGTAATTTTTGCAAAATATGAGTTTGGGTCAATTTGAATAATGTGAGTCCTAATTAGACTATATTTTAAATGATAGAGCAAGGAAAACTAAAATTCGGGCTAAAATTGGGAAAATACCAAGTTGTGGACGAAATGGTAAAAGTAGCCATTTTCGCATACGAGGTAAGTTCATGTGTAAATAATGTAGTATAATTGTTATTTTTAAGTTATTGATGTCAATTATATGATATGCTGATTTTTATCATGAAAATATGCTTTGTGGTTATTTTCGAATAAAATGCAAATTATGTGAATTATTTGTTAAATATAAAGTGCTACCGAGTATTGGTTTTGGTATTTTACGGAAGATGGCATGGAGATGTGTTCGAGGAAAATCCCGTTTGAACCTTAGGCATAGATTAGGATACAAGTGACATGTCACTAGGATATTTGGGCATCCGAACTCGTTGAGTTGAGCCCGAGTTCACTTATAGATGCGAATGTCCGAACTCGTTGAGTTGAGTCCGAATTCGAGAGATGTAACTAGGCATCCGAGCTCGTTGAGTTGAGTCCGAGTTCACTTATGGATGCGAATTTTCGAACTCGTTGAGTTGAGTCCGAGTTCGAGAGATGTAACTAGGCGTCCGAGCTCGTTGAGTTGAGTCCGAGTTCACTTATGGATGTGAACACCCGAGCTCATTGAGTTGAGTCTGAGTTCACTTATGGGCGGGTTACATGGTAGCTTGGCTACATATGTGGCACTTATGTGCAAACTTTCCATGTATCCGAATTATATTCCGATGTGTTCAACGGGTAAAATTCTACTCAAATGAAGGAAAACTCGAGATGAAAGGGATGTATTGGTAAGTGTTGTGAAATGAATACTTTGAACAGGTATGTCCTTAACCCTCGGGTTGAAAACTCGATATAACAACAATATGGTAAGATGATAAATGAAAATGTGATATGAATGTCTCGGTGATGATTATGCAAATGATGTTTTATGTTTGCTTATATAGTTGTGTTACTTGCTATTTGCATGTGAGCTTACTAAGCATTTATGCTTACTTCCTCCTTTTCATTCCTTGTAGTGTTGACAAGCCAGCTCGGAAATCGGGAACGATCGGAGGCATGCTCACACTATCCGTATACCATCTTGGCATAATGGCTTGCATATTTTGAGTATGGCATGTATAGCATTATAATCATTTTGTATATATGGTCTTATGATATGGTTATTGAGTGGTATGGAAATGCTTGGTAATTATTGGCCATTGGAATGGCTAATCATGATCATATTTGGTGTTATGTATGCTAAATTGCTAGCTAATTCATGGAAACCATGAAATAGGTAAAATTTACCATAAAATAGATTCAGACAGCAGCAGTGACGTGAGTTTGAAAAATCATTAAAAATAGTAGAGATACAATTAGATGATGAATAAATATGGAATTGAAGAATTATGAGTCTATTTTCATATGGATGGAACAAAACAGGTATATGAGTTATATTTTATGAGATGTTTAAATTTTTGTGAAACAGGGCCAGAACGATTTCTGGATCCCCTGTTCTGACTTTGGAAATTCACCATAAATTGTTCAAAGATAATTAGAAGTCATGATTTATATGTACAGATTCCTTCTAGTTTTATTAGAAACAAACGGCATAGTCATTGAAACTCTGTACAGGGAGATATCTGATTCGTAATACACAGAGGTCAAAGCAGTCGAACCCTGAAACAGGGGAGATTTTAACTAATAAACTGTACTAATTTGCTCAACCAAAAATTCTAGAAAAAAATTAGTAAATAGATATATGAGTCTAGTTTCAGGAAAAATTTACGGAATTGGATTTAGAGTTTTGGAACTCAAGATATGAATTTTTAAGCGACTGTGATGCAGATTGCTAGCTTGACTGAAAATTTTAAAAATAAATTGTTTGAGCTGTTTAAGTAATGAATTGAGTCTGTTAACACCTCGTGTTCGACTCCGGCGACGGTCTCAGGTACAGGGCATTACATTTGGTGGTATCAGAGCAGGTTTAGTCGGTTCTCAGACTAACCTAGCATGTGTAAAAGTTTAGCTATACATGCCACTGATCTGTGATAGTGTGATGTCTTCCGACGCGTATGAGTACCGTCTTATTTAGACAGGGTACTCTCCAACCGAGCTGCGCCGACCATGTTCAATGTTATGTGAAGGTATTTGAGCAAAATTATGATTATGATAAGTCTCGGTTCAGAAAAGTATGAATAAAATTTTATGTTACATATGTGATAAATATTCATATTTGCTTAATGCTCATATGATGTAGTGTATGTGGCTTACTTGATAAGATGAACGAAATAAATAGAAAGTAGTAGAGGTATGAATAAAAGTCATAATATTATGATACGAATGAAAATGTCCTTGTCTTGATTTGGATGTCTAATGTTGATGAATGCTAATGATATATAATTTTTATGAGATAAAGGATTATAATGAAATGAACTTATCTATGTTAATTAAATTGTTGGATTGAATTATATGATTGTAATGATATGTACATGATGATGCACAAAATGAAAGTTGTGATTGTGATGCAAATATCTATGTTTGTTTGGCCTTATATGATGTCATGAGCCTGAATTAATTTAATTAAATGAATGGATAAGTAAAGCTATCTAGAAAACATAGAATGTATGCATAAGTATATTGACTAAATGGGACAATAGGAAAATTTGTGTAAGCCAACATGAATGTTGCATTGCCTGAATGAATGACATGATTTTGATGATGTTGCTATGATGATGGAAGTTGTGTCATATGTGTATGTATAAGAAAGTCGAGTCAGAGGTCTTACAACCCTTTCCCCTTACCGAAATGGTACTTATAATGGAATTTCATGAGATTTGTATTGAATAAGCTTCCGGTTGAGAACCCAAAGAGTTCAGTGATAGAATAATTATAAGTATGATCAGAGATTGAAAATGAGCTGATAAGTAAAGTCAGAGTCAGTAAAGTATCGGATTGATATAAAGATTATTGGAATTATACACTGTCCCAATTAGAGAAGGAATTCTCTTTGGTAAATCGAATTACTCAGGTGCAAGGTCGAGAAAAGTGTAAATCGAAATTTATTCAGAACTGGCCTTCTTTAGTGAATGGTTTAATATGAAATTTGTGATGGCAGAACTAGTTGGGGAAATGATATTTGAAATGTGAACTATCTGAGTATGACAGTTATGACTGGACAGATTTAGCAGTCTCTTTTGAGATGTTCTATGTGTTTACCCGTTCTCAGAAATATTTCTATGGCTATTGATCTTCTGAAGAAATTCTTGTTATATAGGAATGTCTTCTAATTCTGGTGTTGGATGAAAGCATTGGTAGTCTGACTGGTTTATAATTTATATTGCTCTATTTCATCGGGGTATTTTGTATTTTGTCTATGAGTTTGGTTTTCGATTTTCTGGCATAATATCGTATCTTGGGTTTCTTTATCCTGGATCTCTTTAATCTAGATTTCTTTATTCTGGGTTTCTCTATCTTGGATTTCTTTATTCGGTTTTCTTATTATCTTTGTTCCATAATTTGTCAATTATGACTCATGTTCGAAGTACGTTCTTTAGCTCGTGATAATCATGTCAAATATGACTATACTTCTAATTTGATCTTGGTAATGTGGTGATTTTAGTATTGGGATTTTTTCTAATTTCTGTGTAAGGATTTGACATCAGTAAAGACATAGGTGATAAAAGCGCGAGTTTCAGTCGGTATGGTGAATTATTTATTTGAAAGATTTCATGTGATAATTATGTCAGGATTATTTTTCTCAAGTCTGATAATATAATTTCATTTTTGTACTGATAAAAGAGTAAATAGTCTGAACGAGAAGTGTATATTTATTAGAAAGAGTTGGATATTAGTTAAAGTCACTACGAATGATAAGGTTTTCGTTTTGTGAAAGCTGAAAAGTTTATTACATGTTGACAAAGTTTGGATAGATGAGAATATTGGTAACCGAAGCGTCTGAACTAGACTAGTCTACATTGAGTAAAGACTTCCTAACTTTCAGTAATGTACTGTTGTATGAATTGTGATGTGTTTCAAGACAGTGAGGTAATGTGATAGTTTAGAGCATTCGATGTTACATAAAATCGGAGTTGTTAAAGGGGTTAAAGCCGAGCATTGGGATCTATCAAAATTATCCTTGTCAGTGTTGATATTGGGATAGAAATGAGAAGGATTATTCTTGAGGCCATATCAAAATTATTTCCATAGCGGAAATAGGAAAATGTGATGTATCCTATTGTTAAATGTTTGGCGAGATCTATAAATCATATTTATATTGAATGAATTCCTACTTATCAGATTCATGGAATTTCAGGTCTCTTTGATTGTTGGATTTCTTGGAATTTCGGTCTCCATTAATCAAGTTAAGATCCGGGTTTTATGTCATGATATCATGGGAAACTGAGAAGGGTTGAAAATTTAAGAACAGTTGAGAGTTGAGACTTTAAGCTTTCAGATCATATGAGAAATTAAAGAGATGTATTGGAGGTACAGCCTAAGTGAAAGTTCTTCGGCACCGAATATGAGATTAAAAGTGAAGACCACTTTTCTGGTAAGATTTTCGGGGACGAAAATCCCTAAAGGGGGGAGAGTTGTAATATCCTAATTTTGGGCCTAGTTGGAATAGTGGTTTCGTGACCACAAAATCTGAGATAGAAATAATGATTTTATGATTATTTTGAGGTCTATGATATGATTGCATGATTGTGTGAAAATTTCGTGAAGAAATTTTATGCATAAAGTGCTTAAATTGAAATTAGGGACTAAATCGAATAATTTGCAAAACTTGCATTCTAGAAGTTTCTAGTATGAAATTGTTTTGAAATATTAATTAGGATGTCTTAAATAGCAATTTTACCAATTTCTAAGTCTATGGACAAAAATTGGACATGGATGGAATTTTTGGAAAGTTTAGTAGTATGGGCATTTTGGTCATTTAGGGGTAAAATGAATTAAAATACAAAATTAAAAACCAATTTTGCTCATCTTCAACCCCATGGCCGAATGTAGCAAGGAGAAACCATGGCTAAGGTTTTTCAAGCTTCCAAGCTCGATTGTAAGTTCGTTCTAGCCTCGTTTTTAACGATTTTTACGTTTTTGGAGTCCCGGTAGCTCGATTAAGCTTATGCTAGCAATAATTCAACCAAGGGTTCATATTTGGAAAAATACCCATAGGTGAAATTTGTGTATTTTGGTGTTTTATGATAAAATATGAGGTTTTAAATTATGTTAGACAACTTGTACTACTCGGTTTTAAGCGAAAACGAGCAAAAGGGCTTAATCGGTAAAAATACCTAATAGTCATAAGTACATGTTAGAGTGAGAATTTTATGTTGCCATAGAAGGGAAAAATGATCAGCATGTCATAAAACATAAGAAAATAGGCTGAAGTTTAATTTACGAGCTTTGGAGCAAAAGTGTAAATATGTGAAAGTTTAGGGGCAAAACTGTAATTTTTGCAAAATATGAGTTTGGTTCAATTTGAATAATGTGAGTCCTAATTAGACTATATTTTAAATGATAGAGCAAGGAAAACTAAAATTCGGGCTAAAATTGGGAAAATACCAAGTTGTGGACGAAATGGTAAAAGTAGCCATTTTCGCATACGAGGTAAGTTCATGTGTAAATAATGTAGTATAATTGTTATTTTTAAGTTATTGATGTTAATTATATGATATGCTGATTTTTATCATGAAATATATGCTTTGTGGTTATTTTCGAATAAAATGCAAATTATGTGAATTATTTGTTAAATATAAAGTGCTACCGAGTATTGGTTTCGGTATTTTACGGAAGATGGCATGGAGATGTGTTCGAGGAAAATCCCGTTTGAACCTTAGGCATAGATTAGGATACAAGTGACATGTCACTAGGATATTTGGGCATCCGAACTCGTTGAGTTGAGTCCGAGTTCACTTATGGATGCGAATGTCCGAACTCGTTGAGTTGAGTCCGAGTTCGAGAGATGTAACTAGGCATCCGAGCTCGTTGAGTTGAGTCCGAGTTCACTTATGGATGCGAATGTCCGAACTCGTTGAGTTGAGTCCGAGTTCGAGAGATGTAACTAGGCATCCGAGCTCGTTGAGTTGAGTCCGAGTTCACTTATGGATGCGAACGCCCGAGCTCATTGAGTTGAGTCTGAGTTCACTTATGGGCGGGTTACATGGTAGCTTGGCTACATATGTGGCACTTATGTGCAAACTTTCCATGTATCCGAATTATATTCCGATGTGTTCAACGGGTAAAATTCTACTCAAATGGAGGAAAACTCGAGATGAAAGGGATGTATTGGTAAGTGTTGTGAAATGAATACTTTGAACAGGTATGTACTTAACCCTCGGGTTGAAAACTCGATATAACAACAATATGGTAAGATGATAAATGAAAATGTGATATGAATGTCTCGGTGATGATTATGCAAATGATGTTTTATGTTTGCTTATATAGTTGTGTTACTTGCTATTTGCATGTGAGCTTACTAAGCATTTATGCTTACTTCCTCCTTTTCATTCCTTGTAGTGTTGACAAGCCAGCTCGGAAATCGGGAACGATCGGAGGCATGCTCACACTATCCGTATACCATCTTGGCATAATGGCTTGCATATTTTGAGTATGGCATGTATAGCATTATAATCATTTTGTATATATGGTCTTATGATATGGTTATTGAGTGGTATGGAAATGCTTGGTAATTATTGGCCATTGGAATGGCTAATCATGATCATATTTGGTGTTATGTATGCTAAATTGCTAGCTAATTCATGGAAACCATGAAATAGGTAAAATTTACCATAAAATAGATTCAGACAGCAGCAGTGACGTGAGTTTGAAAAATCATTAAAAATAGTAGAGATACAATTAGATGATGAATAAATATGGAATTGAAGAATTATGAGTCTATTTTCATATGGATGGAACAAAACAGGTATATGAGTTATATTTTATGAGATGTTTAAATTTTTGTGAAACAGGGCCAGAGCGATTTCTGGATCCCCTGTTCTGACTTTGGAAATTCACCATAAATTGTTCAAAGATAATTAAAAGTCATGATTTATATGTACAGATTCTTTCTAGTTTTATTAGAAACAAACGGCATAGTCATTGAAACTCTGTACAGGGAGATATCTGATTCGTAATACACAGAGGTCAGAGCAGTCGAACCCTGAAACAGGGGAGATTTTAACTAATAAACTGTACTAATTTGCTCAACCAAAAATTCTAGAAAAAATTAGTAAATAGATATATGAGTCTAGTTTCAGGAAAAATTTACGGAATTGGATTTAGAGTTTTGGAACTCGAGATATGAATTTTTAAGCGACTGTGATGCAGATTGCTAGCTTGACTGAAAATTTTAAAAATAAATTGTTTGAGCTGTTTAAGTAATAAATTAAGTCTGTTAACACCTCGTGTTCGACTTCGGCGACGGTCTCAGGTACGGGGCGTTACATAGTGACTAAAATATTACAACACAATAATATAAGTGACTAAAAGATAACATTTCAAATATAAGTGACTAAAATGTAACATGAGGAAAACAAACCCATTTCTTTTAATTATTAAACTCATATTGAATTTTTCTTTTTCACTAGAAAACTATTCAACAGGAGGAACAATCACCAATCACCGGTGACAGACGCCGGAAGCAAAAATGGGCATAACCCATCAAGAAATCACCGTCACAAACGGTGTAACAACATCATCGTAACTTCTTCAAGTTTACGGAAAAAGATTTGACGGAAATCTTGTAAACTCTTTTGATATTATTTATTTATTTTTAATTATATACTAATAAAATTTTAGTTACCATTAATGAAAAAAAATCATTAAAATATAAAAGTAAAACAAATAATCTCAAAGTTGATATTAAAATTAAATATTTAAATATTTAACATATTCAAGTTTTTTCCTTAAAATATTATGTTGAATACGTATATGGAGTACAAATTAAATACTTTAGAGAAAGTGAAGAATTGTGAAGTCAGGAGTAAAATAAAATTAATGTAGAATAGCTGAAATAAAAGTATTAGTAATGGGTAGGGATCAAAAGAATAGTGATTCCATTTACCCAGAAGACTGTGGTGTAGCACTTGGTGAACGAGGAAGGGTTGATGTGGTTATGATTTTCATAGCATCACATTGGGTATAAACCACAAAGAAAGAAATGCTTTTACCATGAAACTAAAATGTTGATGGCGTCCAAAAATGAATATGGAATCCGACAGAAGCCGTGCAAGCAAAGCATGGCTGGCTTCCTTTCCTATTCTCCACTTAGGTTACGTACAATTTATATATTTTTGAAATGGGAAAAATGGAGGAAGGCGGAAGAGTAATCAAACATCATTCCATTCCATAATTATGATTACGTAAAACAGAAATATGGTACCAATATATATATATAAAAGTTATAGAGATATTAAATCTTGTATTACTTTGTAAGGAAAAGATTGTATAAAACAATGACGCCACGTCATTTGTATCTATTTCCAATAGTTTTATGCCACATCAATATTCTTATCCTGAATTTCAAGAGTTTATCCTGAATTTCAATATTTTAATTTGAATTTGATTTTTTTCAAGATAAAATCTTGAAATTCAGGATAAGAATACTGATGTGGCATAAAACTATTAGAAAGGGATATAGATAATATGGCGTCACTGTTTCATATAATCATTTCTCTAATTTATAAATCTTAAATATAAACACAATCCTAAAAAATTATATAAATTTTTTAAATGTTGATGGTAACATGGAAATGTTTTTGTGGGGGGTGCCTTACGGGATTAGCATGGATTTACATATTGAGGTTTAATCATTATTTGAGAAATGCACAATTTTGTAGGTTTGACTATAAGGCAGGCCGGTTTTTGACAATTTTAGGGCTTTAGTCAAAACAATAAAATGGAGTTTTAGGTTATTTAAAAATTAGAGAAAAAATTTTTTTAGGTCCCTTAAAAGTTGATGAAAGAATTTTTTGGATCCTTAAAATTTAAATTTTTTTGGGCCCCTTAAAAGTTGGTATTTTTTTTGGACTTTTAAAAGTTAAAAAAAAATATTTGCGCCCCTTAAAACTTGAAAAATAATATTTTGATCCCTTTCAATCTTTGGTCCTGGGCGACCGCACCTCCAAACGACCCCTAGGGCCGGGCTTGTTATAAGGCATTTTAGATGGATTTCTCATGTTGCTTAGTACAAGTTTCAAAAGAGTCACAATTCAGATTGATAATATAGAGGTGGTTAGAGGCTTAAAGCCTTACAAGACAATATAATGGCGGATTTAGGAATTACAGTGCTTAGAATGGCCCAACAAATTTCGAAAGTTGAAGGACAATGGTAGATGCGATATGTCTCTAGAAAAAGTAATCTTGTTGTTAACTGTTTAGTTAAGTTGAATTTAGCACGAAGGATAAGTATATAGATTTTTGATGATGCACCCAATAAAATTTTAAAATATTACAACAAGAAAAAGCTAGGGACACCTTTGCTGATATAATTTGATGTTTCTTATAACAAAATTATTGATGTTAACTCTGCAATTAATATATGTTTGTCATTGTTGTATGCCTTAGATATTTATAAGTCAACTCGTCATTTCATTTAAATTAATATGGCGGCTGGTAGTTTTCTGTTCTTACACCAATCAACTCCATAAATGTATTTACAATTAATTTATGCTTTATATTGCTTTTAAATCTATAGTTTATTTTAGATTTTGATTTTTCTAATTTAATCGTAAAGTTATGTTTTTTTTAAGGTGAATAGTAAAATTATTAAAAACCTTTTTTTCTTTATAAGGGTAGATATTGTTTTTGTTGGAGAAATATGACTTCAAAGTAAAATTGTTAGTATCAATTGGAAATAAACCAAACGTAAATAAAAGAAAGAATCAATATACTGTGGAAGAATTATTGCCTTAAAAACAAATTCATTCTAGTCAGTATAATCGTGTAGTGGACGTTACTTTCAAGGTTAATACAGAACTTCAATATTCGTACACCTGAATAAGAAAAATGAAACACAATTGGTATTGCTCTTCTTCGAGGAATCAGGAAATAAGATAAAAATAAAGCTTTAAATCTAGTTGGAAAAACTTGGTCAGAAAAATCACATTAGATTCAATTCACATGAAAGGTTGGAGGAGTTATAGATAGTCTTAGATAGAATTTCCTTTAATGTAATTGTAGTAAGATACCAATATTTTAGAGAAAAGACTGTCATTTTTGTTACTTGTAAAAATGAGGAAAAATTTCTCCTATTTATAAGATTCTCAAAGGGGTAAAGTGGTAAAAAAAATTCAACAGCCATATCGCAATAGCCATATTGTGATGATTAGATTCCAACGGTCATTTTATAAAGGTCAAATTTTTTGCATTACCAACAGTTTTGAGCACAAACTTATCTTTTCATATAAAATTTTAAAAAAACTTGTACATGATAAAATTTAAATACAAAACATCATATTTTTAATATCTCAATTTTACCATTTCAACCAAAATCATGTTTAATTTCATCTTTTTTTAAAAAGAAAATTGTTACTTTAAATTTTCACTTGCATCTTGAGTGTGTCATAATCTCGTATTATTTTATGAAATTAATTTACTTACATCCATTTAAACTTGAAGTGAATTATTTTTAAAATTTTAAATTAACCATTTTAACTAAAACTTTCACGAGTTTTAATATAAATTATCTATAAATATACCTTTACATAAATTGTTTTATTATTATTATTATTTACAACTTGAGTATGGCATAAAACTAGTATTTATTTTGAAGTAGTAGTTATATATAATATTTTTGTTAGTCAGAAATCAATTTTTTATTAAAATATGGAAAGAATATCTTCCAAATTTGTATAAGGCATGTTTAAGCAACAATAAGATTTTATTCCATTTTTATTGAGATTGTTGACAATATTTAATGCAAAGATAATCATTAGTCAAGAATAGAGAATTCTTCCAGAACCATCCTTATATCCAAATTAAGCATATTCTTTCAACCAACATAAATTAATGTTTGTTAGAATGATTTTTTAAAGGGAAAAGAACAAAATAAATTGCAAGGAAAAAAAGAGTGTATTTGTTAAACTACAGCATTATATTTGTTTTTTAAGTCTTGAAATATTAGTAGGTTTTAGGAAACAGAAATTAACTTTGTTTTCATTTTCCTATAAACGTTAACACAAAACCTTCCAATAAACAGTAGGTTTGCTCTACCTTGAATGTGGATTATCTCTTAATGATGGGAGATATTTAGGGTTTCCTTCTCTTATCGGAAGAAACAAAAAACAGATATTTTTTCTTTTATTAAAGAAAGATTGGCGAAGAGGCTATTTAGCTGGAATAAGAGCTCGTTGTCAAAGCCAGGTAAAGATGCAGTCTTGAAGACCATTGCTCAAGCTATTCATGTTTACTGTATAAGTGTATTTATGTGGTCATTGAATAATTTAGTGGGGTTCTAACAGTGACGTTTCTCAAAAATTGCACTGGGCTTCGTGGGAGGCTCTTAGTGCACAAAAAAAAATATGGTGGCATGGGTTTTCGTGGGAAGCAAGGGTAGAGAGTTTTATCGGACGACGACTCCTTTCGTTGAAGATTTTCAAACTGAGATATTTTTATCTCTCATTTATTTGGATGAATATTATTGCATCGAAAAGTTTGTTCTAGGTGGAGATTAGTTGATGGTGCCACAATAAACGTTTTTAAGGACCCTTGGCTGTGTGATTCTAGTAACTTTTTTATTCACACAGTTCCCTTGCCCGGTTTGGAGGATATGAAAGTTTGCAAGTTATTCTTTGTTGATGGACAGTCTTGGGATAAAGAAATGGTGGAAGGGGTACTTGCGCCTTATGTTGCTGATAGAGTCTTTAGGCAACTAATTTCGGTCACGAATGGGCCGGATAGCTATGTGTGGCATTATAGTTCGAATAAAACTATACAGTGGAGTCTGCTTATATTGTTGCACACTCTTACATGTCGGCTCGGCTGGTTATCCATTGGAGGACGCGTGGCAACGTATCTAGCATAGCTCATTGCCACTGAAAGTGAAAGATTCCAGTTGGAGAGGTGTATGAAACGTTTCCTTCCTTGCAAAGGGAGTTAATGTAACGGCCTAGTGTTGCAGATGTGGGGGAATAGAAGATCTAAATCATGTCTTTTTCAAATATTGTTTCTCTTTTGCTGGCGTCAATGACGTGCATGGTCCCTTGGAGATAAACTATATTGAGTCTATCTTGTTCAGTCAGGGCAATCCCAATAAGGAGCGCGCGTTAATGCTTCTTTGATCTGCTGGAAATCAAAAGAGGTTTTAAGTTCTCACATTGTTTACTTCGTTAATTCGTATATCAATAGGACTGGCGTGATTCCTAGTAGGATTTTGGTAGATTGCTAGCTGCTAATGATGCTTTAACAGTTGCTGCTAAGCAGTGGAAGAACCCACCAAGGGGAAGACTAAAATGCAACGTTGATGCATTAGTTTTTGAAAGTGAGAACGTAACGTCCTGGGCAGCGGTCGTGCATGATTTCGGAAGCTGTTCTGTCCGTAACCGTTCAAGTTCTCAATTAACCGAAGGGATAGTGATGCGGGAAGCGCTTTATCATAGCTTAAATTGGTTAGTTTGGATGACGTTATTACGGGAACCGACTATTTTGCGTTCTGCTAATGCTTTGAATCATAAAGTGTTCTACAACTCAAAGTTCGAGTTGGTCGACTCAGGTTGTTTGGATACTAAAAGGAGCTAAAAAAATAAAATTTCAGATTTTAATATGAAAAATGAATTCCAAAAGAAATAATTTTTTAGATTTTAACATGAGAAAAAAATTTTAGACTAAAATAAATTAATTAAATGTCTAAGATCTTTAATTTTTTAGATAAATATTTACTCATAATTTTTTTAATTTTTATTGTATTACATTTTATAATTTTTTTTAAAAATGACTCTTAGGCATAAATTACTCCTTCAGAATTGTATTGAGTTAAAGGCTCATTTTCAGTCTCTTGATAGGGTAATCTTATTGTCGGCTTAACTATTTTGATTGTAAAATTACTCCTAGGTGCATTGTTGATGTTTTAAATAATAAAAATTTTAATATAAATTTCAATATTGATAAAAAAATAGAATATAAATTTGGGTGTAATAGATAAATTTATTGGCTCGAGTTAAGAAATCCTCTAGTTTTATTAGTTTAATTATTCTTATTTTATCTAATCGTAATAATGCAACTTTCCCTTCAAAAAATAATTATTAGATTTAAATTTCTTATCATGTATTAAACTTCACAATACAAACCTTTTATGTGTTTATAGCTTTTTCTTTTCTTTTCTTTAACACAATCGGTGCATTTGTATAAATTAAAATTACACCACTAAGATTTCATTAATATAAAGAAACTACTTTATAGTTAAATATGTCTTCATATATATCCAATACACAAAACAAAAACAATAAAAATTATATCATATATGTATAGGGATGACACGGAAGAGGAACAAATGTTGCTAAATCTATTATTACTTTGTACTTAACACACTTTGCTTTATCACCTCTCATTCGATTATCAATGTATGCATCCATCCTTATCTCACTATAACTTAATTTTTACTATTTTTAAAATCTTTAAACTAAATAAATAATTAAATATAAAATATATAAATTTTTTATAACACGTCATTACATTTTTAAAGGTAAGTGATAATTTCATTTAGTGGAGTAGGACAGAGTCGGATAAGTAATTATCACAACCGTTAAAAAAATCCCACTCTACCTTTACTTTCCAAAAGAAAAAAAGCACTTCATTTAGAGTAGGTCGGTTCAAAATCAATAGAATGGTTAAGGTTTTGCTATCCTTATATATCACATATATATAACACAATTGCTTAGTAAAAATAACATACAATCAATAATGAAATGTATAAATAATATAAATTAATCTAATATATTATTATTATTAAATACAACAAACTATAATTTAATTTAACTTAATATATTTTAATAATTAAATACAATAAACTTGTATGATATGTAAATTAGTATATTAAATATTTTGTATGAATTACATATCATACTTATAAAATTATTTTATATTAATTATTATTTTTACATAATACTCATAAGTTATCCGATTTTATATCCTGTTTAAAATTATGAATTAACTAAATACAACTAGACCTAATTCTAAAATTTGGTAGCCCAATTTCCACCCACTGATTTTGTGAAAAAAGGGATATTAAATTAATTTATTTGGCAATAACAAATGTCATGAAAAGCAATCCAATCCGTTGAACAAAACGTTGAAAAGGAATCTAAACCTTCGGATGATTGTTTTTCAGACAGCAGTTATTTTGTAATCCAACCCCTTCATCGCTTAAGATAAAAAGGAAATTGAAAGAAAAAGACAAGGAATAAAAAACATTTTTTTTTTATTTTTTTAAAAAAAAGGCAAAACAAAAGATAAAAGAAAGGGATTTTTCAATTTTCAGTTCGTTTCTCATTTTCTTTGAAAAATATCTAATTTCGCTGTTTTTGTTTGGTCAATCAGAAAACGAATTTAAGGCTAGAGTTCGGTTTTTGTTTTTGTTTTTGTAAATTTATCCGATTGGAATCTGAGGTTGAGTACGTAATAAGGGGGGGAGAGGAGGTGAAGGGAGAAGAGGAAGAGGACGTTGATTTATACGGTGTCCTATTGTCTTTTAAAGGAATTTAGGTTTTGCGATATTGGGGTTGGATTAATTTTAATTTTAATTTTAAGTTTATAACTGTTTTGATTATGGGATTAGGGAGTAATGGTGGGGAGGATGTGGTGGTGGACGACAGTGATGGAGGAGGTGGTGGTGGTGATGGAGGCGATGGTGTTGATTGCGAAAATGGAGGGAAGTCTTTCGGCTCGGTTTCATGCTCGATTTGCCTCGAAACGGTTACTGATAATGGGGATCGGTCTTGGGCTAAGCTTCAATGTGGGCATCAATTTCATTTGGGTAAGTCAAAATTGTCAAGATTCGGAACTGATTTTTGTCAATGAATTTTTTTTTCTAGAACTGGGCTGGAAAGATCTGAGCTCTGGTTTGCTCATTTGATTTATTGGGTGTGTTTAGTTTTGGTTTGATTGATGATGGAAATGAGGAAATCATAAGGATTAAACCATTTTTATCGCTTATGCTATTTTATAAGCTGAAAAATGAAAATTTAGCTTTATAAACAGTGATGATTAATTTTATCAGGATCAGTTCAATGGAGCTTTGATATTTCAAATAAGTTGCTCTTTCTTTCTTCTTCTTTTTGTTTTTTTCCTGTCAATTGCTATGGCTGATTAACTTTAAGATGTAATTAGTTTTTGCCTTTCTTAGAGACAATTAGTAACCAGGACTCAAATTAGAAGCTAAAGTTTATCTTTGCTTGGATTAGCTATATTATATATTTTGGATGAGCTGCAGCCTGGGAAATGGCTACTGGCAGGACATTAGTTGAATTTTGAAAGGATTTGAGAGTAGGTTGTATGTTATTTTTGTTGGTTTGGTTGGGAGATAATGTTAGAAAATGATTGTTTAAAATCTGTTTTAAAGGTTCTAATTGATTACTATACTGTTTGTAATGATTGTCATCAGACTGCATTGGTTCAGCATTCAACGTAAAGGGTGCGATGCAATGCCCTAATTGCAGGAAAATTGAGAAAGGTCAATGGCTTTATGCCAATGGTTGCCGTTCATATCCAGAATTTAACGTGGATGATTTGACACATGATGAGGACCTTTATGATCTAAGTTACTCTGAAATGGTAATGGTTTATATTGCCTTGTTTGGATTTACATTTCTTTTCTGCATCTCGAAATGTTTAACCATCTCATCACTCATCCCTTCCCTTCCACTCCATATCAATTTAAATGAACATCAATTTTGTTGGTTATTTAGTGAGTGAACTTGATTTTTGAAGCCTGTAGTTAATGAACCAAATTTCTTTTTACTGAAGCCGAGTCGGTCTTCTTCATTTGTGTTCCTTAAGTGCAATAATTTCTGCCTAAATGGGAATTTTAACAGATTATGGTTTGAATCACACTGCCTCTATTCACAGCTTTGCAAACCTATACAATCCTGTCTCCATGTTAGTGTTTGCTTTTTGCCTTCTTTGGCTTTACATGTGCATTCACTTTAGACTTGCAGATAAGTCAAATTGAAAGCTATTTGCTGCTTACTAAAAATAAGTCAAATTGAAATCTATTTGCTGTTTACTGATTTAGTGTTTTTTTTTTTTTTAATATTCTTTTTGCAGTCATTTGGAGTTCACTGGTGTCCATTTGGAAGCTTAGCACGACTTCCTTCATTCGAGTAAGCATGCACCCATTAGACGTTAAATCTGCGTAGTTTGCTGGTTCAATTTTTCATAGCTGAAATGTGGTGGTTCTTTATCTCTTCTTCAACATCGAATATCTGCCATCTTTTATTTTTTGCATGTAATCTTTGTGACAATAACTGCAAGAGAGAGAGAGTATGGTGGAAAGCTGGTATCTTCTTAGTTAAATACTGATTTTTGGTGGCAAAATGGCATTGGAGATCAAGAAAGTTGTGGATCTGCCTTTCACCCTAACAAAATTCAACATAATAGCAGCTTGAGTGTAATGCAAGTATTGACAATTTAAAATCTGAAACTGATGCGAGCCAACTTCAAAAACTTATGTTGATGATTTTCTCTTTCAGTTGCGAATTCACTCTGTATAAGATACTACCAATGTTTAAGAGGTTTAAGCACCAGACTCATCTTTGGGCTGGAAGTATTTCCTGATCTTAAAGTTAATGGAGTATAGAGTATCATGACATAACTACAGCCTATTGTTTATTTCATTGGAAGTTACAAAGTGCTTATTACTCTAGGTTGGAAAAGCTGCTGTAGTATAATGTTCCCATTTATTCCTTTAACACGCATCATTGCAGTTTTTTTTGCCTAAATTCTTGCCTTGTTCAAGTTTCAATCATGTTCTCTCCTTAACATATCTTTTTTTCTCTCATTTTTTTCTTGTTTTTTTTTCAGGGTAGGAGAGTTTTCATCAACCTCATGTAAGATTTTTCCTTGTTTTTCAAGTAGTGCTTGTCTGTTGTGGGTTTTAGTGGGGCCTGATTTGCTGATTATAAGTTACACTGGAATGCAGATCATGAGTTACTGGGACAGCAAGCCATCTTTGCTGAACATTCAGCATCTGCTGGTCATCCATGTCCGTATGTAGCTTACTTTGGACCAACGGTTCATCCCTCATCCTCAAATTCCGGTGGAAGTGTTTCAGATAGTTCTAGTTTCAACGGTCACTGGAATGGTCCATCAGTGCCTAGTGAGATGCCTACATCTTATGCTTTTCCTGCGATGGATCTCCATTATCATAGTTGGGAGCATCAGTCCACTCCATTCTCCACATTTAGCAGCCGAATTGGTAGTTCTGATCAACCTCCAAATCCGCCTATAAATCAAAGGTCCACCAGGAGCAGTTCTGATACACCAAGATCAGCATCTTTTATGCATCCGTTTGTTGTTGGCCACAGGTATTCCTCAACATGACTGACATTTGTGATTCAATTGAGTTTTTACCATTCTTTATGGAAAATAGAACATCTGTAGAAAATTTCACCATTTTGTTCAGCAACAGAGCAACCATTTTCTAGAATAACAGCATCGATCTCTCCCCTTCAAGGGTCAACTCCTTCAAAAAAATTGCTTAAATGAGACACATAGGGAGCATAGAGCTTGATTTTATGTCTGCTGCTTCCTGTTGTAGACTTAAATATCTTTCAGAAAACAAAACTTTTGTTGCATGGTCTCATTTTTGTATGGAAGCTTTTTTATCTGCTGCTGATTATTTTAATCCAATTGCTGTATTGCTGCAGTTCTGGTGCAAGAGCAGGGAGTTCAGTTGCTCCGTCATTGATCCCCCCTTACCCAGGTAGCAATGCTCGGGCCCGTGATAGAGTTCAGGCTCTCCAGGCATACTATCAACAACATCCCAGCACTTCGCCAACCATACGGACACCCATTGTTTCTGGCTCCAGAAGATCAAGCGGTCATAGAAGTCATGCTCAAGCTGGACCCGCAGCCTCATCATCTGACCAAGTGGGTGGCTTCTATTTTATTCCGTCTGGTACATCAGGCCGTAACTTTCAAGAGGCAGAAAATCGCCTATCAACTCGGTTCCATCCTTGGGAAAGAGATCATCTTTCTCCGTTTTCGCTAAACCAGGTTGACACAGAATTGGGTTGGAATAGATTCCATCAATCTGCTACTGGTGCACCAGATCCCGGCATAAGATCCAGCAGTTTCCGCCAGAGGCACAGATCTGAGAGAATGCAATCACAAAATCATTCGTAGCTTATATCTTCGTCCTTTACACCCTTATTGGGTGAAGCAAACTACCCTACTATGAATGAAACCAAAAATGTTTTATGTATGCTTAGAGAGACGATATATCGTGCTTGAGACTGTCAATCTTGGCAGGCTAGAAAACTGAGGTGGCCCCCGAAAAGAAAACAATCATTTGGGTAGGCCCATGGTGTTTGTGCTGGATTTGGCTTCCCTTTGGCTTTGAGGATATATCTAATAAAATCTCAGGAAATCGATTATTTGATAGTATAACTGGATTGCACATTAATAATTGAACCGAATGAATCCAGGGTGGATCCGGCCAACCGCTAGCCACATCCTTAGCTTACAGTGAAATTACGATATTCGTTTATAAGTAGGCTGGCTCTAGGCTTAAGCAAATTGGCAAAAGTTCTGATTCAGGTGTTCATTGGCAAAATTAAAAACCAAAATTTCAGCGCATTTCTTAAACTCTTTACCGGCATAGGTGTGTGAACAGGACGAATTTACTTGGGTTTAGTTCACTGGAACCAGTTGAACTCAAAAAGTATCCAAGCCACTACTAATCCAATTAGAATCATAAGTCGAGAGCTATTTTTAAAAAAAAATTTATTTAATATTAAAAAGCATCAATTCGGACTGAAATTTGAAAAGAAAAATGAACCCACATTGCCAATGCCGTGACCTAGTTGATTCATAAAGAAACTCCTCTAACAGGCACAGCTAAAGGATGATTCAACTTTACAATCACTGGAACATACTCTCTTATTTCCTAAAAGAAGAAAGACCATTCAAGCCATTCCTTGTATCTCCTGAAAATAAGCAGTAAAAACCGGGTGGATATTGAGGGTTTAAAAAAGAAGATCCATACAAATGGTTATAAATTCAAGGATTCAATTATGAAGTACATGCCATAATAATGAATCATGATGCAGCAGTTGATGTTATAATCCAGCTCAAGTTCAAAACTACCATGCATGATTGGTCAAAATATGAATATAAACTCTAGTTCATGCAAAGAAAATATTACAATCAGCTGAAAGAGATGATCTTGTGATCCTCGCAGCTCAATCCAACTTCAATCAGATTTCACCTGTCAACCACACCGCATTTATCAGAATCAAGCAGGGATAAATCATTGATGGGAAATCTATAGGAAATTGAAATTAAGATTCAAAGTAACCTACCGATGGTGAACGAGAACGAGATAATCTGCAACTCCGGCTCCAGCTAGGGCTGCGGTTTGGTGGAGTTCTGCTTTCATGTTTACTGCGAGGCTGCATGTGAAGTAATTGCAAAAAACCAAGCTTTCAGAACAATGATAATATCTCCCTAACAAATCGAAATAACAACAACTGAATTAGATTCAACTTACAGATGGAGTTGGTGATCTGGATATGGAGCGAGATCTGCAAAAATTTCCACAAACAATTAAGTAAACACCCAAAACAATCTCTAGTTTCAATGCCACTTCCACCTCAGAGTAGGCATAATTGTAAAAATGGAATATATACCATTGATATTAAGCAGCAACCAGCAGAAGAAATTAATCCACTACATCTTTACAGGAGGTCATGACAACTAAAAACAAGAGAGAAAACCAGTAGAACAATGAAAGAAATACTAAAAGCAATGGAGAACATCATCTAATTTTCTATCGTCAAACACAAAAGATATTCCTGAGCACAAATTAGACAAATGTTGGAGTCCCAAGTTTCTGTCATATTCCCTGATTGAGGAAAACAGAGTAGCAAAACTAAAAGAACTTAATTCAAGACGGTCCATCTAACCCCATGCATTATATGCTGTTCCAGTCAAGCTCTCTTTGTGTTCTATACATCAGAACATATTAGAATTTTTAACGGTTTCCATAGGTGCTCGACAACAACAATAGAATTACCTCAACAAGAAAAGAATTGCAGGCATTCGAGCACCACATGCCATCAAGTTCCTAACATCCAATCCCCAGATTGCCGCAAATTGCCAGATCTAGCAAGGAAACAAGGCAGCCCTTATGAAAAAGGAATGAAAGCTGGCGAACTAAGTAATCCTTTTTCTCAATTACCCCCCCCCCAAGTTTGGGTTCTTTTTCTTTTTTTAATTTTAATCTGATAAAAGATGCTTTTATCTCCCATTCGATGTGACAATAGGTAGCTGAAGCATCCCTATAGGACATGCTCTAGGACTTCTAAAAGCAGTAGCATGAAATCTGATAAAGACTTGGCTACTTTTAAGGAAGCTTAGATTCATGTAGTGGTATAAGCAATTCAATGTCTACACAATATCTAAGGTTTCTAATCCTTTCTTTCTCAAAGCCAAAAGCTAGCATCCAGTAAAACACCAAACAAATTATAAAAAGTTGACACCATGCACAAAGAGCATGAAAAATGCACCTCAAAATTATCAATGAAGTACTCCAATTATATAAAAGGGCCAAAAGAAAAAGAACCGAATGGCAAATAGTCCAATTTCTTCGGTATAAAAGAAATTTTTGCTTTTAGCAGTAGAGAAAATGCCAATAAAAACCAGTTGAGAATAAAAGCATCAACAACACAATGAAATAATAAACTTACGCAATACCTTGAATTGGAGCGGGCTGGTGACACTGAATGGGAACATGGCGAAACCGATCTAGATACAGATGGAGACTGACTGGTGTATCGGGCCCGAGGAGACTTGCTGTAGGATAGGTCACATAAAGTAACGCGAATATGGTGAGAAACATAAATATCCAAACATTTATTTTCACAAAATGATGAAAAACTAACCTCCTGCTCCTGCTCCTACTACTATAACTGCAGCTACGACTGGGGCTTCGACTATACGGGCTACGACTTCTAGAGTAGCTGCGCCTAGAATCATATTTTGAATCATATTCCTTCACCTAAATAAAACAATTAGATACATGATCAAGCAGTGTAGCACAAGCATCAACCAAGAATTAAATATACAACATAGCATACCCGTATGTAAGCCCGGCTAAAAGCATTCCGAAACTCAGAGTCATCAAGCTTCCTTATCTGCAGCACAATAGAAATCATTTAAAAAAGTATCCCCATTCATTGTTAAGAAGGTTAAAACACTACGCAAAACCCAATTCCAGATAAAAGAAGTTAAAACTTAAAAGTGACAAGGTTAAAGCACAGCAGCTTACAGCATATTTCATGTCATCATAATTTGTGTAATCTACAATCCCTGTCATGCCTGCAAAGAAATTGCTATAATATTTAGGAAACGGCCACATAACTTTCAAGATTAACATGCAGGTTCAGCTTGCAATGCATTATGTTGATATAAATACAAAGAATCTAATTTGTATAGCCCTATGACTCTCACACGACCAATTCAGTGTGATGCTACAGAAATCTGAGCTTTTTCAACTAATAGTAATGGAATGAGGTGATGATGCAATAAATAGCATGATAAGGATTATTCCTCTTACCTCCACGATCACGAAACACTTGAGAGAAACAAACATCCCCCGCTTTGCGCATGTGATCCTGATCATAGGGCAAAAACCATATAACAAGTACAAACCAGATCAAATGACCTACTTCTATGCCTTTAAAAAACCTTAAGCAAAGTTACTTTAGTACTCCAGATGGAGGATAATTAAAGAATTCTACCAAAATTTTATTATCATTCACCATATTATTATTTATGCACTTGTAATCAAAACAACTGAAGAAGAAACATTAGTTAAACAACTCACCTTTAGGTCTTGCCATGAGGCAGAAGAAGGCAAACCAGTCACCAGAACTGCAGATAAAGGGATAATAAGATTAACTTGAACAGCAAGCAATTTTGCAAACGACAAAGACAGTGTTGAAGGCTATAACATACCACGATAGTCAGTGCGTCTGGAAGGTCCGCGGCTACTGCTACCACTGTAACTGCTATGGCGATCCACAGATGATGACGGCCTTCGACCACCATGAGCAAGTTCAACCTAAAAACAGAATACACATGGTTAGAGGGGAAAGTTTTTAAACTAAAAAGAGACTATAACCTGAAAAAAAAAAACAAGGAAAGATTTAACTACTAACCCGTAAATAATACCCATCAAAGTCATAGCCATCTCGACCACGGATTGCATCTTCTGCATCATGAGGATCCTCAAACTGCAATTATCCATTAAGAATACTAAAACCCGAAAATTGATTTCTTCTTTCCTTTGCCTCGCAATAATAAAATATGAAAACTCACCTCAACAAAAGCATAACCAGGTGGCCTTGGTGGGATCTTCAAGTCAATATCAACAATGGGCCCATACTGCAATATTGAAAACACAAAAGAAGCAACAAAAACAAATTAAACAAACAAGAGAAAAGAAAATGCATTGAACAGTTATGGAAACCCATTATTGTAGCTTTAAGCTAAAATTGTCGAATATAAAGAAACCTTCTATTATTTTCTTCACCCTCACTACCCACAAATAAACCTATAAAAACAATTCAAGACAATTTTTACAGTACAGTACTGTTTGCATAGATCCAGTAAACAGTGAAGAATTAAAAATATAGCTTAAATTAAGAAAACGGAAACAAGAAAAGAAATTAAAACCTTGTAAAATAAATCTTCGACTTCTCTCAAACGAGTGTCACCAGGCAGATTGCCCACATAGAGCGTACGGCTTGAGCGGCCCATTTTCCCTGCAACAAAACTCAATTTATTATAATATAAAATTAATTTTTATTCTCAGCTAATTTTAATTGCAAAAAAGTTATATGAAGAGCTTTTCAATCACCATTAAACAAATACTAAAGAAAGCTAAATACACACAGAAAATAAATATAGTAAGAGAAAAAAGAGTTAACTTGGAAGAGAGAGTTGAGCGAGAATGGTGTAAGATTAAGGGAAGTTTTGGTTTCAAAGGTGATTAGATTATTCTGGAAGGCTTTCGTGGCTTTGGAGGAGTTGATATTAAAAGCGCTACTAAAGAAGGAAGAGAGACGGGATTCTAGTTTCTTCTTACGTTGTTGTCACGTGTTTTTTTTTTTTTCTTTTGTCTCAACAGTTTCAGATTCGCAACCGTTGGATTTCCAGATATAGCTAAATTACGGTTTTACCCTCCACTTTTTTATGAAAATTACCTATTGCCTTACTCCTGGCCCAGTTCATGTTGGCCCATTGAAGTCCCCTCTGTGTATACTAACAATGTTGTTGAAATCAGATTAAATTATCTTATTCAATATAATAAGAGTAAATTTAGATAGACATTATGTTTACCTACAGCTATCGCACTATGCTGCTATTCTATAGATGTTGGATGGATTTATCCAATGGTGAATTTAAAAAATATTTTAGAAAGTTAAAATTAAATTGTAATTTTTACGATAGTAAAAATATAATTTTACTATTTGAATAGATTGTATTTTTATAAATTTTAAAAGATTAAATTAAATTTTTATCATTTTTAGAGAAGATAAAGTGTAATTTTATCTTTACTTGTAAAGACCCAAAATTTAAGGTCATTGGAAAAGTGAATTTTCGGGTTTTCGATTTTGAAAATTAGATTCGTAAATATTTCTAATAAATATTTACGAAGTTAAGTGAGAGGTTAATTAGATTCTAATTAAGTAAATTTAGCTTAATTAAAGTTAATTTAGTGAAAGGACTAAATTGAATAAAGTGTAAAAGTTTAATTATAAATTATAAAAAAGTTAAGGAACTAAGAATAAACCTTAAGTGACAAGTGTGTGGTAAGTATAAATACATATATATTATTTTAATTGGTACAAATGTATGAATATAGTAAATTATATTATATAATTAATATATTAATTAAATAAAGAATGAATAAAGAAAATAAAAGAAATAAAATATAAAGAAAAAGAGAAAGAAAGTCACGAATAGCAGGGAAAGAAAAAAAAAGGAAAAAGGGAAAGAAAAAGGAAAGGAAAATTTAGGGTTTTGAAGTTTCAAGTTTGATTGGTAAGTCAATTTAATCCCTTTTCTTGTAATTTTGGTGTTTATGGAATCTTAGGAAGAAATACTATTTGAATTATGTTGAAATTTAGGAAGATGGTGAATTTTTAGATGTTGATTAAGTTGAATTATTGAGCAAATTATGAGATAAAATGATAGAAAATTCAAGTTAGAAGTGGGAGAAGGATTAAATTGTAATGAGAGATATAAGTTTTGAAATAGTAGGGATTGAATTGAGAGAATTCTATAATTAATGTTTTATGCCGTAAAATTTAAGAGTTGAATAGTCTAAAGTGATAATTGAATGAAAATATAGAATTTATTTTGAAGAAAAAGAATTATTATGGTGGAAGGACTAAATTGGAATTTATGTAAAAGCTACTTGGAAATAAAAGAGTGTGTTATTAAATAACATACATTGATAATTTTAAATATTAAATTTTATGTAGCCAACATAGTACCGAAAACGTCATCAAAAAAAGGGAAGGAGAGAGTGAACGAGGATATCGAGTAAACTCGAGAATTACGGTTTGTATTTCTATAAACTATGCTTAATAATTTAATAAATGTAATTGTTATTTCTTTTTAATTGATTAGTATGTATGATAAATACTGTGATAGAAAATTGTTACTGTTTCTGTATTAAAATGAAATGATTCAAATACCCTATTAACAATGTCAGGCTAAGTCGGATATAGTTGGCATGCCATAGGATTGGAAGTGTTTAGGGATATTTCGACTGTGTGTTGATGAGACACTATATGTGTCGACTACTGTTACTGTTTCGAATTCGTTCCGAAGAGGTACTCTGTACCTGACTATTACTATTACTGTTACTATTACCCTTATGGTGTATTTCGGCTTCGGCCGATGAAACACTGTATAATATCCCGGTGTGTGGGTTGGATCCGTGTATTTGTCCAGGTCCGAGTTATGTTAATAGGGGTAAATGAAAGTACTAAAGACAAAGATTGACTGCTATTGATTATGTGACTGTGACTGTTATATGATTATTAAAAAGGTATCAAATGATATGAAATATATATAAAGAATTGCTTAACTACATTTAAGATCTATAAGATGAAAACCAGAGATTAAGATTATGAAAGTAAATGTTTTGAGTTACAATACATATAGATGGCTTATTATTGTTCTAAGCATTAATTTATAGAAATACCACTAAGTGTATACTCAGCGTACGGCTTGTTTCCGTGCCCAGGTTAGGTATAGTAGAAACTAGCGTCTCAGCATCCAAGCCAACTCCCGAACTCAAATACTTGGTGATATATCTTATCTCGAGAAATGGCATGTACCTAAGTTATTTTTAAAGTTATTTTGTTTATAAGTGATGTTGGTGAAGAATGTTAATAGATAGTTAATTAATGTAATATGTGTGTTATAATATAGTTCATTTTTATTGATTTGAATGGTATTTATGTACAAATTTTGAAGTTGCTTTGTTTAATGGTTATTGAATACATGTGTTAGATTATTGTATTGATGGTTTCAATGAGTATTAGGTGTGTTTTATCATGTTCTGGATTGGTTGAAAGATTGTATTTAAATTGTTTACTATTCAAGGTTTGCAGGGTTGGTAAATTTGAACTATAAAGTTCAATTTGAGTCCACACGGCATGTCACACGGGTGTGTGATCAGACCGTGTGAGACACACGGCTTGCATACGGGCATGTTGATAGGCCGTGTGTCCCTTGCATCATTAAATGTGAAGTCAGGATAGTACATGGGCATATGACACGGCCGTGTGTCTTGGTCATATGTAAGACACGGGTTTCAAGTATGGTTGTGTGTCAAAAACATGTGAAAATGGCCTAAAAATGGTGAAAAATCAGATTACCACACGGCCTAGCCACATGGGCGTGTGCCCAGGCCGTGTGCTCATCTGATGCCTAAGAATTTGCAAATCAGATCTGCCCACGGGCTGGCCACACAGGCGTGTGACCCTATCTTCAAGGTAAAAATTTCAAAGTTACCGGTTTGGTCCCAAACCATTTCCAAAGCATGTATTAGGCTCTGTAGGCCCATATTAGGGACTTTATGGTGAAATTGGAAAAGAATTGATCTAAAATGCAAAATTTATGACTCGATTTTGTATAAATGTTAGTGTATAAGTTTGCTAATGCCTCGTAACCCTATTCTGGTGACGGATACGAGTTAAGGGTGTTATATTACTAATTTAATATTTTAAATTTTTTAAAGAGCTTAAATAGAAAATTTTTCATTTTAGGGGGATCACGGATCTTGCCAACTCCCCTAGCTATACCCCTAGATCCATCCCTGTTCTGTTTCAATCTAATTTTTGCTACTTATCTTTAATATTTAAATTTTTTTAAAATTAGCTAAAATATTATACATAATGCTTAAAAAATATTTTAACATAAAATATATAACTTGTTTTTTATATCATGTTATTACACTTTTACCATTTTAATAGTTTATATATATATACAAGAGTACAATAGTAATTTTATATAGCAGGGTGGATCAAGGTGAGATAAACAATTATTGTAATCGCTCTATACTATATAAAAAAAAAATCCACTCTCCCTTACCCTACATCTACTTTTCAAACAATAAAATTCATTCCATTAGAAACAATTCGATTCAAAATCCATCCATACATAATATCCTTCATCACCATTTTATTTGATTTTTCATCGCTAGTTAAAATATATAATGCTAAACATTTTAAATAATTTTTATTTTGGAAATATTAATGCAAACAACATTTTTGGTAATGATAAATGAGATTTGTAATCTAAAATTTTATGCTCAATTTGTTTATATATTTTTTAGGGTAAACTATAAAAATGGTTACTTTTGTTTACTTCAGATATTTTAGTCAATTATATTTGAAATATTATATTTTAGTCATTTATATTATCGTTTTGTTAGAAGTGGTCGCTCTATCGTTACTTCCCTAACAATGGTCCTACATGGTAGTCCAAATGGGTTTTAAATGCCAACTTAGAAATCTTACATGACAGACCAAATTAAAATTATTTAATTAAAAACCTATTTTCATCCCAGCTGAACATCCAAGTTGGCATTTAAAACCCATTTGGACTGTCACGTAGGACTGCCGTTAGAGATGTAACGGAGTTTAACGGTAGAGTGACCACTTTGTAACAAAACGATAACGTAAATAACTAAAACGTAACATCTTAAACATAAATAACTAAAATATAATCTGAGGCAAACAAAAGTAACTATTTTCATAGTTTACCTTATTTTTTATTTTTATGGTAAAAAATTATTTTTATTTTTAATTAAAAAATATAAGAACATGTTTATTTCATATTTTTATTAAATAGAAATACGATGAATAAAATAAATTTTTTACATTTATATCGATCTAAATTAGGATATTAAATATAATATTTGAAAAAAGTATATATATATATGTTTGTGTTAAGATGGTTTTGAACCATAATCAATTCATTTAAAATTAGAAATTATTGTTTTCTTAGTTTTGAGTTAAGTTGATACATAATTTAGTACTTGTATTTGAATTTAACACTTTTTTTCTCAATGTGATAATTGTACTTAACAAAAATTATAAATTTTAATACTTGAGAGTTTTTAATGTCTAATTTAGGTTTCCATCAAATCAACTTAAAATCAAATTAAATTATCAAAATATATTTGATAAATTAAACATAAAATTAAATAAATTTACAACCACACTCAATTTATTTTATTAATACAATTATGAAATTTTTAAACATAATAATATTAATTTTTTTACATTAAAAAATTCCCACGTGGCACAGTCAACCTCGTAGGAAAATTAGTCAACATTTGGTAACACGCAAGATTTTTGACCACCCACATCTTTATTTTCTTTCGTCGCCAATTTCGCTTTCGCTTCTCGCTTTCTATATAAACAGTAATAAAAGGAAAATACTTCCACTTGTTTCCCTCTTTTTGTTTGTATCCGTGTCTCTCGGGAAGGCTTATTTTCTCTCCACAATAATGGCGGAATCCAAGAGCAAGTTTGAATCCATAAGGGAATGGGTTGTCGATCACAAGCTTAGAACTGTTGGTAATTATTTACGTTTTCAATTTCACATTTTTTATTGCAAAAAAAATATATTATGAGTTTCTTTTGTTAGGATCTTAAGTTTTCTGGGGTTTGTTTCCAAACAAAAGGTTGTTTGTGGCTTAGCGGGATTGGGGGTTCCATTGCTTACAACTGGTCTCAACCTCACATGAAACCCAGCGTTAAGATCATTCACGCTAGGTAAATATGTTATTCTTTTATCCTTTTTCATTTAATTTTGTTTGGTTATTGGGATTTATATGTCTTTCTTTGTATTCATGCAAAATAGTATTAGAGGGATAGTGTTATAAAAATTATTGCCTTTTGTCTTGTGTGTTTGAAAATTTTATAATGCTTTTTCTTTTTGGGTATATTACAAATTGTGGGAAGGGATGTCATTGCCAGGGACTTCGTATGCGAACATAGAGCTCCTAACCTAAGCATCCTCTATTCCTCTTGTGTCATAAATGGTTTGTATTTTAGTGTTTCTAGATGTTGTTTTCAATTAGACAGAGCAAATATATCAACCATCTCTGCTAGGTAATGAAATAATGCCATGTTTGGTGCCTTATTTTGATTGTTACTACTTGCATGATATGAATTTGGTATTAGGAAGGTTGTATCGCAGAATGGTTCATACACCTCCTTGAAGAGCTGGGTTCAATCCCCTAGTCCCCCCTCCCCAATATCTTCCTAGGTCTTGGGCTCCTGTATACCCAAAAAGAAGTTTTGAGAACATTTTAGGGTCTCTCTTTCAACATTTTTATTACCGCTATGGTAATTTGTTATGTTAGGATCTTTTTGTAGAAATTTATGATATTTGATTAAATGAACTTTAAAGACTACTAGAAAACTATTTTTTGTAAATCATGAAAGAATTTGAATTGTTGGAGTGATTTTCGTTAGTTTATTGTGAGGAGATTCTTGTAAGTTATTTTGAATATACTACGAGATGTTATTTTGCTTGAGCTTTATGTGATACTGTTTGTTTCATTTTGCAAGTTTGCTTGAATGTTTACCACCATTATTGACTTGAAAGTTCAAAGCCTTTGCTAGTCTTTATCTAGCATTTGCCTACGTTTTTATATAAATGGGTCCAGGAAAAGCAATGCTATAAAGAAGTGGCCCTCACTTTACTAGGACAAAACATTTTCCCCGTTTTCAAAAAGGAAAGGATAAAGTGAAAGAATAAGGACTTAGTCTTTTACGCTTAAAAGATGACAAGAATGGTTAAGTTTTTATTTTGGCGGGGGTTCAAGGGTTTACGAGCATAGTAGTTCTGTCTTTTTTACATTTACAAGATTGAAAAGCTGGTTTACTCTTCTTTAAACTTTTGAAAAGCACACCCTTAGCTCAAAAATGGTTTTTTTTGGGGGAGGGTTTGAAGGTGTTATGAATTCTGTGTCTTACATGTGCAAGATGACATCTTCATGTTGCTTAGACACAAACCTTAATGTTCGCTTAATCCTTCTTGTTTGAGCTGGACTTTCATTGTGTCTACCCGAGTTTTTGATTTCTATACCTTTATTTACTTACTGTCCCTCATTGGTAACTCATTGGTATCTGCCTTCATTCAGGTTGCATGCACAAGCCCTTACATTGGCTGCATTAGCTGGTGCTGCAGTAGTCGAATACTATGATCACAGGAGCAAGCCGAAAGGCGATCCATATGCGAAGTACCTTCCACACTCACACAAAGAGTAGGTTTGTCTTGATAGATTAAGCAACATTCTCATCACATTCTTTTCAACTGTTTACCTTATTTACATAAACATAAATGCGGGGCTTGCAAGTGGATTGATATTAAGTTTTTATCTGAGAATTTAAACAAAACACGTGTTGTTTTCATCATCCATTGATGGATGGCTAATTCCTATTTGTATTAAATATTGATTATGGAAATTGATTGATTGAATTTTTAACCAATTGGCAAATGAAAGTTCAGTTTCACCATCTAATTTATAGGATAAAACTTTATTTTGTTTCATTACCAGCTTAGGTAAAATGCTGTTAATTTATACATTTTGCAATGCTTATGTTCTTGTCTTGCAATTATTGATATTTATGTTGGATGGAGTTAAGTATAAAATTTTGAGTCAAACACTTATGTGGGTCTAAAGTCTAAACAAAAGGCAAAGGATGATGCATAACAGGCCAAGACTTGGTCAAGTCTTGACCCTTTTGTTATTATCCTTTCGGCCAACCTTCCTTGACTTCTTCCATTGCCACAATTATGGCAGCCAAGTGGAAACAAGTTTTTAAACTAGAAAAGATATTTAAGGGATGTAACATGGATTATTAGCATACTAATGGTGGAGTTTTTAACTTCTGAAATTTGTTTTTATTTTTATTTTTTCACTATTAAATCAGGACACGTGGCTTGAGGAAAAAAAACTTCATAAAAGTATCAAATAATCATAGACACAATATTTAGATTTTATGTTGATAGTTAAGTTATTAGTGGATCAAATAATTACATGGAATATACAAAAGACTAATTAAACATGGTACAAAACAAAAGAAAACATGTTTTGACACAAATTTACATGAAATTACGCAAATAATAAAAGCAGAATACAGATAATATCCATTTTTAATCGTTTTATTAACTATATAATTTAAATACGTATATATAAATGAAAATTGTTGTGGTTCTAATGAAAACCACTTGAATTAAATTTAAAGGAAGATAAATGTTTTTTGGGTAAAGCTATGGGGTGTTTGTGGTTAGGGAAAGAATTTGACTTCATATCTTTCCTGACAGAGTCAGGAGGAAGAAACTAAAAGAAATAGAGCAGGCCACCTAATTTCTTAATCACCCTAATTTTGTCCATCAAACTTCCTTAATCAATGAAATAATCACTATTTTAATTCAACATGACTGATAAAATCTTAAATGTAGGTGTTAATTATATTTTTTTATTCTAATGTTATAAATATTTAATTTATTTTCAAGGAGTCGTGATTTAAAGTATTGAAACTAATAAGATTATATCTCATGAGATATAATAAGATGAGTTGTAAATATGTTGAACCTTGCATTGACTCAAGTCAATCACAATTAAAGCTACCCCTCAACTTTTTTTCCTGATATAGAACAAATGAAAACATTAATATTGTAAAAGTACAACCACATAAACAAATTTTAAAAACACCGTACTTTTTGCTTAGCTGAAAAGTTCAATCTTGTACCTCTTTTGAGGGTTTACTAGTATAATTACAATTAAAATTAGAAATAATACATGCTGCCGATTATAATTAAAACCAATTTAGTACAAAGTTTAAATACATTTAAACGGACTTGCGTATAGGTTAAGTATGCAAATTCGAACTAAACTTTTTATAACCTACTTAAAAACAGCCAAACCTTTTAAAATTGTTAAATGCAATTAAACACTTTTTTTATACAATATTAAGGGTGGGAATAAGAGTAATAATCGAATATGTGTCAAACCGATGTCTGATCAGAATTTTAACTATTGTTTCATATAAATTAAGACATAATTAAATAATTTTTTGATGTGGTTAAATAAAGAGTTTAACATTTTAAAAGGACAAGAGTGAGTTTGGATGAGCAGTTGGGTGCGGTGCATTTAGCTTATTTTTTATTTCACGCTACAGTATAGTTACATTATTTAATTTCACTGCTATCGTTATTTTTACACTAATCATAGATAAACACATCACCCATCTAAATCCACCTTAAAACAATAACACATTTTTTAAACAGCTTAAAAATAAAAATTTTTGAATGCCTTAAAAAATTAATCCCAAATTGAGTATTTAGATAATGAGACTTACTTTAAAATATATTAAAAAACAAATATATATTTATGATTGTTAGACTCAAAAAAGAAAAAAAATCATTACCAAAACCTTATCCTTATCACTAAACCAAAATCTTATTAGCTATGAATTACACTTAGGAAGATAGTTTATGCCAAATAATCAATCCTAAACAAAAACACTTGTCACAACATGAAATCACTTTAACAATTAGCAAAAATCTATTATTGTGTTGTAGATATTTATTTATTTTTGTCTGAAACATTTTTGTATCAAATAAACTTACTACTATCTAATGAATTAATTTATTATTATTATTTTCTCCATTCACAATATTTAAATTTAACAAAATGGATAGATCATTGTTTCAAGAGTCATTACAGGGCAGCTAAGGATCTAACTTTAAAATATAGATTAAAATATGTCAATTTAATTTTTTTAATTTTATTTTTAGAAATTTAATCTTTTTAATTTTTTAAATTTCAAAATTTAGGTCCAACTATTACAATTATTAAAATTTTTTATTAAATTCAAATTTATTGTAACATTATTTTTTTAATTATATTATTTATTAAGTAAGTATTTTTTTTAATTTTACAGAAAAAAACTTAATAGGAAATACCAACTCAAATTTTGAAATATAAAAATAAGAATATATTAAATAAATTTTAAATTTCCAAAAAGTATAATATATTTTAACCAAAAATATGTTGGAGTAAATTCCTCCGACAGTCAGTCCTGACCGTATACAATCTGAATGGATAGAACCTAAGGGTATTTTCGATTTTTTCTGTCTTGAATTAAATGATTACCTAGTCACGTGAGAGTGGTATGCCCTACTCTAATTCCCTAAATGAACACTCCAGGTTTTGTTAGGCATGCTCAATTATCAAATTGAATTAAATGATTAATAAAGAAAATATATTCGTTTATTAAAAAATAAAATTTATATTTAATTTTTTTAATTTAATCGAAAAAATCATTGGTAAGCTTTGTAAAATTTAATTATTATTCAATTATAATAAATTTAACAACACTATTTTCGTGTTCCACTTTATTTATGTAAAAAAATAATTTGAATGTTTGCCTAATAACATGTTGGTTAGATATTTTTGTCGTAAACATATGTTTAATTACACAATAAGCATATTATTCTAAATAAATTAGATATTTTGATAGTCGAAAAAAGGAATTAATTTAAATTAATTAAATAAAACACATAATTTTAAATAATATGAATTTACTAAATGAAGTAAAACAGACATCTATAAGCTGGGTTCATTTAAAGCGACCTTTTTTTTTTTTCTTTTGGTCCCACCTGATCTTATCCCCAACCTCAACTACGTGCCCTCCTTCCATTTGCCATGTCACTACTTTTTCTCCGATCTAAATCAACGGCCTTGATTTATCCTAACTTGTTCGACCTTTACTCCTCCCCTTCATTTCATTTCGTCGTTAAATATCTTCCTTCACTCACTGCTTGTTCCCGGCTATCGAGTTATTTTTTTAAACAAAGATCCCCGATCTCCTGCTTAGAGTTAGTTTCTCATATTTATGGGGCTACTTGACCAGTTGTGGGACGACACCGTTGCGGGTCCTCGACCCGATAATGGTCTCGGCAAGCTCCGAAAGCACTCCACTTTCACTTTCCGCTCTAACTCCTCCAAGGGTACGACGCTAGACCACTTCTCTTCCTTCTCCGGGGACACACTTTACTACTTTATCCGTGCATAAAAAACCGATAATTTTTCAGTAAAAACAACGAAAATTGTCACCAAAAGTAAATTGAACTGGCGAGCAGCTACCAATAAAGAAAAGAAAGCGTTATAGAATTGAAACTTTATTGTCTTCCTCAACACGTTTGATGTTTTATTGTTTAACTTGTCTTTTTTTTTTCCTAATCTGGTTCGACGATGTAATGATCAGAAACCGATGGCGGGAGTGTGAGATCGTACAATGATGAGACGCCGGAGGAAACAACGAAAGTGACACGTACGATTATGATCGTAAAATCGCCGCGTTACCAGAGCGGATCGCCTCCGGTTTCGCCGGCCGAATCGACTCCTCCGGTATCTCCTTTTTCTGGTAATATATACACAAATAATTTCCTCACTGATTGTCGAATTTGTCCCTGGTTTAGTTCTTGAACCCCAAAACTATCCTCCCCGGAAAGGTTGGAATGGGGTTGTGTAAGGTAACTAGAGGTGGGACTATTGAAGGTTTGAAGGGTAGATCGGTCAATGTAATTCGTGCTATATGATAAGCGGACTTTAGGAGGGTAATTATGTCATTTGATAACTTTGTATGTTTCTTAAATGGATAAAGATAAATGAAATATTAGGTGGATGGCAAGCGTGTTTTTTGTCCTAGTGTTGAGAAATGACAAAAAGGTCCTCGTTGACGTGCAATAATGCATGAATATGATATAAACTTGGAAAGAAATACATCTGCCTAGTTTGGTCCATTTAGTATGCTATAAATTTATTTATTTATTTTTGTGGGGTATAATGTCTCAACAAAGTACATCTATTGATGTCAAATATCAAAGCTACATATAACAAGGCTTTTATTTTATGTAGCAGATTTCTGTGAAGCATCGTTTTTTTTTTTTGATGGATGTCGTCGTTGTACGATTATTAAAGTTCCCAATGTACTTGCCCTAAATTTAGTGCATTTGTCCCACGTCGACTATTCCAGCATATTTCATAAAAGCTTTACTTATGACGGGTTAATGTGGTATAGGAGGAAGCAGAGAGTCGTATCGGTTTCGGAGAAGGTCAACATCAGATGCATACGAGAAGGGGAAGGAGGGTGGAGGTAGGAGCCTTGCTCCTCCTTACGACGTGTGAGATGTGAACCTCTCCTCTCCTCTCTGCTGATCCCCCAATTCGCCGACAAGTCAATATTAATTTGCATAGTTTCTACGTTTATACAGCTGAACTTTATAATGTTAATTAGAGTTTGCCCACTTTGTTTTTTTTGCATGCATGTATGTATGTATTTATGTGTACTTGTTTTGGCAATGTAACTACTTTTATCATCATGGTATATTATATATAATGTGCAGACGGCGCTGAAAAGCTGCAAATCATATATGTAGAGAGGGTATAACTATAATGTCCCAACATGGTTTGCTACACCTTGTATGCTTTTTCTTTCTTTTCTCTCTATCTCCTAATTTGTTAAAATGAGATAAGTTAGCCGTAGAAGTTGAATTATAAAATGTTAAGGGATCAAAATATAATTTATCATATATTAATTTATAATTTTATTATTTTTGAAGGGTTACATAATTTTTTTTCATATTTAATTAGGAGGGAAATATATAATGTAATTTTATCATAAATTAATTTATAATTTTACTATTTCTAAAAGGATTAAACTACACTTTTTCATTTTTAGGAGAGATGGGGCAAAGCCTCTACTAGCCCTCTAGCTTCGCCCTTGGTGTCCTTTTTCTCTTAAGGTGATGTTTGGATTTAATAGTGCTTGTATTGCTAATGGTAGAACAAATAAGTTGTTGGTGATGGTTGATGGAAATGAGGTTATCAACCAAATGTTTATGGAATATATGTAAATGTTGGAATATTTTTAAATTTATTAATTTATTTATCAATTTGATTGCATAATAAGACATGTTTGGTCTTAATTTAGTTGAAACAAAGACATAAATTCATCCTAAATCAATAGATATGAAAATCCTAACTTTGGAGATTTCATCAATATGCAAGTGTCACAAGGCTAAAACTTAAGTCTCACAAACAGAGTGGCTTTAGGTAGAAACTTAGCTTTAAACTTGCCTAAGTCAACCTAACTTTTGAAAATAAGAATTCATAAAAGAAATTCTCTAAGGCATTGAAATAAAGTGAAAACAAACTCAAAGTGAAGAAGCAACGAAAGAATTGAAAAAGTACAAGAAAGCAATGCACACAAGGTATTTGAGTAAATGCTTTTGAATATATTCAATAACTTTGAATGGAATTATTACATATAAGGGGGAAGGCCTCTATTTATAGTTGAACTCTCACAAATCCAACGGTACAATTTAAATTACATCAATAATCAAGATTAAAACCTATCTACAAGATGAAAGTCCTAAGGTATTTAAACTCTATACAACCTTATCCATTAGGATTTACAATATTCAATGGTAACTCTAATTTTATTTGAATGTTTCACTGGCCATTAAGGCTTTAAGTAGATGGGTTTCTCTGCATGTTCTATGAGTCGGGCCAGTTCAAGTGGGTCAAATGAGCCTCATTTAATCAGTTGATCTCCATGGGACGCTCTATGTGTATTTGTCATTGACTTTGATCTATGGCCAATGATGTTCTCCCCCACCCATTTTCACGACACCCTCGTGCGTCCTTAGAATGATATTGATCTAGCTCATTTTGGAATTGCCACGACGCCTTAGTTGATTCCAACCATTCTTTTTGTTGGGTAATTTTACCCATCGAAACATTTGCCTCTGCTTATGTTTTTGTCATCATCTAACTCGAATTGTTTTTCTCTTTTGTACATCTTGATCATAAAAGGTCACCGCTTTTACTTGCCCCTATTGTGACTTGCCTCGATTAGGATCCATTTGATCCTCACAAATAGGCTTCGACACACCTATATTGAACATCGGGTTAACTTTGACTATTGCCGCTAACTCTAGTTTATAAGCCCCTTGACTTACCCGCTTCATAACTTTAAAAAGGCCTTTGTGTCTTTGCAATCCAACAGTAAGTCATAATGAAAAACACTAAGAAATTGTTTAAGATTTACCTTGTAACACACCTAACCCGTGTCTGTCACCCGAATAAGGTTACAAGGCATTATCGGATTTATACACTAACATTTATACAAAATCGAGTTATAAATATGCATTTCAAATCAATTCTTTTCAAATATTCAACTTAAAGTCCTTAATATGGGCCCATGGGGCCCAATACATGCTTTGGAAATGGTTCGGGACTAAACCAACAACTTTGAAAATTTTTCCTTGAAGATAGGGGCACACGCCTGTGTGGCCTAGGACATGGCCGTGTGGCCAGCCTGTGGGGATGCCATGACCGTGTGGCCAGCCCGTGTGGAATTCTGACTTGCAATTTCTTAAGTATTAGAGGGGCACACGGCCTGGGCACACGCCCATGTGGCTAGGCCATGTGGTACACTGATTTTTCACCATTTTTAAGCCATTTTTACACGGTTTTGACACACGGCCGTGTTTTCTGCCCATGTACTATCCTGACTTCATATTTAAAGATGCAGGGGACACACGGTTATTTCACACGCCCGTGGGCTGTCCGTGTGTCACACACGGTCTAGACACACGCTCGTGTGTCTTATCTGTGTGGATGAAATAAGGCCATTTCCTAGCCCTATTTCTCACCCAAGCTTAACCATTTTCCTGCATGAAAACTTATAAATATATACCATTCATTTCAACCAATTTCCATAATTCAATCTAACATTTCCAACTTTTAAACATACTTTAAAGCTTACCTTTACATTGGTTTGTAAATCAAGTTTTATGACAGGTGATTTGTATCTTGTTGAACATGAACATACCACATTACCACAAAATATATATTACTAGCCATTCCAATGGCTAAGTTGTAAACAAACATATTACATCATCATTTGGCCTCATTAGCCTATACATGTCATTATATCAAAATGAGTTTATCGTTTATACCAATATTAAGGAGTTGATAGTGTGATGATACTCCGACCCGATCCAACCTTCACGAGCTTCGAGCACTATAAAACAAGGAAAAATAAACCTAGTAAGCATTATATGCTTAGCAAGTCCATATAACCAAACTACACTTACCACTTATATATCACAAGTAAATCACACATAAAGCAATTTATCCATCAATTTAGCAAACTAGCAAATATGACCTATACACAATCATTCAATCAAAATTGGTTAGCACAAAAACATTATTATGTATAGATGAGCTCATCATATCATTTCTTATTATTTCACTTGTTAATACATTTCCGTTGAATTTTTGAATTTTCGATGGACTTTTCTTTTTCTAGTTGTACACTCGAGGTGCACATTCCCTTTTCAAGTGGTACACACGAAGTGTAGATACCCTTTTCAATTTGTACATTCAATGTGCACATAACATTTTCAAGTGTACACATATAGTGTACCTTTCCTTTTCAAGTGGTATACACCAAGTATACCTTTTCTTTTCATATGGTATACACAAAGTATACCGTTCCTTTCCAAGTGTACACATAAAGTGTACATAACCTTTTCAAGTTGTACCATTTGGGTACATAAATCCTTTTCAAGTATCACCCTTTCGGGTTACATTCCTTTTCATAATGAGATCAAAAGATTATCCCTTTCGAAACAACCTTTACTGCAACATATGCAGGATCTCATATACACGGTAATCACATGTCCAATCGGAAATCAATATTCAAACTGATTCATGTAATATTTCATCATTTACATGTAAATCACAAATCAAGATTGATTTATTACATGTACATACTAATTAAAAATCATAATGCACAATATTCAATAATCAATTCAACACATTTACATGTTTAATTTAGTTATACGAACTTACCTCGACAATTGATCGTATCTACTAATCCGAAACTTTTTCTTTCCCTCGATCTTTTTCTTTGTTCGACACTTCCGGATCTATATAAATAAATTTAATCATCAATTCTATGATTTTTACATTCACTCAAGCCCACTTCACATTTTAGGAAAAAGTACCATTTTGCCCCTAAACTTTTGATTAATTCCAATTTCCTCCCTAGGCTTGGAAATTGAAATTCATGCAATTTACTCCTTATTCCAAGCTTATTCAAAATTTCAATATAACTTTTACAGCACATGTATTTCATAATTTTCAGAAATTTTTCAAGAATTTCACTACCTTGCAATTTAGTCCCTACACTTGTTTTCACTAAAAATCACCTTGTAAAAGTGATTTATCTATCAAAAACTTTCAATTTACAGCATATTCATCCATGGGTAATTTTATAAACTTTGATTTTCTTTCAATTTAATCCCCAAAATAAAGAAATTAAGCTTTCCCGATCTCAAAAATATAAAAATCACTAAAAATGAGACATAGAACTTACCAAATTAAGCTTGAGAAATTTCCTTTTTCTCTCCTAGGGTTTCCATGTATTTTATGAAGAAGAAGAAGATATAAAATGGATTTAATTCTATTTAATCATTTATCATACTTTATTTAATTCAATTTCCGATTTAGTCTTTAACCTTTTTCAATTTTTCCATGAATGACTCATTAAAAATATCTACATGTTTTTCATCAATGGTCTAATTACCATATAAGGAGTTCTCATTTTTAATTCTATAGCTATTTAATCCTTATAACTACTAGAATTCAACTTTGAATTTTTATTCAATTTAGTCCTTTTTATAATTAGACACATAATTGATAAAATTTTTCGATAAAAATTTTCATGCAATATTCCTATCATAATACCTATCATTTTATGAAATTTAAATAATTTCATTTTTCGGACTCGGATTTGTGGTCCCGAAACCACTATTCCGATTTCACTAAAATTGGGTTGTTACATACCTCGCTCATAGCATTTACTCTGTTTAACTACCCAGTTTGCATTACCACTTTTCCCATAAAGTTTGATGCATAACCCACCTCTCTTATAGCTGGTAATCCCCAATGATAATTCAACAGGCTTCACATTGGTTTGTCGTACCTCTAACATTTTTAAGGAGGTCTCCTTAGCACTCCAATCTACCAAGTCAACGTTCTTACTTTGATACCTTATAATTGACTCAATTGTTGGATCTGAATATAAAATGCCACATTTCGTTGCCGAAGCAACTCACTTTTCCATTTTATCTTCTTTATTTTTTGAAAAGGAAATGTAGTGGTAAAATTATTTCATAAAAATTTCGACAGCATTTCTGCCTATTTTATGTAAAACCTCTTGCAAAAATTTAGATTTCACAATGTAATCACATTCAATTTATCTCCCAAATCAATTTCTCACACTTCGATTTCTGAAAACATACCAATAAACTAGATTTCTATGATTTACTATTTCATCCAAAACATTAGTTATAAAGTACTAGCAAAGAAAACATAATGAAAATATTTAAGTTCAGTTTATGACATATTATTTATATTTACACCTAGGTACATGCCATTTATATCAACTATAAAGTAAACTTTTCACCAATATTATTTGAGTTGATCTTCGGTTCTTCGGATGCTGTTAAAACAACCTATCGAAACTAACTACCTGCGCACGGAAAAATAGATAAATTGTATGCTTAGCAATTTTTATGCTTAGTGGTGCTAATATCATATAAATCATTACATAAGTATTGAACATAAATTAAATGATAGAAATAAATTAAAACATGATTATAAATATTATTAATAACATCACAATAAAAGAAAATTATAATATTAATAAAATTTAATATTTTGATATTGACAAACTGAATAAAGAAAATAAACTTTTTAATTAAGGTCAAAATCGCGTAAATAAATTAATTTGCACAATATGGAAATTCAGATAAATTCAAATTTTATTTTTGCTTTTCTTTCAATTTAGATCTCGTACTAAAGTTTAGACTCATAACCAGATACACAAATCCGCCACCCCGAGTTGTTCGACAACGGTGGCTTTCAGAATAGTCCACGACCCTTTGGGAATTGGGACTATCCACGACCCTTTAGGAATTGGGGCTAACAATAATAACAACTGACCAATTTGGCATTTTCTCCCTCGACCCTCTGGGAATTGGGGAGATCTAAATTCTATGATATAAAGACTCTATGACATGTCAATTATATCTGGTTTAGTCTAACATAGTGTAACAGGGTAAAAACCAAGTTTCATGATCCGTTTCAATTCAATTCTATTTTCATATCATTCTCATTTCAATTTCATTTAATGTTCAAATTATATATCGCCTAATTTAAAATTAAGCTTCTAATACAAATTTACTATACATTTGCTTGTTCAACCATTTGAAATCTTAATATTCAAATTCAACTTAAAATCATGAATTTACTCATTTTTTTCGCCACATAATAGAAGTAATTCAATACGAAATAATATCATTTATCTATTTTAAAACTAAAATTAATAAAAACAAACTTAAATATGCATTATTATTTTTATCGGTAGCTTAAATTTTCTAATCCGAGCATATCTTTCTAAATTCACTTTGTGATGCTTTCTCTGCATCTACACAGCCATGTTTCAAATCTAACCGGTGGACTTTTAGAACAAAGACAAAGAAGACAAGACAAGCGGGAAACTATCCAACTGTTTCCTTCAACAAATGACACCAACATTCTGCAAAATGTAATCTAGTAAAGGCTATATAGATTTGAGTGGATACTGGGTATTGAGTTTGGGTTAAATTTTTGTAGCATTTCAAATGTTGGGGCTCATGGTGGGGTTGGGTTCCGATGGATTCTATGTAAGGTATTTAGATAATTTTTTAAGTTTAGATCTGGTTTGAAAAATAGATGTATTTTTTTATTCAAACCTAACTTGATTTTACAAAAATAAATGTGGATCCAACCTGATCCACTCATATTTAATATTTTTAGATTAATTTTTATTTAAATTTAATTTTTTTAAAAATTAATACACTAAATGCACTAAAAAAATTAAAATAAAAATTTTCTAACACATTAAAAAGTATTTATATTTAAAAAATACAAATAAATATAATAAATATTTTATTATATTAAAGAACACAAATAAATATAGTAAATATTTTATTTTATTAATATAAATTTTAAAATTTTATATTTTAAGTTGAGTTACTTAGTTGAGTAAGTATTTTTTATGTACTGGATAATAAATTTAATTGTTAGTGAATTAGCAATTTAATATAAATATAAATATAAATATATGTAATAATTATTTAACATATATAATTAATATAATATTATTTTATAATATAATGTTGGGGTCGGGCGGGACCAAACCGTCCAATATTTAGAAAGACCTCTAGGCCTTGAGACGGAACTCATGAGCAGATTTAGCTAGCAGTTATATATTGTCAATTTTAGCTCAAGAGCCCTGATATGGAGTAGCCATTTTTGTTTTGGTGAACTGGATTCTCCGTCACTGGTGCACCATTTGATGAATCGATCATAAGTAAGATAGCATTAAACGCTTTCAATTGGAATTTGTGAAAACATGGACATCCTTAAAAAATTATTTAATGCGGATTATTAATATATTTGTTGATATAAAAAGTCTGGAGGTAAAACTGAGAGTGATGGATGCGAGATCAATTCAGTGGATTAGGGTGTTGGGTGTCCTTAGTGAACTAGTTGCGAAAGGGATAAAGAGGGAGATTGGAAAGGATGGTTTACTTACCTCTATCTTCGTTGGGGTGGGATCCATTTATATAGGAATACGTCTATAGATGCATATGGTAATTTTTGATTGGTTCATTGCTTCACTTAAAAGGATCAAAATAAGTGGATGATATGACATTGTAGGGTATGCAGGTAATAGGGGAAAAGGGTTCCGTTAATATAAATAGTGATAACTCGATGTCCCCATAATCTGAGTAAACAATGCCTCTGAAAGAAATTTGTTGGCAAAGTACTCGTTGTCCGACGAAAGTGTTTGATGACTAAAGTGTCATGTCTAATAATATTAAATATATAAAAGATAAAATATCTCAAACATAATTATAATAATGATAAAATACACAAACATGACACTGAAACTCGAATGGAAAATGCATTTTGATTAAGTGGAAAACCCTGCATTTTGGGATTGTTATTTTCGTTAAGAAGCTAAATGAAATTAAGCCTCAGCTCTGCTCTCATTTTTGTCTAACAGTGGAGCAGAATGGGCTATGAGGTTCTCAGTTTGGCATCCATCATCAGATGAAGTTCTCTTTGATTTCTCAGGTTTCCAGTACATTGCATAGAGTACCAACTGAGCTGTTCCAAGCACAAATCCACTCCCATTTGGTATCTATAACCAAAATCAGAAATCGTTAAGTCTCCCCTATTAGTATCTAAATATATATAAATTAAAGAGACTTATCTCAAATCCGTTAACTATTAAAGAAGCGATGGGAACTCACTCCAATAAACCAGTCTCTAGTAAGCACAGCATAGACAGTCCAAGTTAGTCCATTGATGAAAAGGATGAAAGATAGGAGGAAAGGCATGTAGTCCACACTCTTTGTTCTCACTACTGTTTTCTGCACTTCACAACTACAAGCGTTATTGATTGTAGGAAAACCATAATAACCATATAATACAAGCATTACTGGTGAAAATTATTGTTACCATGATAGAAAGAGGTGAACCATAGGTAAGTACACTGAAAAGCAGAGACAAGAAGCCTGCAATAGTTATCTGCATTTCTCTATTACAGGACATCTGAGTTATCAACACAGCTGCTATTGGGAACACCACATCCAAAACACCAAAAAGTACGGCAGTTATGGCCTGAAATTTTCATAACAAAGGTGTTAGTGATTCCATTCATTTAAGTAAATATAATATGCATTTGACTTAATAATATCATCTATCTAGCTAAGGATTAATGGCTCTTACTCTCGCTCTGGGAGGTGCAAAGATTAGGAAGATGATGACATATACAAGCTCAAGGACAGCACCAAAGCCATTAACAGTGGCTACCAGAATACTATTGGGCTTCACAACTCCATAATAAACCCACATGTAACCATTTAATAGCTTCACCACATACGGAAGACTCTCGAATTCTTCGGTCGATCCACGTTGTACGATGTGCCAAAACGTTTTCCTGAACGACAGCAAATCAAATGATTCAATGAAACAAACACATGGTTCCGATCTTAAGTTGTGTAATGAATCCTCAGCTTACACTGGAGCAAGGTAAACCAGACCTGTTGTTATGTTCCCTGAAAAACATGTAATAACAAATCATTCATACTATGCATGCAAGAGATTTTGATGCAGCAAAAGATGAAAATGGAGTTTTTGGGATTTACCTAGCAACCCAAAAATGGTGATTAAACTAAGCATTTTGATTGGAATTCAGATCCAAAAGACAAGGAAAAAACAACTCAACTCCTCGATCGACAGATGGAATCGCTGATAAAATATATAAATATGTATATATCAGTCAGGTTAGTTAATGACATAGTATGGATCGTGCTATATTTATTGCATACATACATACATACTTATAGTTGTATTATTTATATATAGCATTAAAATCAGTGATGTATACTCCAGACATGATTGGAAGAAGAAAAGTCGTCGATTTGGCCGGCGTTAATTTTAGATATTTTATTGATGTGGAGGGACCGCTTTCAGTGAGACATGATTGGATGACGAAAAGTCGTCGATTTGACCTGTGTTAATTTTAGATATTTTTATTGGTTAATATAAAGAAGGTGGAGGGGCCAATTCAAAGCCGCAAAGGGGTTTTTTAGAAATTAATAATTTTGTTTAGAGTTGTTTAGCGTAAATGTTTTTACGTAAACCTCCAATAATTTATATTTATGTAATGCTATTTCCCGTTACGGATCTGAAATCTGAACTAAAATTTGAACTATTGACCCGTGACTCAAGAGGAGGGTTTTAAGCCCAGTTTGGGAGCCTTACAAGGGGCTCACGAGTCCACTTGCATATCTCTAAGTGTTCAAGGTAAATGTTACGAAGTCAAGCAAGTAGATCAATGAACGCATTAAGTCTAGAACAATATAAGTATTAATGTCACTTCGTTAAACAGTAATCATATATTATAAATACCCGATTCTCCCAACCTAAAAACACCAATCATAATACTCAACAATTTCCACTCTCACAAAAAATAATTCTTGCATATAAAAAATGATGGTGATTTGAATAAAGGATGAGCCATGAAAGAGCAGCGATGGGTGGACAAGATATCTGTTGAAATGCAGATAATTTAATTTTGGATAGTGTTTGAAGATAAAACTGTCCAAATATTATCTGTGGTCTGTATTTGCGATATTAGTATCTTGCAAAATCTTCTCAATTTATTTTTTATTTCTTTCATTTATTAACTAGATATTGCACACCGTGACAATTAAGAAAATAAAAATAAAATTATTTTTAAAACAATTGATTTTGACTATATAATATTTTTTGGTATTTTTTTAAAGTAAATTACATAAGGATATCCTTAATTACATTTAATATATTATATAACTCAATTTGATTCATTTTTTTGTTGATAAAAACATAATTAAGGAATGAATCAAACAATTTAAGTTCATTGTCATAGCTACAAGCTATTTTCGTTAGATATCTGTAACTTTATTTTTTTTCTCTAGAAATATATTGGACTCGTCCCCTTGCCAATAGTTGATGAATACGTTTGATCAAAGTAGAATTTGAGTCCCTTAATGAATTATCTCGATTTTTTTACATTTTCGTCTTATCAACTCAACTCAATTAGCTATTTGATAATGTACCCAAAAAAAGATTTTAACAACAACATAATTCTTTTTAGTAAAAATTTGACTAAAGCTTAGAAATATTTTTATAAAATGTCTAATGTGGTATTTGTATTTTGAAAATGTTCAATGTGGTACTTGAATTATAAATATGTATTTTTGTTATGGTATCTATACTTTCATAAAATGTCCAATATGTATATGTATTTTATAAATGTCCAATGTGGTACTTGAACTTTCAATATGTGTTTTATTTTGGTACATGGTGCTAACAATGTTAGTAAATTGTTGAATCGACCAATGAAAATTCAACATGTAGAATGTTTTTCTAAATCATCAAGTTCACATGGATAATATTATGTGAAAAACTAAACATATTAAACCTATATAAAAAAGAAGAAGTAAATATTAAACTTATATAAGCAAAAATGACATCTCCTCCATTTAAGCAAATGGTATCACCTTCTCAATTTTTTTCCATTTGAAGTAATATCTTTAATTGATTTTTAAATAATATTTTTTATTATCCATGAAAATACAAGTATTTTAATGTAAATTTAGTATTTACTTCTTTTTTTTTATTAACCATATGTTTAGTTATTTATTTTTTAATTCTTTTTTTTTGTTTATTTAGTTTTTCACACAATATTATATCATCCATGTGAACTTCATGATTTAAAAAAAAAATTCTACATGTCAAATTTTCATTGGTCAATTTAGCAATTTACTAATATTGATAACACCATGTACCATAATAAAACATATATTAAATATTTTATTAAAATATAAATATCATAATAAAATATATATTAAAAATTCAAATATTACATTAGATATTTTCAAAATGCAAATATGACACTAAACATTTTATAAAAGTAAATATAGTGAATGTTAGATTTCATTTTTATAACAATACCCATAAGAGTTATGGGCAGCTAAGCTAGTAGATATCCTACTCATAGTAGCTTTCCTCACCCATTACATTCACCTAATATAAAATATATATATACGTAATATAAAATTTAAAATATATCTAATATATTAAAAGAATATATATAATATAATATTAAAAAATATAATAATAACAAAAAAAGAGAGGGAGAGGGTGGGTGATTTTCGGCCACAAGGCCGGCCATCGTCCGGTTGCCGGACCGCCGCCGGCGCCACCGTACACGGCAGCCGGACCTCAAAAAAACTTTTTCGGTAAAAATGGGTAAGCTTCCTCCTTTTATTTTTTACTTTCATATAAAAGAAACAAAATAAGATTGAAAGGAAAACAATAAGTAAACAAAGAACTTAAAATGAGAATAGACAAAGAAACCTCTTTTGCTTTGATCTTTGATTAATCTCCAAAAAAACTAGCCTTCACAATAACTCTTCTCCTTAATTACTTTAAAAAGAAACCTCTCCAAAAATCCTTTACAATAACTTTCTCTCCCAAAAACTCTCCAAAAAAATCCCCCCTCCTTTTACAAAATATGAGAAGGCTTATATAGCCATTTACAAAATATTTTTTTTATTGTTTATGTCTTCATTTGTAGGTACAAGTGGTGGTGGAGCAAGTGTGGTTAGTGGAGTAGGTAATGGAGCAAGTGTGGCTAGTGGATTTGGTGGTGGAGAAGGTGTGGCTAGTGGAGTTGGTGGTGGAAAATGAGTGGCTAGTTGAGAAAAGTTTAAGTTGTGGGCTAGGTTTTTTATTTTGATTTGGGCTTAGGGTTTGGGCCATTGGGGTTTTGATGTAAATTGAGCTTTGGGTAGTTAAGATTTTGGGTTTTGGGTTTAATTTTGGTGTGGCAGAACCTGTTTATCCTCTTGTTCCACCATTCTTAACAATTCAGGAGACGAGACATAATCTTCAGCATTTTCTTCGGCTTCAAATTCTCCTAAGCAAACAGCCTTCTCAAAATCAATTTCAAGATTCGTAACGGGCTTATTCATGTCGTCAATATCTGAGCACCTGAAAGTTGAATGGAAAAGGAAGCTATCGGGGGACATCCAAGTATTGGAAACAACAAACAAAATGTTATATCATGGCAATGAGGCAAATGTAAGGATAGGCTATGAAATGAGAAAATGATTATGAAATTAGTGATAATGCGAAAAATCGTGACAAAATGCATCTTCATTGATATTCACTTAAATGATAAAGAGCGAATGCAAGCTCCTACAAAAGAATTCCATTATATCTAAGGACACAATAGAAGGTTGATGTTTAGCATTACTCTGAAGGCTTATAAATTACAAGAAGCTCCTCAGCAATCCAATTGTTCAACATGAAACCAGGAGGGCAAGGGCGTATCCTTGAGACATCTTTACTTGCACCAGCTTCTTTGTCAATGACATTTATACTGACATTCTGAAAATCCCTTTCAATTAATCCCAGCATGTTTCGTGGATCATCTTGTCCAGGGTACATCATTCCCGCAGATGTAAATGTTTTTGACAAAGGAGGGTACTCTATTGGTTCCCATTCTGGTTCTCGGCCCAAAGTTCTTGCAATTCTTCTCTCTTGATCCTTCTTTCACTGTCTTCTTCTTTGGCGCATGTCAGGCTGGAACCCCAAACCGTATCGGGCCTTGTGGTGCACTGGCTTTAAAGCCCTCACTATTCCTTGCAGATGTCTCCCTAAACCTCTTCTCGCACGAGCTCCCCTTCCTACGGTCAACTTGACACCCATTCTGGTATTTCTCGACAGTTTTGGCATCGGAATTCTATTTCCCTCAGCGACGAAAGTGGCATTGATGAATTCAAGGGATCGAAAGGAACATTCCACTGCGTCTTTGCTTACTTCCAGGTATGGCGCATCAGCAGAGATAGATGCGACAATGTCTTCTTCGCCCTCGACTGTGACCAAACAGCCATCGATGATAAATTTCAACTTTTGATGGAGGGATGATGGGACTGCTCCAGCAGAATGGATCCAGGGTCTTCCCAAAAGGCAGTTATATGAGGATGTAATATCCATGACTTGGAACTCGACATCATATATGTAGGGACCCACCTCCAGAGGGATCTCAATTTTTTCCATGACTTCACGCCTTGTCCTGTCGAATGCCCTTAACATAGAATGACAGGGCCTTAAATGGGATAGATCCATCGAAATTCTGGAAAGCGTGGCCAAAGGCATAACGTTGAGTGCCGAACCATTATCGATGAGCACGTTTGGTATTATGTAGCCCTTGCAACGGGTTGTGATATGCAATGCTTTCACTGAGCCTCTACCATTGGGCGGTATTTCATCATCACTAAAAGAAATGAAATTATCCGCATTCAAGTTGTTCATCCACCTATCCATTTTTTCAACGGATACATTGTTTGCCACATAAGCTTGATTTAACACTTTCAGCAGAGCGTTTCGGTGTGGTTCTGAATTCAACAGCAGAGATAATACCGAGATTCGCGCTGGCTGCTTACTCAATTGTTCTACCACGTTTACGGACGGCCTTGGTTCCATGATATCTTAGAATATACCAAGAATCAAAGGTATCCCGAACAAGCGAATGAGAACGATAAAAGAACAATTAGAAGAATGGCAGCGGGATTTGTTCTTGATGGGGATATCCTGTATAAAAGAGGAAAGGATCAGATGCTTTTGAGATGTGTGGATGATGTTGAAGCCAAAAAAATACTTGAAGAGGTCCATGGGGGAATTTGCGGAACGCATGCCAATGGTTTCAATATGGCCAGAAAGACCATGAGACTCGGTTATTATTGGCTGACAATGGAAAGTGACTGCATCAATTTTGCCAGAAAATGCCACAGATGTCAAATCTACGGCGATAAAATTCATGTAGCCCCTTCACCCCTTCATGTCATGACTTCTCCATGGCCTTTTTCTATGTGGGGCATGGATGTCATAGGGCCAATTTCTCCAAAAGCTTCAAATGGACATCGATTTATTTTTGTGGTTATCGATTACTTCACAAAATGGATTGAAGCCGCTTCGTTTGCCAATGTGACGAAGACTGCAGTGTGCAAGTTTTTGAAAAAGGAAATCATTTGCCGATATGGTTTGCCTGAAAGAATCATCTCAGATAATGCCACGAATCTGAACAATAAGATGATGAAAGAAGTGTGCGAGCAGTTCCAAATAAAGCATCATAATTCCTCGCCCTATCGCCCAAAGATGAACGGGGCTGTTGAAGCAGCTAACAAGAACATTAAGAGGATCATTGGGAAAATGACTGAGACATATAAAGATTGGCACGAGAAACTTCAGGTCATACGGTCTGGCACCATATCCGATACATGCTTGTACTGCTCGCAAAATGCTGACGCCAAGTCCTTCCAAGATCGAATCTTTTCTCTACTAAGTTGATTGTACCACCGAAGAGCTGACCCTGTTAGACTATCTTGAAAGCAATGCATGAGTAGTTTATCCTCGTTCACATAACCGGTCATTTTCCGACAGAACATAATGAGATGTGCTTTTGGGCACATTGTCCCATCATACTTCTCAAAATCAGGCACTTTGAACTTCGGGGGCAAAATTAGATCAGGTACCAAACTGAGTTCCTTGGCACCTAGTGCGGAGAAGACTTCAGTGCCTTCTATTGCTTTGAGTCTTTCCTCTAGACTCCTATATTTTGTGTCATGGTTATCCAATTTCAACTTGGCTACCTCTGCTGGGTCATCCAGATCTGGAACTAGTAGATCAGCAGGACTAGCCCCTAGATTCGACGCGAATATTCCTTGCCCTAAATTAGTGGGTGGAGTAGGTGGCATAGGTCAATGTTCCAAGCCAGTGGGTTCCTCTTGAGTATACCCTCTTTGTGTTGTATATGCGGGCGGTGGAGTGAATCCCGGGGGATAGAGTGGATCCTGATCGTGGGGAAAATGACTGAAACATATAAAGATTGGCACGAGAAACTTCCATTTGCTTTGTTTGCATATCGCACATCAGTGCGAACATCTACGGGAGCAACTCGTTTCTCTCTAGTCTATGGAATGGAAGCTGTGCTACCTATCGAGGTTGAGATCCCCTCTCTGCGAGTATTGATGGAATCAAAGTTAGAAGAAGCAGAATGGGTTCGAGCTCGATATGATCAGTTGAACCTCATTGAAGAAAAACGTCTAAGGGCAATTTGTCATGGGCAAATGTACCAAAAGAGAATGATCGCAGCCCATGACAAGAAGGTACGACCAAGAGAGTTCCATGAAGGAGAACTCGTTCTGAGAAAGATTCTCCCAATACAAAAAGACCTGCGAGGAAAATGGGCACCAAATTGGGAAGGACCATACGTTGTAAAAAAGGCATTCTCAGGAGGAGCTTTAATCCTTACCGAGATGGATGGGAAGGAGTTACCGAATCCGGTGAATTCAGATGCGGTGAAGAATATTATGCTTAAGATGAAAACCCGAAAAGGGCATCCTAAAAAAAAAGGATCAGGGCGAAAACCCGAAAATGGCGTCTTGATTAGTACAAAAAGATTAGGATGAAAACCCGAGAGGGCGTCCTAATGAAACAAACCTAGCGGTCGAACGATAGGTCAAGTAGTGAGACTACAGTATTTGAAGCACTTCTGAAAGCTCGAAATTTTCTACGCAAGAAGCCATGCTCGAAAAGATTATTGATTGAGGAACGTGGAAGAGTTCATGTGTTGAATATCTAGAGCATTTGTATCCGTTGAATACGACCTTTTCTTTCTTTTTGACATTTTTACTCTCATTGGTTAACTTTCTTTGTTTGCCACATTTGAAATAAAGGAATATGAGATATCCAAAACAAAATAAGATTGAAAGGAAAACAATAAGTAAATAAAGAACTTAAAATGAGAATAGACAAAGAAACCTCTTTTGCTTTGATCTTTGATTAATCTCCAAAAAAACTAGCTTCTCCAAAAACTAGCTTTCACAATAACTCTTCTCCTTAATTACTTTAAAAAGAAACCTCTCCAAAAATCCTTTACAATAACTTTCTCTCCCAAAAACTCTCCAAAAAAATCCCCCCTCCTTTTACAAAATATGAGAAGGCTTATATAGCCATTTACAAAATATTTTTTATTGTTTATGTCTTCATTTGTAGGTACAAGTGGTGGTGGAGCAAGTGTGGTTAGTGGAGTAGGTAATGGAGCAAGTGTGGCTAGTGGATTTAGTGGTGGAGAAGGTGTGGCTAATGGAGTTGGTGGTGAAAAATGAGTGGCTAGTTGAGAAAAGTTTAAGTTGTGGGCTAGGTTTTTTATTTTGATTTGGGCTTAGGGTTTGGGCCATTGGGGTTTTGATGTAAATTGGGCTTTGGGTAGTTAAGATTTTGGGTATTGGGTTTAATTTTGGTGGGTTAGGTAAGGCTAAATTGAATTTTGATGTAAATAGGCTAAAATTGGCCTACAACACATATATTGTAAAATTTAGTGTACCTTTGAATGGAGGATGTTTGTTTAATTTTATCGAAAGTAAATGTACCGTTCATGTACTTTAAACTATTGAGACCAAAAAAAAAGATAGCACGTACTAATAAAAAGCATTCTACAGTGCAGCTTGGAGTCCCCATTTATCATTCACCATGTTACTATTTGGCTCCAATGTTTGTCTTTCGAAGAGTTGCTCCACCTGTTAGTCCAGATGATCTGTTGACTGTTAGAAACCACTGAAACAATCATTCACCATTTTCATTGCCAACAACACAAGTAAGGCAGATTGCCATGTGCATTGCATATTTAAGAACTGAACCCAGTTTTGATCTTTTTTTTTTAGGGTTTCTTATTCTGTTGGTGAAAAAAAAAAAAGAAAATAAAAGGGTTTGTTGAAGGCCAAAGTCCTGCAAAACAATGTTATTGCTTGCAGACAGGATTCGGACCACAGAAGACAAGCCTCCCCAACAGCTTGAACTTAAGTTTGATCTTTAAAAGCTTCCAAAATGTGCATTTTTAATAAACTGAATTAAGTTTATAATAATAAAATATTAGAATTCTAGATATAAGGAAATACTAAAATAAAGACAAATTTAGCTTAAAACTAGTGAGCTTATTAAGAAAAAAAATTATATATGCATTACTATGAAATTAACAATATTTAAAATTTAAAGAGTTTTAAGTAAATTTTATTTTATTTTTTTAAAATTTATGGTGAATTCATTATATTCATCTTCAATTATCACAAAATATTTTCATAAAAGTAAGTGTTTAATCGAGAATAAATGAAAAATCTTAGACTTAGGCTTGTTTTAGATCTATTGAAATAAAAAATAGAGGTGACGTTGAGATTTGTTACTAAAATGATAAGATTAAGGTCAATAATGATATATTTGTGATGAGACCTTATCAAAATGAATAAGTGTATATACAATAAAAATATTAAAAATTAAAAAAATTAAAATCATATTTATATTTAAAATAAATATAAAATAAAACAATATTATTGTGTACAATTTTACTGGTTAACAAGATTTGAACTTACTCTTATCGATTTATAGTTTTGATGAAGGTCAACATTATTCTAATAAAAAGATTGTTGACTATTTCAATGAAGCTGGACAACTTTACAAGAAGAGGCGAAGCTAGAAAATATTTTTTGAATTGGAATTAAATTATATATTTACATGATAGTAAATATATAATTTCATCATTTTAATAGCTTATATCTTTCTTTATAATTTTTAAAAAAGTTAAATCAAATTTTTATCATTTTTGAGAGGCCAAAATATAATTTTACGATTACTAATTTAAAATTTTATAAATTATAAAAGGCCTAATTTAAAATTTTATGGACATCCCTGAGTCTCTACTACGCTACTGTCTACAAGATTAAAATGAAAAATTACCAGAAGCTTAAAAACGATAATACCAATAGGAAACGTTTTTACAAACCAATTTAATAGTGTTGCGGATAATTGCAATGAAGTACCTCCACGATTTTGTCATTGCATAAAAGGTGTTCTGCATGAAAGAATTGTAATTTTAGTCATTAAAGATCACAAATCATTTTTAAATTGAACCAAATATTGATTACAATTTATTCATTACATCCTTTTTTTTTCTTTTTTTTTAAGAATTGACATTATTTGTCCCCAAACTTTTTTTATAATTTATTTGTTTATAATTAAATTTTATATTATTCCAAAAAAAATTCATTAGTAGTTTAAATATATCAATACATAATAATCTATCATGTGCATTTTTATACAAATAATACAGAGCACGCCATGTAAACCATGCTCGTCCGACACATGTGCTCGCCACTCATTTTAGCCAATGAGGCTCGCTAAACCATGATGGGCTTGCCACTCATTCTACCCCAATGACTGGTCCATAGTTTGGTGAGTCATTTATTTTAGGACACGTACAACTCTTAAAGGGTAATGTGTCACCACACATGTAGCCTACCTACCCCTAACACGTCATGTAAATAGACCGTGCCTTAAATATATATATCAATGAATAACTCAGTGGAAAAGGACTAGAAAACCAACACTCAACATGTATAATTTACTTCAAAGAATTAATGCATTAAATTTGTAACAACTCGATAGTCAATGGTGTCAGAAAATGCATTCTCGAGACTCTGTTCACGTAAATCGAACTCGTAAATATTTATTAAAAATATTTACGAAGTTAGTTGTGTAGTTAATTAGGTTTTGGTTAAGTAAATTTGCATGAATTAAGAGTAATTAGGTATAATGACTAAATTACCTATAGGGTGAAAGTTAAATTATAGAGTAAAAATATTAAAAGGACTAAAGAAAAATAATAAAAGGACTAAAGAAGCAATTAAACCTTATTTCAACAAGTGGATGATATTAGTAATTACACGTGTAAATATTACAGATATGTATATATTACACATATGTATATATTAATAAAATAGGTTTACATGATATTTAAGTATATATATTATATTATTATAATAATAAGTAAAAAAAAAGGCAAGCCAGGAAGGCTAAACGAAATAGAAAGAAAAAGAAAAAGGGGAAGAAAGAAAGAAGAAAGACAAGGCTAGAGTTTCAAACTTTTCCAGTTCAATTGGTTAGGTATTTGACTTTTGATTGTTGGTTCAGTATCCAACAATGATCTCGAACTCAAATATGGTGATGTTTATCCTTTTGTGTCGGTATGTACCTAGGGTGTCTAAATAATAGTTATTTTGTGGTTTGATTGTAAATGAGGTTATAAGTTTAATACATATGAATATGTGTTTGTGTTTATATTATGGCATGTTAAATTGATGTTTAAGTCGTCGAAAACTAGGCAAAATGAATTAAATTAGGTATGTTTATAATTTGAACTTGAATAACGCTTTAATGATATAATTTGATGATATAATTGTGGTACCAATGAGGGTACATTGGTTAAACACTTAGGATGATTGTTTTGACATGATTTGAATGTGTTTGATTGTGTTTTGAATTGGTTAAACGAATGATTTTTGAATTACTTAGTGTCCATGTAACACCCTTAACCCCGTCCCGTTACCGGAACAGGATTACAGAGTATTACCAGTCATTACAGTACATTTGCACATAAACAAGTATAAATGCAATATTATCCATCTAAATATAACTTTAATGGGTCCACAGTACTTTACAAGTATAATTAAAACAAACCAGGATTCGATCGGAAGTTTAGGAAATTTTTTCGTGAAATTTTAAATTTTCTTCTTTTGAATAGTACCACACGTCCGTGTGGCTAGTTTAACATGCACGTGCGGCTTGGGACATGCCCGTAACACTGACTTTTAAACACAGCCATGACACATGTCCGTGTGGTCTGCCCGTGTACTAAATTGACTTTAAGACACGGCCGTGGCAACCAAGGCACACGCCCGTGTACTAACTTGGTTGTAACAATTTAAGCGCAGGGGACACACGGCCTAACAATATGCCCATGTGCAAGTCGTGTGTCTCACACGGCCTGGTCACACGCCCAAGTAACAAACCATGTGAACTCAAAATAAACCTTGTATTTTAAAATTTACCAATCTTGCAAATTGTAGACAACAAGCATTTCAAATTTCTCCATTCAATCAGTCCAAACATGATTAAACATACTTAAGACATCCTAGGTACATGCCATTTTCAACAATTAACATACTTTACCTTATTGAGTTCGGAATCGGCCTGCGATGCTGATTCAACGATCTGACTTTAACTTAACCTGCGCACGGAAACAAACCGTACGCTGAGTATGAACTCAGTGGTATTTCTATAATCCGAACATTTAAAACATAACATACACTAATTGTTCTATAATAATTATAAATATTATTTTATTCATTTCATAAGTAATTTCTTTATAACTCATTCAACCTTCATCATCTAATAACCTGATTAGTTTTTTTTCATTTAATTCACAACAATAATATTATATTCTCCATTCATATGTCTTACTCATGTTTCTGTTCACTATTCAATGTCAGTAAACATATTTCAGTATCGATTAATTTATCAGTTTCTTTCAGTAACATTTAGTCATTTGATAACAATTAGTTATCCAGTAACGATTATTCGTTCAGTAACAATCCTTTACTTAGTAGCAATCAATTATTCGATGACAGTCAGTATTTTTCAATATCAATCATTTAATAATTATTATTCAGTATCAGTCAATCATTTATTTAGTAACAGCCAAATATTCGGTAGCAGTCAATTTTTCAGTACCTTTATTTGCCCCTATTAACATGACTCGGACCTGAACGGATACACGGATCCAACCCACACACCGAGGATAGTATATAGTGTTTCATCGGCCGAAGCCGGAATACACCGTAACAGTAACAGTAACAGTAACAGTAGCAGTAACAGTAACAGTCAGGTACAGAGTACCTCTTCGGAACAAATTCGGAACAGTCACAGTAGTCGACACATATAGTGTCTCATCGACACACAGTCGGAATATCCCTGAACACTTCCAATCTTATGGCATGCCAATTATATCCGACTAGCCCGATACAGTTAATAGGGTATTCAGGGAGCTTTCAAATTTTCAATTTCATTTGTAATTTAATTTCAATTCAATTTAATACGTTTTTCCATATCAATCCACATGCAATTTAATTGCAATACAATATACATTTTGATTCATTTCAATAATCATAAAACACAATAATGCTTACCTTAATTACTTACCATAACATTCAATCAAAATATAATAATTAACAATTAATTTTCACTTTTCAATGCATCAACCTACACATTAAATAATAAATTCAACAATTAAATATTAAGTTCGGATTATAGAAACACAAACCGTGATTTCCGAGCTAACCCTCGTTGACCTCATCTTTTCCTTTCTTAACCGAGGATTTTTCGACACCCCGTTAGCTACGAAATTAATACAATTTATAATCATTAATACAGTACAATTTTCATATTGAATGTTTCAATTTTTATTCAACTTTTGTCTAAATTCCAATTTAGTCCTAAACCGAGACTAACTTTTATTTTTCACCTTTAACTCAATATTTTCATTCAATTTTCACTTTAAACTAATTTCAGCTCTCTAATTTCAGCATAAAACCATAATATCGAAATTCTTTCAATTTAGTCCCTACTATTCAAAACTTATGAATTACTTTACAATTCAATCATTTAATCAATTCTAACTTGAATTTCTATCAATTTAGCCCTTAATTCATCTTTTTGTTCAACATGAACAATGTCTAATAATTAACTATATTTCAAAATATCAACTTAACTTCATCAAAACCTTGTTCTAAGGTTTCTAAAACATCAAAATTAAGTAAAAAGGGCTAAATTGACTTACCTATTAAACTTTCAAGCTTCAAACCTTGAATTTTTCCTTTCTTCTTTCTTTCTCCTTTCCTTCCCCCAATGTCGTTTAAACATCCTGTTTCTTTCATTCTCTTTTTCTTTTCTTTATTTCTTTTGTTTCATTTACTTTTATGTTTTAATTATATTATAATATAATATTATTCTTAAATAATGAGTAACTATACATATATATTACAAATATATATATATCATTGGTATACATATAAATTATTATTATCACACACTTGTCTTTATTTAATTATTTATTTTAATTAATTAATTATAAAATATATGTATTACAAATGTATGTACAATATTTATTACACATGTATTTTATTTTTATCACACACTTGACATTCACTTTGGTTTATTTACTCATTTAGTCCATTCAATTTTTTTATTCTATAATTAAACTTTCACATTATATTCAATTTAGTCCTTTTTCCTAATCACTCTTAATTAAATTAAATTCACTTAATTAAACTCTAATTAACCGCTCATTTTACTTCGTAAATATTTTTAATAAATATTTACGAATCCATTTTTCAGAAACGGAGACCCGAAAATACACTTTTCTGGTAACAGTAAAATTCGGGTCATTACAGTCCAAGCTTGCAGGGAATGGTAAATTTATTGTTTAAGGTACATTCTGAGTCTACACGTCTAGCACACGAGTGTGTGAGGCCATTACGAAAGGGCACACAGTCTGGCACACGGGCGTGTGACTTGACCGTGTGACCCAAGTCAGAGAGTTATACGGGCACAGACATGGGCTGAGACACGGCCGTGTGTCTCTATTTCGAATGCCCATACGGTCTAAGATATGGGCGTGTCTCCTGGCAGTGTGAACCCTACAACTTTGAAAATTTTTAATATTTTTCCAAAAGTTCCCTAAGTTTCCGAATTAGTCCTGATTTGTTTCTAACGCGTATATTGGGCCTCGATGGCTCGAATAGGGGACAATATGTATGGATTTAATTAATTTCTAACCTAAATATTATATGATACAAAATGTTTTGAAATTTATGTTTGTTTGATCGTTAAACTTCGATAATACTCTAAAACCCTATTCCAGGGACGAATATGGGTTAGGAGTGTTACAAATTTAAACTACCTAGGATAAAGTAATACTATTAAAGATATAGTAAAATATAATTTAAGGATTAATATTTAGTACATTGATTGTGTATTTTTTTTCTTTCACAAGCAGTCTTAAAAAATTATCATATGTTTGTTTTTTTTAAACTATTGTTTTTAATACTATACTATACCACTATAGGGCACTTGTTAACTCCTAACCTTGTGGAGTTTAAAAACTCGAATTGATAGCATACCCAATATTATTCCTTAATTTAATAAATATACTAAACTATTGGCAAAATTAGTGAAAATTGGGAAGAAAAATGTTCCCATTTATCTGAAAGCACTTTATACCAAAAATGCTTTCTTTTGACTACACAGCTACTTTGGTTAAATACTTGCATTTTCACATAGCTATCCTAAGTTCAGTTCCTTACTATGTTTATTTGGGATTTTTTATGAACCTTTTTTTAAGTTTTTTTTTTAAATTTTCAATTAATATTTTTGATAATAAGTATGTTATTTTTAAATTTTTGATTAAGAAACATGTTTTTAAGTTTTTTATTTAGTAACTTCTTTATTTATATAGACAAAATAATAATTACAATGAAAATATTTTTTGATATATCAATATGTTTAAATATATATATTTTAAATATCAACTAATTTTTTTATATATTTTTCTTTATATATAATTTTTATACATTAATATTTTTCATATTAAAATCTAATATTATAAATATAATTATTTCAAATATCCTTATTTTTAGTAAATATAATTTTATATGTGAAATATTTTTTTTTGCTTAAATTATGGGTATTATAAATTCTAATATTATAATATCAAATATAATTTCACTTGCATATTGGGCATGGTAAATTCTAATATTATAATATAATTATTTCAAATATCATTATTTTTATATGTGAAATATTCTAAATACACATATAAAAATATATAATACTAAAATTTGTCACACCTATGATGTGGTTCGAAAAATAAATATTTCACATATAAAAATTATATTTACTAAAAATAATGATATTTGAAATAATTATATCTATAATATTAAAATTTACCATACTGATAATGTATGTGAAAAAAATAAATATTTGACATATAAAAATTATATAAAAAGAAAAATATATAAAAATAGTTGATATTTTTAAAAAATAAAATATAGTTAAATTAATGATATATATAATTATTTTCGTTATTTAATTACATATTTATTATTTTGTCTATATAAATAAGTTATTAATTAAAGATAAAATAAAAATAAAGCAAAAAAACTTAAAACTTTGTTAATTAAAAAATTGAAAATAACATGCTTATTAATGAAAAACATTAATTAAAAAAAATTCAAATAATATTTATTTGGAAAAGGAAATCCCAAATGCTTAGAACTATAAGTTTGGATTATATCTATTCTTTTTGACATAATGCCTAGAATTATTTATGGTTTCTTCCCAATTCATAAATAGGAGGATAATGTGGTTTATCGCACTTAAACTTACGTTTTTCTGCATTGGCAATAATATTCATACCAATTGAATTTTAATTCAATTGACAGTTTTATTATTATTGTTAGAGGAATAAAAAAAGATATTTTTTTAAATATTTGAAAAATCATCCACCGAGTACAAAAAAGAGAAAGAGAGAGATTTCAAGACAATTCAAAGCCCTAAATTCAAACAATAATTGGGGCAAACCTATTTATTTGGACCGCAGCCCATTGATCAATACCCAACATCACTGAAACAAATCCCATAATCCCAATCTCACTAAATAAAAAGCCGTTCAAAACCCTAACTCTTCTTTTCATTTTCGTATCCCATCGGTCGCGGCGCCTCTTCCATTTCACCACCACCACCATCATCACCAAGCTTTACCAATGGTCTGCTTCAAGAACTCTTCTTTGTCTTGAAAACAACAAGAAGTTTTAATTTATTTTTTGTTTGTTTTGTCTTTGCATTAACAGGGGATCGATTTAGTCGCAGGAGGTAAGAGCAAGAAGACCAAAAGGACTGCTCCCAAATCCGATGATATTTACCTCAAACTTCTCGTCAAGGTACCACATTTGTTTTCATTTCCTGCATAAAATTGTCGTATTTTGTTTCTGTTTTGAATAAATGATCTGATTTTTGTCTTGGGTTATAGCTTTACCGTTTTCTTGTAAGAAGAACTGGGAGCAAATTCAATGCTGTAATATTGAAACGCTTGTTTATGAGCAAAGTTAACAAGCCTCCGCTATCTCTCTCTAGGCTTATTGAGTTCATGGAAGGAAAGGTATTTTATTTCTTTATATTGTGAATTTTTATGGGTTTTTGTTTAGGATCTTTATATTGTTACTTGTTTCTGATTTAATCCATATATATGTTGTAGGAGGAAAAGATTGCTGTGGTAGTGGGGACTGTGACAGATGATATAAGGGTTTATGACGTTCCAGCTTTGAAGGTTACAGCTCTTAGGTTTACTGAGACTGCTAGAGCTAGGATTGAGAAGGCTGGTGGAGAATGTTTAACTTTTGACCAACTTGCTTTGAGGGCTCCTTTGGGTCAGAACACGGTATGCATTTCTTCCAACAATTGTTAACCTTTGGTACATTTTTTTCCTGGTTCAAATTATGTATTTTTGTTAATTTTTGTTCTCGTTTGAGTTCTGTTTTTATCAAATTCAAATTTCTGCTTATGGTACTTTCATGCTACACTTGAAAGCACTGATGTCTAGAGAACATAATATGCCAAAACTTAGATCTTTGCAATGTAAATTTAATGTGAAAGTTAGATTTGAGGATATTGAATGCTCTGATGGATATATATGATTATGTTAATTTACTTGTTTTACGCATTTATTTGATTCTATAGCAAACTTATTCCTTCATTCGAAAGGTAACTTTATATAGTTGAAGTTTTCTCCTCCTTTACGAACATAGAAATCTATGCAGTATGCACCATTTTGACTTGAATTCTAGAAATGAAATATGTTCTGCTGTGTGATTTTCTAGCCTGTCAAATTATTTTTCATTTAATTTTGAATGGGAAGTGAAGCCTGTTAGTGTTGCTTGCCTTAAAGTCGGATTTTCTGCATTCTTCCGTGAATCATTTTTTCTTCTGAAAGAAGTAAATGTTGTGTATGGCTTTCTTAAGATGTACTTTGGGTTGAATTGCAGGTTCTCCTCAGAGGTCCGAAGAATGCACGTGAAGCAGTCAAACACTTTGGGCCGGCTCCTGGTGTGCCTCACAGCCACACTAAGCCATATGTGCGCTCAAGGGGCCGGAAGTTTGAGAGGGCCAGAGGACGAAGGAACAGCAAGGGGTTTAGGGTTTAAGATGACTTCAGTGTTTGTTCTGAGGCTTGTTTTTCATTTATTACTGCAAACAAAATTTTGCTATGCATTAGGTTTCTCTGGCATTTGTTTACTTCATGTTGGATTTTGTTTACTTATGGAGTAGTTTTCTGGTTGACATTGACTATTAATTGAGAGTGTAGTTAAGTTAATCTAGTCTGCCTGTTTACAACCATCTGTAAGGTTGATACATGTTAGAAAAGGTAGCATTTTTCAATAAATGTTGCTATGATTAAAAATGATTGTAACATCTAATAACATTCAAAACGATCAAGTTAGGAGAGTCTGGCATTTGCACGAAATAGGTAGAGTTATCCACAGACATCTCCGACGGAAACAGAATATGTTTTGGAAGGAAACAGAATGTCTTGGATTCTTTTACAATTAAATACGATAATGAGTGGAGGGAAATATGATCAGGGTTCCATAAAAGTACCTAGAAAAGTGGAGACATGGGAGCGAAATTTAGAGAAATATGTCAATTTTAAAAAATATTTAGGGTTGAGTGTCACGTGGTAAAAGAGCGCCTGCAATTGATTTATTTAATATATTTATATACACTAATTGTTGGATAATTATATTAACCGATGGATTGTCAACTCTCAACGACTAATTTAAAAAAATTTCAACGGTAAGTTTTTCTACACTTTTATTTTTTTCATTCAATCTTATTATCTTTCTTTCAACTCTCAATTCTTTTATTCTTAATTTTCTATTCTAATATTTCAAATTTCTCTCAAATTTTTTTTTTCTCTCAATTTTCTATCTTAACCTTTTGTAATTTTTTAGATTTTATTCGATTTTCATCATTTTAAAGATTTTAAAAATATCAATGCCTCTAATTTGTTTGGATCACAAACACATTTGGGTGTCCAAAGGAAATATTATTATATATATTTTTTAATTAATACCATTATTAAGTTGTTAATATTATTATTTTTTAATTTTTTTATGTTTATATAATTAGGACAAAGATTGAATTATTGAAATATATGTACACAATTTAAGTGCAAGAGCACTACATGTCATTGAAGAGTATTTGGAGGAGGCGAGATTCTTATACGTGTCCCGTATACTCGGGGGACTAAATTGAGGCCCGCACTTATCAGTGCTTTGCTAGAAAGATGGAGATCTAAGATACACACATTCCATCTTCTGTGCGATGAGTGTACGATTACACTCGATGCTGTGGCATTACAATTCAGTCTACTAATTGATGAGCCCGTCATTACGGGGTAGTGTGCATTGGTGATTGTAGTGCAAGTTATCACCGACTATTAGGCAATGTGCCATACAAGTTTAGTGGTAATTGAATAGATATTAAATGGCTAAAAGATAATTTTTCATGTCTCGACAACTTTTCTAGTGCAGTTGAAAGACAACAATATGCTCGAGTAATCATACTGAGGTTAATTGGGGGTCTTCTAATACTAGAGAAATCTTGAAATCTGATACATTTAAGGTGACTCCTATAACTAATCAACCTAAAAGAAGTTGAATGACTCAGTTGGGGATCAACCGTCACCCTCTCTCTTGCCACATCACCCAAGCTTCCTCTCTCTCCTGTCATGTCACCCGAAAACACTTTGTGCAAGGAGTGTTTTTGTCACATGTTTCAAAATCGTCCTATTTCTCTAAATTTCAAACAAAATGACCTACAATCCTTCCAATTTGTTCCAAAATCGATCTATTATCCTAAATTTCAAATGAAATAGTCTAAAACACTAAATATTTTCTTAAAACTGTGAGGAGGAATTGAAAAAGTGAAAAATAATGAGTGTATTTAGTAAAGAAGGAAAGCGAGAAAAGAAAGTAAGAGAGTTATATGAAAATGGAATAATGAGAGGCATAAAAATAAGTGGAGCTTGGTTAAGGGGCAACTTGTTTCCTTCTTTTTCAAGTTAATGCGTCAACCAGTATTTAAAGCTAAAGCCAAGCGGGTCTCATTTAGTATACATTATATGAAGAAATTGTAAGTTTGCGTAAGCTGATTGTTTTTCTTCTTCCTTGTGTTGTCGCTTGAGTTTCAGTTCAACTAAATTGAGCTGAGTGAGAAAATAGTTTACCATTCTCCCGCAATTACGTTATTTAATACAGGTATGGAGGACCCTTTGTCATCAATAATCGATGGTTGCATGCATTCAATCGTTTAAAGTTTAAGATAGATGCTCATGGAACATTGGTCTTTCACAGATATTTGATCTACCTAGCTAATTAATATATATATATATATTCAAAAGGCAATAAACTACCGAACTCCTAATGTGTGTTCTTTACAGCTCAACATTACCTATTTCAGATTGTGATACCTCAGCTTCAAGGGATATAGTCTTTGGTACCAAAAAACCCTACTCATCATATTGCAGTTTGCCAGAATGACTGAGAGGCCTACACCTTGTCCCCAATAGAATCTTTTTCTTGCAAAGTTCTGATTGTTCCTCGCCTTCCATCGTCTTCATCGCTGTTCTATATCGAAACCTAGGCAAGTCATTGGAATCCTCTGTTTCAACCTCATTGTGGACTTCCCCTTCGTCCAGTTCCATGCCTATCATTTTTCTTCTGTATGTCGGCTGTGAGTTTGGACACTCATTGACTCTGGGTTCCGCCTTTTCTCCATTTTCAGACCCTGTTACAGCAGCAGCCATCGTCTTCATCGACTTAAACGTTCGACGGCTGGTCGCTGTTCTATTTCGAAACCTAGTCAAGTCATTGGAATCCTCTGTTTCAACCACATTGTGGACTTTCCCTTTGTCCAGTTCCATGTCTATCCTTTTGCTTCTGTATGTCCGCCGTGAGTTTGGCCACTCATTGACTCTGGGTTTTGCCTTTTCTCCATTTTCAGACCCTGTTGCAGCAGCAGCCATTGGTTGAACCCCATCATTCAACTTGCACGCTTCATTGATTTTCACTTCGGTTTTCTTAGATCCCACGTCGAGGTTTTGAATCATAATCTTCAACTTCTTCATCTCCTCCTCAATTTTATCCTTGGAATTCTTCCTCTCCAAGGCATTGGCAAACATGGACCCAACTTTTTTCACCAAACTCTTTTTCGATTTAATCAAAGGTTTCTTCTGGTTATCGCCACCATTTTCATCAATTTCTCCTGGAGATTGATTTTTTCTTTTCATAGCCTTAGCCAACACCGCCGGAATCTTGATTCTTATGGTAACATATGAGGGATTATTTGATAGACCCGAAACTCCATCTTTTTCATGAATTTTTCCTGACATTTTTTGTTTTGGCTATCGAGAGAAGATGATCATCGAGAGCCATGTTTTTAGTTATAGGGGATATCGATTTAAGCAGTAATTAGAGAAGGAAAAGACTTTAAGTTGCATGAGAAGTACGACAAACGAAGGAAACATGATGACTCTGAGAAGAGTTTATTTCCTACGTAACCTCAAACATTACAAAGATAGCTTATAATAATATTTATTAATTGCCCTACAAGCAAACGGCGGAGCCTCCAGGGTTCATAGCCCCAAGGTTTAAAATGTCCTTTGTAATAAAAATAAATGGAAGATTTTATTGAAGATGATTTATTTTATTATGATATTTTTGTTAAATAATTATTTAATATTTTATTTAAAATAATATTTTATAAGTAATATAATAATATATAAAAAGAAAAGAAAAGAAAACATATTTTTACTTTCTTTTTCTTCATATTGCCTAGCAAGAAAGGAAGAAAAAAAATATTTCTTATCATTTTTCCTCCAAATTTTAACTATATGGTATATTTTTCTTCAAATTTTTCATAAATTTTGAATCTTTGAAGCTTGTTTTATATATATATATGTACCAATAGTTTTTTTATCAAGTGTATTAAAAGTTGTCATTGAAGGATTTTGATGGAAGCTTATAAAATTAAGTGAAATGAGTATGTTTTTGAATGGAAAATGAGTAGGAGACTGTTTCTAACTTGTTAGAAGGTAAAAACGAAGCAAAAATAACAAAACAATGTTATAAGTTTCGGCCAAATTGAAGGGAAGGAAGAAAATTTGGTCACTTTGTTTAAAATTATGTCGAATGATAGCTTGTAGAGGAGTGAGTATTCTGGTGAAAATGGAATAAAAATGGTTAACTGAGTCTAAAGTTATGTGAATTTCAGATCAGGAAACTGTGAAAAATATACTTGATTTTTGATTATCATGAATTGGTCAAATTTGGATTGAATCGATTATTATGTTGAAATATTATTTATTCTAAATAAATTATTTTTATATTTAAATCGATTGTCATGTTGAAATACTGTTTTTTTTTATAAATTGTTTATATGTTTAAATCGATTATTACGGCGGAACACTGCTTCCTTTGAATTGATTGTGTATATGTTTAAATGGATTGTTATGTTGGAATACTGTTTGTTTTTAATTGATTACTTATATGTTTAAATCGATTGTTACGTAGCACGTCGAATTTTAACTTGTCCTCTAAGATTAACACTCTGGCTCCGCTATTGAATCCAATTGTTGTATTAAAATTTTCATTTCATTTCTCTCAACTAGACATTAACTAAGCTTACACCATTAAACTTACATTATATGAAGTTAAAAAGCATTAGTATTGACTCAATCCTATAATTATCTTTCATACATAACATTCAATATACAGAAAGTTTGAACCCTATCGAAATCTTGTAAAAAGAATATATATATATATATAATGAGTTGGTTCTAGAGGATATATATATATATATATTGTACTTTCAAGAGGAAGACTTATATTCGAAATAAGAAAACCTACCAGAATTATAACAATTGGAGTTAAAAATGATAACTTATTCCATGCCCGAAATTGCAATTATACAACTACTTAAATAATTGATCTTATTTATTCACACGATATAGGAACCTGAATTATATTATCCCCAATTGTAAATCCTACAATTGCATATCCCCAGTTGTATTATTTTCTAGCTTGCTCGAAATCAACTACTAATGGAGATGCTAAACATACACCAAATTTTAGGATTTATTTGGCACTAATAGTCCTCCAATCAATCACAAAATATGGGTTTAGGCTACGAGTCTAACTTGGGGAGTTCAATTTGGACATTGTCTTCCGACAACATTATTTTCACACAACCCCTTAATGGATTTTTTTATCAAGTACCTTACCAAGTTTGGCACATCTCATCAATCATGTCAAGGGGTGCCTTCTCTCCATATAGGAATGCTAATTTTGCAGATCTCCAAGTGTATTTCCTAGCTTCCATGAAATTAGCTATTAACAGAGATACTACATATGCATCAAATTGTCAGATTTATCTAACATTAACAACCCTCTAAATATGAGCTCTGGCTATGAATATAACTTCATGCAGAGTTGAATTATCATCGGTTTGAACATTGTCTTTTGACCATATCATTTTCACATGCAACCCTTCAATGGATTTTTTTACCGGGTACATTGCCAATATAAATTTGGTATATCTCATCGATTGACATGCCAATTATATCTAATAATTTTGATGTCTCAACTTTTTGATATAACAATATTTAAGATAAATTTTTTCACTAAATTATTAGAAATTAAACTTTTCCAAGATTTAAAAAATGCTCAAAAACATATTTTAAATGTGATTAAACTTGTACCAAATGTTTTTTAATTAATAACGCCCACACCATCTTTGTCTAAAACAGTCCGAACAGCTGCTGGTGGTTTAAGCAAGTAAAATCTCGGTTCCTCTTTGAACAACGCTATCCAAAAAATCAGCAACTCTATTCGCCTCTATACACATGTTTGAACAATACTTCCCGTTGTCTTTTACAAAGTTCCGTAATGTCTCTAACTAACCGTACGTCCTCTCCACCATTGACAAGCATTCAAATTGCAGTCGCATTTCTCATTCAACCTGCACCTTGCGGAAACCCATGTCCCAGGCCACAAGTAGCCTGTTCATAATACCCGACAGCTCGGCAGTTAGTACAGAGCAGACACCAATGGCTCGACTGTAGCCAACTATCCAGGTACCACGACGGTCCCTTAGCAAGCCGCCTGCATTTGCCTTTTCTTCAGTACCTTTAACCGCTCCGTCACAATTTATCGTGATCCACCGAGCTGGTGGGGGCTTACCATGATCAAATTAAACTTTTGATGTAGCTGATATTAGATATGTTAGCTAATTAATACTCTCTATGTTTATAGCTAAAATTACGAGGAAAATCGTGAATTGTATTTTGATTCTCTATTAAAAAAATGAATAAATTAAATTTTATATATTTTGAAATCTATGAATTAGTTATACAGTTCAATTTTATCTATTAAATGATGACTTGAAATATTAATCTAAATGGTTAATTGTTAAACTATAATTAAAATATCATTTTTATTTTTAAAATTTTTTCTTAACAATAATTCTAAAAAATTAAAATTTTTTAAAAATAAAATAAATTATTTAAAATACATTAAAATATTAAAAATTATAACAAAATCAACCTAAAGCCAAAACTTACATTCAAAGAAATTCTTTTTTAGTGAACCATGATGTTTTTTATTTTTTGAAAAACTGATCTCTTTTCCATTTCTATTTTCAATAAAATTCTTGATTTGATGAGAATTATTTAATGCAATGAGACACTAACCTTACTTGTTGAAGATGCTCTCCAATGAGACACTAACTTTATTTGTTGAAGATGCTCTCCAATGAAATTCTAAAAGTACCATTGTCAATAAAATCATAGTTTTATCATTGTTGAAATACAATCAAACAAAAATAAACAACACCTTTATGGTAATAAAATTTTTTTAATTTTGCATCTCTCTTTGGCAACCAAGAAAAAGATGAAGACAATGAGTTCCTTTTGCCACTTCTCTATTTTTGGAGTAGGAGTGAGTAAAACTCAATTCAACTTGAAAAAAATAAAAATTCAAATTTTGAGTTAATCGAACCGAGTTATTCTAGTAAACTTGAATAAGTAATTAGAGTTCGAGTCGATTTGAATTTTAAAAATTCAAATACTCCTTTGGTGTAAACACACTTTGGTCCCTGTCAATTTTGAAAATGAGCAAATTGGTCTCTATCAATAAAAATTACAAAAAAAAAATCAAAATAATTTTTAAAATTTTAAATATTTATAAAAATTCTAAAATTTATATTTTAAAAAAATTATAAAAAATTTTTAAAAAAAGAAGAAAAGTTCAAATTTTAAAATTTTCTAAATTATTAATTTTGGGACCTAAATAAGTTAATTATTGATTCAAGTTTACCATACTAAAGTATCTTATTTTTTTTATTATTTTGCTTTGAAAATTTTCAAATATATGTGGTTTCAAATTTATGTGCTCTAACATGGAATTAGTTATACTCTAACAAAATTTTAATTTGATATGTTTAATTTTTTAGTTTAACTTGAATAATATCACTCGATTCGATTCGACTTGACTCAAATTTCATTTCACTCGACTTGATTCGGAATACTCTTCAACTCGATTAATTCAAAAAAATTCACTTGATTCGATCCAATGCTCACCCCTACTTTAGAGACGTGTTGATGACTTTGGTGTTTTATTTTAAATTAAAATTCAAGATTTTATCTTTTATTTCTTCCTATAAATTTAAAATATTATTTTCTAAAAATTCAAAATCTATGGGGTCCTTATTCAGAACCCAAAATTCAAAAAATGTTAAACCCAATAACTTGAAGATTAAAACTTTTGAGGGTATTAAATAATAAGATCTTCAAATAGGAAAGTTTGTAATAATTAAAGGATACAGAAATGAGTACTCAAAATTTTATAACGGTGACTACACACTAACAGAGGATACGAAAGCATAGGGAATGCAAAAATAAGTATTCACTAAAGTAGAAGAAAGTAAACATTAAATAAATTTTTATGTACCTTTTAGTTGGAAGCATGGGTGATGAAAATGAGACTATACATTAACGAAAGCATGAGAAATTTAAAAGTGAGTAATCAAATTTTTTTAGTTGAGTTTCTTTTTTTTTGCTTCAATCAAGTTTTTATTTATTTACGGCTTCAATCAAGCATGCGAAATCTTTTTATGTAACACCCCTAGCATAAAAACCGATTCATAATTAATAACATAATCAAGACTATCAACATTAAATAACTTTATACAATAGAGACCTTCAAATAACATAGGTCAGTATTTTAAGCCAATTCCTAGCAACTTAATAACAATTAAACGAGTCCCCATACATCCCAAAGACTTAAAATACTTTAAAACCTTTATATATCGATCAATAGTATAGTGTGATTTAACCTCCGGTGACCTCCAACTCGAGCTAACATCTGCGACACTATAGGAAAAAGGAAATGAAGGGAGTAAGCATTATAGCTTAGTAAGTAAGTATGTAAATATTAATAAACAATACATTATCATACTTTAAACAAAGTCACAATATGTTCCTGGAATATTACCATCACAAACACACATACTTTCACTATTACAATCATAAACAGGTTCAAAATAAGCTGTCTAGTAGAGTACCAGCAACTAAATTATTTATTTCTAGAGCTACAGAACTCCAAATTACAAACCGTTAATTTTACTTGAAACTATATTCACATATATTCTTACCATAAAATTTTCAAAATTTTTTGTCGAACCAATTAGTACAGTTTATTCATTGAAGTTACCCCTGTTTCACTGCTCAACTGTTCTGACCACTCTTCACTACCAATCAATTTTCTACTTGTACAGAATTCAAAGGATGTTCTAGTTTATTTAATTTTAAACTAGACTCATTAAGGATTTCAAGCATATAAATTATATCCCATAATTATTTTTGTACAATTTTTAATGATTTTTACAAGTCAGAACAAGGGATCACGTAGTCATTCTGAACCAGTCTCTCAAAAAATTAAATATCTCATAATATAGAATTCCTTTGCTTGCTTTGTTTCTGCTATATGAAAATAGACTCATTAAGCTCTAATTTGATATCTCATTCAGTCTCTGATTCAATTTCTACGATTTTTGGTAAATTTTTAGATTCATGTCACTGCAACTATCCAGAACAATTTTATTGTCAATTTTGATCTTTCACACTTCAATTGTATTCATCACTTTCCCATAATAATCTTTCCAATTTCCAATCACATATCGAGCATATTACTCATAAGTTACACACGTATATATTTAAGCTTGTTGTAGGCCAATTTTAGCCCAAATACAACCCTATTACCCAAACCCCTTAAAACCTAATACTAAACCCAATACCCGTTAAAACCTTAAGCCCAAATCAGGAAAAAAAACAATAAACCCAACAGAAACCCAACTAGCCCAAAAACAAAACAAAAGAAAAAAACCCTAAATCAACCTAGTTGATGCCCCCTAGCCGCAACCACCCTCCCCACTTGCCTCTGCCAAGGCCACCAACTGCCACCAGCACCAGTCACCTGCCCTCTGCCACCGGACTGCTCCAACTGCTCCTGCAAGAACATGCAAACAACAAGCAATAAACAAATACTTGTAAAAGGGCTATAAAACCGAATGGAAAACTATGGTAAAAGGGATTTTTTTTTTCTTTTTCAAAATAAAAAAAAAAGAGAAATATCACCAAAACAGGCTTCAAAGATACTCAAAATCGTAATAAGAAACATTAAAGACCAAATCAAAGGTCCATTTGCTTTCTTTTTTTTCTTTTTTCCGAATTTGTTCGCATATACAATTTTTATTCATTTAAAAATAATACATATATATTAGATAAGTATATATAAATTAAAAAATATATAAAAGAAAAAAGAAAAAAAATATATATATACCTTTTTTAACGTGCGGTGGCCCTCCTGGCCGACTTCTGGACATAGTCCAGAGAGAAATTTCCTTTCCCCCCTTTTTTTTCTTTCCTTTGTTGCAAAATGATTTTTTTTTTAAATTTGGGTCTTTTATAGCCTCCCAAAACGATGTCGTTTTGGCCTATGCCTGACCCATCCGACCCGACCCGCTAGAGGATCCGCGTGTTTTTGATTAATAGGTTATTTATGCGCGCAGTCCTTCCGATTTTTCACTCTTGTACAATCAAGTTTTTTTATTTTTAATTTGGCCCGGAAATTTGACCCGCTTTACAATTTGGTCCCGCTCAATGCTGTGCGTTTTAGAGGCTTCGGCAAATTGTCCTTTAGGCCCTCCGTTGTTCCACGCGCGTTCAAATAAGTCCTCCTTTTTTGTTTTTATTGCGAATTCGCCTCAAACTTTCTGTTTCAATTTCGATTTAATCCTTTTTTTCATTGTTTAGCTATTTTGTCGTCAAATTAGTTAATTTTATCATTTTTGCTATTATTTATATTACTATTTCCTATTATTATTATTGTTACTAATATCAATCTATTACTATTATTATTACCATTTAGTAGTGTATATTTATCATGTACGTATATGTATATGTATATTTTATTGATGGTGTTACTTTATTATTTTATTTTAATATCTTTATTGTATTTGCTTTTTTTTATATATTTCTATATTATTATCATTATCATTATGTATTAGTGTATGATCTTTTAAATATATGTATATGTATTTAATGTACTTATGTATTATATTATGTATATATTTTTCATGTACGTTATATATGCTTTTAATATTGTATTTTATATATTATTATGTATATTTTTAGTATATATATATATTTGTGAAGTATTATCAATAGTTATTATTATTATTATTTTTAATATGTATATATTGTGTATATTTTAATACTGTAGCACCCCCATGCCCGAAACCGTCACCAGAGTCAAGCTTGAGGTGTTACTAAACTTATCTTACCTTTTAAACAACTCTAAACCACTTATTTTAATTTTCGGAATAAACTGTTTTTCTGCGTCATGGTTGCTTAAAAATTCATTTCTCAAGTTTCAAAACTCGAAATTAAGATCTGTAAATTTTTTCTGAAACTAGACTCATATATATATCTACTAATTTTTTCATAGAATTTTTGACTAAGCAAATTAGTACAGTTTATTAGTTAAAGTTACCCCTGTTTCAGAATTCGACTGCACTGGCCTCTACTTACTACGAACCACTTTTCTCTCTGTACAAGAATCATATGACTATACCGTTTATTTCTATTAAAACTAGATTCAATAAGGATTCTAACCATATAAAGTACACTACCTAATTATTTTTTTAAAATTTATGGTGAATTTATAAAGTTGGAACAGGGGATCCAGAAATCGCTCTGGCCCTATTTCACCAAAACTCAGATACCCTATAAAATACAAAATCTTTACCTTTTTTGCTTATTCTATATGAAAATAGACACAATGAGCTTTAATTTCATATATTATTCACCATCAACCCATGTCTCTACAATTTCTTGTGATTTTTCAAAATCCCGTTATTTCTGATACTTGAATCTGTTTTTAAGTTACTTTCACATTTTTCTTAGTTTTCATGTGATAGTTACTACTTAATCATACATACTATTAAACATTTATATCATCAGCCACTCTATTAGCTAATCACTAGCAAGTATTTACACATCATTCATTGATCATATCATATCAAAAGAAACCAAGTTCCTATACATGCTATACACAAAACGAAACGTCTAACTATACCAATGTGATTTCTTCGATAGTGTGATCTGGTCTCCGACGTTTCCTTCGATCCCTAAATGGCTTGATAAAAACTATAAAAAAAATAAAGAGAGTAAGCACTAGGCTTAGTAAGCTTACAAGCAAATAAATTACAACATTCAACATAATGAATAATTATACATAATGTCACCTAGCCTCATAAACTTTCTTTACTTCTCATTTTCTACCTTCTTCTTTACTCACTTACCTTCTTTCTTACCTGACCTTTCACTATTCATAAATATAATCTACCTTCCCTTTTGCTGATAATTCACTGTAATTTAACGTGTACAATGACCTGTTGAATCACTTGGAATACTAAGGATACTAGGGTCGTTCCTGTCTATCAATATCCTGCCAATGTCATGTCTTCGACATGGACTTACATGAATTATTCCTGTCTCCAATATCATATATATAATATGGGCTTACATGGCTCATTCCTGTCTCCAAAGCCATATAACTGATATGGACTTACATGGCTCATTTCTGTCCTGTCCTGTCCTGTCCTGTCAACTCCAATATCCTAACATTCCTAAGGTTCAAACGGGGCTTCCTAATGCTTTTTCTCTGTCACTTCGCTTTAATTCGACTTTAAATATTCAAAGAAAATAAGTATATAAATGCTGAAAATTGACAATAATAATGTAAAATAAAAGAATATTGCATTTATTTACTGTAAACTTACCTCGATACAAAATGTGACTAAACTTTACAATTTAGTCCTTTACTTTTTCTTTTCCCCGATCTACTCCCGAATTTCGCTCTTCTTGATCTATAATAGCAAATTTAACTTATTAAATATTCACATTTATCAAAACAGTCCTTGACCCAAATTTTGGAAAAATTACATTTTTGCCCCTAAACTTTCACATATTTTCACTTTTGCCCCAAGGCTCGTAATTTAAAATTCATCCTATTTTCTTATGTTTTATGACATGCTGATCATTTTTCCCTTCTATGACAACATCAAATTCACACTCTAACATGTACTTATGACTATTAGGTATTTTTACCGATTAAGCCCTTTTACTCGTTTTCACTTAAAACTGAGTAGCACAAGTTGTCTAACATAATTTAAAACCTCATATTCTATCATAAAACATCAAAATAAACACTTTTCACCTATGGATATTTTTCCAAATATGAACCCTAAATTAAATTATTGCTAGCATAAGCTTTATCGAGCTACCGGGACTCCGAAAACGTAAAGAACATTAAAAACGAGGCTTGGAATCACTTACTATGGAGTTTGAAAGCTTGAAACAAACCCTAGCTATGGAGAACCCTTGAAATTTCGTGCTAATGAAGAAGATGATGAATTTTGTGTTATTTTTCCCTTTTTATTTCATTTAATATCCAAATGGCCAAAATGCCCTTCCTTATTAAACTTTCAAAAATTCCATCCATGTCCTATTTTGTCCATAAACTTAGAAATTGGTAAAATTGTTATTTAAACCCTCCTAATTAATATTCCAAAGCAATTTCATACTAAAAACTTCTAGAATGCAAGCTTTGCAAATTATTCGATTTAGTCCCTAATCTCAACTTAAGCACTTTATGCATAGAATTTCATCACGAAATTTTCACACAATCATGCAATCATATCATGAACCTCAAAATAATAATAAAATAAATTTTTCTACCTCGGATTTGTGGTTTCACAACCACTGTTCTGTTTAGGCCCTATTTCGGGATGTTACAAATACTACATTATATATATATTTATATATTATGCATATAATTCAAATATTATATATTAAGTATTTCTAATATCCTTATTATTTATATACTCATATACGTATGTATCTATGTAGCGTATTAATAAATTCATTTTATACTATTATCATTTCTAATGTATATGTATATATCATATATGTGTTATATATATTATATATATATCTTCAATATTATTAGTTATATGTTTTATATACTATTCTGTATACATATTTCATATCTAGTATTATTTTCGTATATCATTTTTATTTATTATTATACCTATTATTTTCATTATTATCATTTATTATTTTTATTTTAATATTTTGTATATATTTTTCATAAATGTCACTTACATACGTTTTTTTAATATTTATTATATATATGTACATATCATGTATATATTTTATCCTTACTATTATGAATATTAGTATATGTTTTATTATTTATGTATATATCTTTAATACATATAGGTATATGTTTATTATTAATAGATGTTTTCAACATTATTATTATGTATGTATATATTATGTAAATGTTTTAACATCATATTGTAGATGCATTTTTATATATTATGTATACGTATATATCTTTTTAATAGTGTATTTATATATATCATGTATATATTGCGAATATTATATATAGTACATTTCTAATACTATTACTATTTATATATATATAATATTACGTACATATTCTTAATATCATTATTATGTATATACGTTCATTGTTTCCATTTCCTGTTTAATTCTGGTATTGCGTTTAATATCGCATATATCTTTATTGTTTTTAAAATTATTATCACATTTATTATTTGCTTCAATATATTTCTAGTTCTTTCATTTATTTATTTTTATCAATATTGCTTTGCATTACTAAAAAAATCATATTCTTGTTTTCTAATTAATTTTAATAAATAAGGCAATGTACCGATTTAACATTAAGCCATAGATTTCATCGCTATGTTGGATGAAATTTGTCGGCTCGTGTTAAAAACGGAACACCCTTCTAAAAACCGAAAAACTAAAATTTCTCGTCTTTTCAATCGAATCACGACTAAATGTTACATTGAACTCTTATTTTTGAAAATCAAGACGACACGTGTTTTACAAGATACCAATTTTGGGCGTTGCGAGGGTGCTAATACCTTCCTTGCGCGTAACTGACTCTCGAACCCTACTTTACTCTGATTTTCACGTAGACCTAAATTTAGCCTTCATTTTTGTTTGAGAATAAATTTTCTTTTCAAAAAGATGATTTATTAGGTGTCCGATCACACCTAAAAAAGGATCGGTGGCGACTCCTTCTTTTTATAAAATCGAAGGTTAGTTTTCAAATTTGCAAGAAATCGCCTCAACTAGCGACCCAAGCTAAAATTTTACGTCGCTACAACACTTATCATCACAAAGTCATACACAATTTCATTTAATCAATTTCCCAATTGAACTCTTCGGAATAATAACAGATACGCAATCGTATCGCACACAGCCCACCTTTAAAATCGAAGCTCTCTTGTACACATAATGGCCTTCACTTAGCACCACTCATGTGACCTAGCTTTATTGTACACATAATTTTGGCTCTCTTGTACACATGGTGAACACTTAGTACCACCCATGTGACTTAGCCAGTTTATCTCGTAGCTCTCTTGTCTACATGGTGTACACATAGTATCACCCATGCGACCTAGCTACATCATAATGTCTCGTAGCTCTCTTGTACACATGATGTGCACTCAGCACCATACATATGACCTAGCTACATACCATCTGTATCATCCAATCTTTCCGAAGGTTCAACCGAGATTTCTCTCTCTTTCTAATACTTGATTCCATACTTTCAATAGTTAATTATGATTCAAAAATCAGCTACAATACATAAAATATACTGAAATACAAAAACCTAATAAAGATAATGTATTATTTACATACAAACTTACATACTTTCTCATTTCCATATCGAATTAATATTGAACATTTAAATCATCATAATTATACTTACTTTCAACACCTCGGAAATCATAGTAAATATATCAATTTTACATTGAAACATGCATAAATTAATGCTTATTATACATATGAACTTACCTCGATACTAAAACGGCCATTTTACTAACTTTTCTGATTTTCGATTTTTCTCCCATTCTAGATTCTAATCTCATTTTCTGGGATCTAAAACATCATATTTTACTTAGTTAATTAATTTAATATTCAAAACAGTCCTTAACTCAAACTTTGTCAAAATTACAATTTTGCCCCTAAACTTTTGCATATTTACACTTTTGCCCCTAGGCTCGAGAATTAAACTTCATCCCTTATTCTTATTTTTTATGACATGATGATCATTTTTCCCTTCTATGGCAACATCAAATTCTTACTCTAACACATAGTTATGAACAATAACAACTTTTACCGATTAAGCCGTTTTACTATTTTTGCTTAAAACCGCTTAGCAAAAGTTGTGTAACATAATTTCAGCCTTCATATTCTACCATAAAACATCAAAATAAACAGATTTCACCTATGGGTATTTTTCCAAATATGAATCCTAGCTTAAATTATTGCTAGAATAAGCTTAATCAAGTTACTAGGATTCCAAAATCGTAAAGAACTTGAAAAATGAGGCTAGAACGGACTTACTATTGAGCTTGGAAAGCTTGGAAAGCTTGAAAACCCTAGCCATGGCTTCCCCTATGCTAATTTCGGCCTCCATGAAAAAAATGAGTCAATTTTGGCTTTATTTTCCCTTTTTATTTCTTTTAATTACCAAATGACTAAAATGCCCTTAAAGCTTTTCTTTAAAATTTTGTCCTATTCATGCCCATTTTTGTCCAAACGAAATATAATGGTCTAATTACCATTTAAGGACCTCCTCTTTAAACCCCCATTTCAATCAAGTACTTATGAATTAGAACACATATTTTGCAACTTTTGCAATTTAGTCCTAAAAGTCCAATTAAGCACTTTATCAGTAAAATTACTTAACGATATTTTTACACAATATTTTAATCAATAAATAAACCTTAAAGCTTAATCAGAATAAATTTTTAGACTTCGAATTCGTGGTTCTAAAACCATCGTTCCGTTTAGGCCCTAAATTGGGCTGTTACAACAACTTCTGCAAATAAGCCCTAATAGGCAAATTAAACATGCAATCTATAAAATTTCTTATCAATACTCTAACACATGCATCTAATCACTCGGTAAATCATAAAAATTAATTGAAATAAACTTTTCTATCTCAGATTTGTGGTTTCGCAAGCACTATTCCATTTAGGCCCTATTTCGAGATGTTACATTTTATTTTTTATTTTTTTGGAGTTTTGTAAAATAGGGAAGAAATTCTTGTACAAAGATGATGGTTTTTGGGTCTCGACTCGAAAGTTTGATAAAAATTTTAAGGTTTTTTAAAATATTTTATATTTTTTACATATATATTTTGAATTTTTAGAAATTTTTATTTTTAAAAATAATTTAATTTTTTTAGAATTATAGTTAATTTTTTTAAAAAAATTAAAATGATATTTTAGTTATAATTTAGGGACTAAATTAGTAATTAACCATTTAAATTAACATTCACATCATCACAGATAAAATTTAACAAAGGGTTTAATTTGCACGTTTTGAAATGTAATGATTAATTTATTCATTTTTTTCAATAGAGGAGTCAAAATGCAATTCATCCTTAAGTACAGGGGCTTCCTTAGTACTTTTACCATGTTTATATAATATATAAAGAAAATGGGTTTTATTCATGTGATAAAAAGGGAAAATATAAAATCATTTATTTCATTCCTTTCTTGTTAAAGTCCTCTACTTTTTCACAAATTGCTTTTCAAGAATATTTGTTGTAAGCTATTCTAAGATGATTTAGCAATTAATTGGTAAAGAAAAACTACCATAAAGGGACCAATAAGTTTTGAGGACAATTAGTGAATAGAAATGTGATGGCCCAAAAATAATTAAATAAGATGGGATTAGAATATACATACATACATACATACATGTATAGACGCAAACATAGTCCTATTAGAGGGACCCTATGACATGGCTATGCTCTTAAATGGGGAATGTAAATATTTTTTTATTTTAAAAAATTTAATTGATAACACAATTTTAAATTTAACAAAAAATAAATTAGGAATTGGATTTTTAAAATTAAAAGTAAATAAGTTTAATTTCATGAAGAGTACCCTAATTTAAATAAATTTATACTAATTATCTGTATAATATTTTATTTATTTATTTGATTCTTTTAATCAATTATTCCATTTCTACTTTTGTAATTACTTATTACTTATTTTATTATTGAAAATATTTATTTTATTTATTGGATTGCAAATTTATATTTGTATTTATTATAGATGTAAAGGGCATGACCGTAGCCTCGGCGATGCGGTGACGGAGTTGTGTATGCCATAATTGTTTACAAAAAAAGAAATTTACCAACGTTCATATTTCCATTTAATTTTGTTACTAAAAAGGAAATTACTACACGTAAAAAAGTAAAAAAAAAAATTATCTGTTTATATCATTATCAGACAACGAAACGCTACAGCTGAAAATTATTATCAGACATTGCAAAATCCAAAAAGAAATACACAATTTTCTTTGTTTTCAGTTTTGTCTTCCTCTTCCCAGGTAATTACTCTTTTTCTTTGTTATGAGTATTTGAATGCTTATTTTGGGTTTTAATTCTGATGGAAAAAAGGGTTGTTTAGATTTTTATGGGTGCTTTCTTTTTGATAAATTGGATGAATTTTGCTTGATTTTATGCTCCTGGAATCCTGATTTCAATGGTAAAAGTACTGTCTTTTTTTGCTTTTTTCTCGAGAAAAAAGTTTAATCTATAAGAAATGCTAACGGTAAAATTTTTTTGTTTTGTTTTTGGGTAAATTTTGAATAATTTTGTCAATTGGAGCTTTAGTTATTTGATTTTGTGATCTGGGTTTTTGCGGTTGTTTATGTTTTGTATGGTGATACAGATCGATGATGATAAAGAATATGCAAAACAGGTTGTCTTTGTTTAAGTTTTTTTTTTTGGTTTTGGGTACAGTAATAGATGGTAAGGGGAGGGAAGGTTGGTCAAAGAAGCAATTTTAAAAGAAGGGTCAGATCAAAAGATGAGGCTTCGGATGATTCAGATGAAGATTATGTAGTTTCACTGGAGGGAAATGATGAATCTGAGGACGATGTGGAAGATTATTGTTCTTCCTTAGATGAGTGTGCATCGGAAGAGGGTTTTGGGAGTTTTGTTGATGGCGAGGATGATGATGAGGAAGAGAAAGAGGTGAGGAAGGTTGTTTGGTTGAAAGCTAAACCGATGTCTTCAGCAAGGACGAGGAAGATTGTGGATAGAAAATCACAAAAGCGGAAAGTTGTATCCGATGAAGAAGATGACGATGAGGATTATGAGATGGAGGAGGAGGAGGAGCAAGAAGAGGAAGATGATGATGATTTGGAATTCACCCTGGATGAAGAAGATTGTTTGGATGAGGAAGAGGAGTTGACTATGACAAAGAAGAAGAAAAACAATAAGAAGGTTAGTAAGCAAGGTTTGCGGGAAAGGGTTCCTTCCAACCATAGGAAAAAGAGGAGAAAATCTGCTGTTTCTAAGAAGCCTTTGAGAAAAGGAGGAAAGAAGAAATGTCGGTTGAAAAGGAAAAGGAGAATTGAGGAGGAAGAAGAAGATGATGATGATTGTGATTTCATAGACAAAGCTCCAACTGTGAGAAAAAAGAGCAGAAAAAATGGAGGACTGAGGAAGAAAGCGTATGTTATATGTTCAGATTCAGATTTTGTTTCATCTGGATCATCTGATTATGAGTATACAATCTCGGAGGAAGAGAGGGAACAGGTGAAAGAAGCCAGCCATTTGTGTGGAAGTATAAAAACTAGTTTGAGGAGCTCATCATCCTCAAAGAGAATTCAGGAGGTTGAGGAGTTAGGCCAGTGTAAGAAACCTTCAGGAAAAAAGGGTAAGGAGAAGGTAGAGGAAACAAAGGCTGAAGTAATAAAGTCAGTCTGTGGCATTTGTCTCTCCGAGGAAGATAAGCGAAGATTGAGAGGCAAGCTAAACTGTTGCAGTCATTATTTTTGTTTCACCTGCATTATGGAGTGGTCAAAAGTGGAATCTCGATGCCCTTTGTGCAAGCAAAGGTTTGAAACAATCAGTAAGCCTGCAAGATCAACAGCAGGAGTTGATTTGAGAGATGTGGTGATTCAAGTCCCTAAACGGGATCAGGTATCTTATATTTGCCCTGACAATATTTTTATGTTGGGGTTTTCATTTTCCGTGCTTTTTATGGTTTTAAATGGCCATATTTGTTTTGCAGGTCTACCAACCATCTGAGGAAGAACTAAGAAGCTATCTTGATCCATATGAGAATGTGATTTGTTCTGAATGCAACCAAGGTGGGGATGATGAACTCATGTTACTGTGTGATCTTTGTGATTCATCAGCTCACACCTATTGTGTTGGTCTCGGGCGAGAAGTACCTGAAGGAAATTGGTACTGTTATGGTTGCAGGCCCGTTGCCCTCGGGTCCTCTAGTTCCCAAGTTCAAGATCCCTTACCTGATCAAAGGACAATAAACAATTTGTACAATCGATTCTCACCCATTGTAAATGTAGGAGAAAGTTTAGACTCCATTGTAGTGCCTTCACCTCGTACGCCATTACCTCCCGGTTTTGTTGGTCTTTCATCTCCTAGATTTCCTACTGCAGATTTTCCATCTGTTTCTCCAGTATCTGGAGTGGCAGCTCAAACTCTGACAGGAAGACGATGGTTACACCGCCAGATTCAAAATCTTCGTTCCATGAACAGGATGAGTCTTATGGTTGGTAGGACTGATGGGATATCAACTGCCAATATGGGCATTGATTTTGTGAACTCTCACGTTGATCAGAGTAGGCAAACAACAATTCAACAAGCAAGGACACAACAAATGGGTCAAACAGTAATCACAGAGGGGTTACACGATGATCCCTCTTCTTCACTGCAAAGTAGGGACTTCTTTTCACCGAGGTTGAGCCATTTGAGAAGGCAAGCAGTTCAGGATTCAACTACCACAACATTAAACACGTCTGTTAATTTGATGTTATGGCCTGAGCTTGCTGGTATCAATTCAGATGCTCAACTCTATCAGTGCCGCAATGGACCAAACATTGGGCCTGATGTTTTTGGTTCAGCATTTTCCGTCAGAAATGAGGACAATTCTTCCATGGCCAAGGAACAATTGCAAGTAATGGTTAGAAGCCAGTTGAAAGCCTTGTCCAGAGATAGTGATTTGGGTAAGTGAAACCCCATCTTTAATAAACTTTATGTAGGGTACATTTTCGTGTCTAGACTTTGTCGTTCGCAGTTCAGTTTGGTTTTTTGGTGACATTAATGTTAGTGAATGATTTGTAGTAGTGATTAATTGAGTTCTACCTTGTGTTCTTTATTTATAAATATATGCAGACAATGGTACTTTTACGGACATAGCAACAAGTTCCATGCACACCTTATTGGCTGCTTGTGGGCTTGAGCATAGGAGGAGTGAGGTTCACATGGTACCACCACCATCAAATTGTACACACATTGAAAGAGTGGCAGCCGGTCAGGCGAGCTTAATGAAAGGTTGTTGCTTAACTTGTTTCGATTCTTTTGTAAAAGATGTAGTGAAGAGGATCATGGATACAAGATCCAGGCAGTGGTTAAGTTTAGGTCTTTAGATATTTGATGTAGTTAATGCACCTTTCTGCATACTTCTTTTTTTGGTTAGGATTTAGTAACCAAATTTTTTGAACACCATATTTCCCCCCCTTATGTTGGTTTATACTTACAATTCAGACATTGAGCCTGCAAAAAGTGCTCTATTCTCTTTTGATCACCATAATAGATTATTGTTAATTGAAGACTTGAGCAATGTCAAAATTTTAGTACTGAATTTTCTTTTCACTGTGTTCCCCTGTTTTGACCTTTTGGTTTTGCTTTCAACTTTGTGCTTGGAACTATCAAAGCTTCAATAACCAATAGAGAGATTGCTTGTATGTATTGAATTAAATCATTGACTTTTATATTTTAGGTACACCTTGGATCCGTTTTTAATTTCTTACCTAGATTCGGATTTCGGACTCATTAAGCAACTATAATTTTATTTTATTATTTATACTTTTAGTTTTCATGAAATTATACTTTAGAGCATGGTCAAATCATCACAAAATCTTACCTTGTTAGGAAAAAGTATTGACTTCTACACTCATGGATATCGAGTTCAAGCTAGTTAATTTTGATTGGAGTATTTATTTGTCCATTTACCCAATCAACTTATTTAATACAAGGAACTCATCACCTATAAGTGTCGAGGTAGTCTCATATAAATCCCTCACTCTTTCCTCTTATATTCACCTATGTATGTCATGTCAGAAAAGTTAACAAATGTTAACTTTTTCATCCATTTTGAGATGATTTGATAAACAATGCAAATTTTTAGGAGTGAAAAATTAAATAAGAGGCTAAAATGAGTTTTTTTTCTTGTAAAGTTAGAGGCTCAAATAAGTCATTATGCCTATTTTAAAATGTAAGAGAAATACTAAATTTTATGTGAATATCAATTTGATTTAGATGATTATGCAAAAATTTTAAATGAAAAACTTTATCCAAATTTATATAAATTGTCTTATTGCAACAAGTAAAGAATCAAAATACATACCCAAAGTTAGGTGACTTAAGAAGATATCTAAACAGAAGCCTATAAAGAAAAATTCTATGATGAAAAAAGATGAGCATCTGTTTGATATTTATATATGCTAAGAGAACACCATAAAGTTCTTGATATTTATATATGCTAAGAGAACAACATAAAGTTCTTATGCTTGTTTAAAATTCTCCTATAGTTGATTTCTCCTATTTAATTTAATGGACTTTATGATTTTTAATATCTCAATGCATTAGTGAAAGGAATACCAATTAATGGCAACTAATTCTTTTTGTTCAAAAGGAATGATTAAATAGTGAATTTCATGGCAATCATTTTGTCAATCTTATGATAACCCTTCCAGTTAACCTTTCCATTGAGGTTAGCACTAGAGCCACAATTGTTGTACTCAACATAGTAGAGGGTTTCTTTGTATTTGACTTTGTATGTCCTTCAAAGCTCATCTACCCTTTAGGCTTAATGAAGTCACCCAATGTGGATTCCATGATAATAGTTGCAAAGAATTTCTTTCTTGGCCTGCCCAAATAAGTCGCGATTTTGAACATGTCATTGAAGAGCTTTTGTCCAAGGACAATCTTGCAGTTTTGGATCATAGGACTAGCAGTCTCATTAATGCAGTCTTTGTCTTATGATGTCACTGTGCTTAATTAATTATCCATTGGCCTCCTTACAATGATCAATGAGTTTTGTATAATAGTAGGGGAGTCATCGAAGATGAAGTCAATGGTTCTAAAGATTACACAATTGCGAAAGAAATTATGATTTTCTTGATTGTGCAAGGTGTTTTGGTAGGCATCTATCCTGCAATTGAAGAAGGCTGACTTATCTGATTGAACGCACAGAGCCACTGCCTAGTGCTTTTTAGGACCAACAGCGTTCTGGAATCCCATAGATTTGGCAATGAACCATTCCCAATAGCAATTACACTGTTAAAATTATGAAATTATTTTATTACAAAAAATTATCGTGGGTAATAATTATGATGGATTAACTAGCCTGAGTTGTCTCCTACAAAGGTATAAAACTATATATAGGTTGCTCCATAATTATGTGTTACTTATGTTATTGGTTAAGAGTGACAAAAAAACATAATGGTTAAAAGTTCTTAGAAACTTACAGGATGTGGCAGTCTGCAAATTGGTAATTCCACCACCATTTTTGACACCCTTGTGACTAGTGACAATAGTTTTTCTCGAGCCATCACCATACATAACGGTGTTAGTGTATTGTTTGTCTACAGTGATGTACTCAGCATAGATTTCACCGTTGATATAAATCACATATCGGATATTGGAGTTCTTGAGAGCAACAACTAAGGTTGCACTAATGGTCTTTAGTTAACTACTACCATCCTTGACCACAATAACATTTGGTTTCAAGTTGCTATTATCAATCTTAGCCAGAAGATGGCGATCTTTAGCTAAGAACCATGAGGGATATCTATTCTTCTCAACGAAAAGAAGTCTACAGGAGTTAGTAATATTTAACTAGATGTCGAATTTGGAAAGAATGTTTGACAACTTTGTTGTTATTGTCAAGGCATTACTTGTGAGTTCACTAGCAGTGACAATATCCTTTTGCATGGTTTCTTTCATGTTGTTACTGTAACACCTTGATACCCAACTCAATCATTGGATCTGAGTTACAAGATGCCACATTCGATATCGTAGCTACTATGATCAAATTACAAACCATTAAACATTGAAGCTGTAACCAGAACAAGTGTATAAAATGATATATAATCATTTACGGGTTTTATACGAGCTTATGAAAGCTCTTTTGTTAACCTGAGACTAAAATAAGACCAAATTGTAAGGATTACAAAGTTTCAAGTTAACGTCGTGATGCCGAGGGTTCTTCGTCGTGACGCAACTCTCTGTTTGCTGCTCATCATGACCTTGCGTAATGACATTGCCACATGGACTTTACCCTATATCTCGTCTCGACGTCAGAGGTTCATCGTCGCAATGTGACTCACTATTTTCACAAGAATCAACCTGGTATAAGTTTGGACGGCCTGTAAACATGTTTAAACACCAACCATAGTACCATATCAACACTTACCAAAGCATACAATACAATTTGTGCAAAATTGGTACCTCTAAGTACCATCAAATTACACACTTCTAATACCAACTAATCAAATTGACATATACCATTCATATTTCCAAAACCAACCAAAACATATTTAAGACTATATTCACAACCTTAAGGCTTAAAACTAACTAGATGAACACACCCAAATACAAATTCAAAGCATTAAGTTATATCGTATACAATTTGACCATTTGAACACTTAGCCAAAATCCTTATGTACATGCCATAATACCAAAATGAAATACAGTTTACAAACTTTATTGAGTCGTAAACGATAGTTTGGATGTTGGCTTCCAATTCTAGGGCTTCAAAAATCACCTGAACCTGCGCATTGAGAAAATAAACTGTATGTTGAGCAATAGGCTCAGTAGTACATTTATAATTCAAGTACATAACATAAACATTAACAATCAATCCAAACAAAATCATGTATATTTGCATGCACATATCAACCACCTACTTATAAATTGGAGTTACCACGCTTTACATCTTTAATCTAAACATCTTATGTGTATAAAATAAGCATCAATTCACTCCAATTCAATACAATATATATGGACAATCATTTTGCTTATAATAGCAACAATTCAAACATACCAATATCAAAATATTCAATTATAAGCCCTTTTCTGAAATATCATTTATAATATCACATATTTCATTTGTTTTTTGAGTCTACCAACTCGTTCGTATTCGTTTCGACCCCTAGGGCTCAATTTCATTTGATTTACAAGATCAACTCTATGTTTACAACACTTCATTGGCATTTAATCACAATTCATTCCAAAGGTACCAATTTATAATTCATTTATCAATAATTTGTAACCTCTATTAACCTCACTCGGACTCGGACGGATACTCGGATCGTCCAACTAACAAACCAAACTGGCATCATAATGCATTTTGGCGTGCAAAACGCATACCTTGAACACAAAGTGCATACTAGCGCATAATCCTGCACTCAATCTAATCTTATGGTATGCCAACTATATCTGATTCAGCCCGATTAGTTAATAGGGTATCAACATTCAATTCCTTTTAACAATTTAGTACACATGTCATATTTCAATCATTTCCACCATCATAATCCAATTCAATATTTCACCTATATTTCATAGAATTTCCATGGAATTTAACATATATAGAGCAATTCTTACTATTTAACAATTTATTCAATTTAGTCTTCTATTCTGAAAAATCATTCAAGCTCGATTCAAAAACTCATGTAATCATTTTATACTTACCTTGGTACTCCTATATGCAAATGACATGATATACAAACAATTCATACAACTTAAATTATAAATGTACAAACCAACATTTTCACATGCCACTTATCGACGATTTTCACTTTTCTTTTCCCTTTCAGTCGTTCGATATTGTTGTTAGCTATGAATAATCATAAAACACATCCTATTATCAGATTCCAATTGAAACAAAATCAAATACCAATTTTCACAAATTTTACAAATTATTCAGTTTAGTCCCTAAAATTGGGACAATCATAACTTTCAATTTAAAGCCTTGGATTAAAATCCAATTTCACCAAAGCTTATTAGGGACCTTCTATTTTCTATCCCTACCAATAATTCATGACATTTTTTCATTTTATTCAACTTGGTCCCTAATGTACGAAACTAACAATTAAACTTTACAATTTGGTCATTTTCACATACTAAACTTAATTTCTAACAATTTAATACCAAAATCATTCAATTCTCTATCATGGTGACTCTAAAAATTTAACATTTTTTCAAATTAGAATATGGGTTAGTTAGATCAAGCTCCCATGGTTCAATTTCCATAAAATTAAAGAAAAATGGCTAGGGACTTACTTGAAATTAAAGCAAAAAAGCTCAAAACCCTTTGCTATGGCATCAAGCTCTTCTTTCTTTCTCACATTCAGTTGGGGAAAGTGGAATTCTCTTTCTTCCCACCAAACATACATATATATAAGGATTAGTTTATAATTTAATTTAATTTAATTAATCATATTTTTACTAAATAATTCTTAATTAACCTAAGTTAATAACTAATTAAGAATATTGTCCACTAACATATGATTTAACATGGTATAATTGATGTTTAAAACTTTTGGTCAATTGAAATTTAAGTCCCCAAGCCATTTACTAATTAAAAATCCATAGCGATTGGACTTTACAATTTAGTCCCTGAGCCTTAATTAACCACAAATTTGACTCAATTGACTGTCCAAAATCCAATTCAATAATACACTAACTTTTTAAATTTCTCTATTAAATATTTACAAACTCAATTTACAGAAACGAGGTCCTGAAATCGTCTTTTTCGACACTACTGAAAATTAGGTCATTCCAGTTATTGTGTTTGAAACTATCTAAGTATGATTAATGGTATGATATAACAAAGCTCAACCAAGTTCTAAGATTATTTATGTGATCATTAATGTTGTACAATTCACTATCATCGATGTTAGAGTATGATGCTTGAAGTGAATCAACAACATAGTTCATCATATCCTTACAATCATCTAAGGACATCTTTGTGAGGTTGTTGTTCTTGACTTGAACTATAGGGAATCAAAATAGTTGAAGAACTTCTTGATTGCCTCCTCAGCTGCCAAGATAGCCTTCATAATGAACTGTTTAGGAAAAATACTATTGACATAACTGAGAGTCTTCTAGCAAGATTTCGGATAATGAGTAAACGAGCAAAAGTTAGACACTGCCTTCATTTGTGGAGATAATATTTCATTATCACTACGAGTCTGATGAACTATAGATGCAATGCCAATGACGACTCCTACCACAAGAATGATTGAAACCCCAATATTTATCACTTTTCTTGACATCTTTTTTGTTTTTTAATGAAGATACATTATATGGCTACCGTTGTTTAGTCGTGTCAAATAACCATATAATAGAAAAACTATATGATTCCAAACTAACCAAAATGAATAAGGAGAAACCCTTTCCTTCCCTTTGTCTTTGTTATTATTGTTTGATGAAATTCATTATACACGATGAATGAGTTTTATATTAAGTGGGAGCCCTATAAAATTAGGGCTCTTTGCATGGAAAACGAAAATACTGACTTATGGGATTATTGTGGATAAGTTACAATGTATTGGTTTTAGACAAAGTATTTAACTAGTTAGTTGCTATCATTTTTAAATTTAAAAAATAAAAAGTTTGGAATTGCTATTTGTTGGAGTAGAAAAAAATTGTTTGTTTGTCTTAACTTTGTTTGTTTGAATTGTCAATATTATTGAAAAGATGTACAAAAATTATGATTTTTATCTTCTTGGTCATACAAGATATATTTAGGCTTAGTATGTATTTGCTTTCCATACAAGAGGAAAATTATCAATTGCTACATAATATTTTATAATTATAAAAACATCTCGATTTATAATAAAAAAAATGTTTGTACAACTTTTTATAATAATAAAAATCATACAAGAAAAATACTCAACAGAACTCATAAAATTATTGAAAAATACTTTATAGAACTCATAAGAGGAGCTTTAAATTCTAAATTTTATTAATTTTAAAGTAAATTAATATAATGTGAACTCTATTTTGAGATATTTATTCATTTAAATTTAAATAAAATAATAAAATTTCATGTAAAAATAGGATATCTTTGCTAATTTTAAACTTCAAAATGATATTTTAGTCAATCACTTTTATTAATTTATTTGGAGTTGAGACTTATATATATGATATACTTAAATAAACAGAAGAAAGACAACAGTCCTCAATAAATTTATTTTAGTTAAAATTTTGATATTTATATATATTAAAAATTATTTTGATTAAGAATTATATCAAAGAGATTAAGAATTAAAAAATTAAAATTAAAATTTTAGTAGTGAAATATTTATATATATTAAAATTTTTAAAAAGATGAGGAGATCTAGGAAGCTGCTTCATGCTGGGGCATTTAAAAGCACCTAGGCTGATGGCAAATCTGCAACTTTTTTTTTTCCGGAAAATTGGGAGTTTATGAACAAGCATGTCAGAGTAATGGTGAAGGACTTTCTTCAAAAAGGTTGTATGTTACAAGAGATGAACAAAACTCTCGTTACAAGAGATCAACCGGACAGACAAGAAATTCCCATGTAGAAGTTCACCCGAGAAATAACGTGCAATACAAATCATCAATTTCCTTTGAATATTTGAATAAGGCTTTAATGCTAAAAGCTCGATGTGAAGTACCTATAAACAAAAACTGGGATGACCAGAACAGATCCCATCTCCTTTCTCAAAGAATGACATCAAGTCTCATCTCCGTCTCATGACCAAGTCTAATTCGTAAATACTATGTATTCATTTGAACACTTAAGGGAACTGGATAATTAACACTATCGCAGAATTACATAGCTTACACTAACAATTTTGCTGCATATACCAATTTGCGAAACTTTTGAAGTGAGAACAACATGTCAGAAGATAAAGCCAATGGTGTCCTTGATTAAAGATATAGGGCCGCAGAAGTCACTAGTCTGGACCAGCAGCATATATGTCACCCAGGTTAGTTTTTCTTTAACAAAATACACGATACGATCCAGAACATCTTGTTCCAATAATGAATGTAGGCATTTGTACATGCATAAAATTAAGTTGTACCATGTTAATAAGAGTGATTTGTTGAATAAGCTGCATCTTTTCAAACTATGACTTGAAAGATGGCTTCACATTGAGAAACAGAGCTTAAAGGTAGAACTTTGAGAGATGTTTATACCACACAAGGAGGCTATGGTAAGATTCGGTAGTTTGTCTAGGATTTCCAGTAACAAACAGATAAAAGACCATGCACATTCAAAACACCTGCCTCAAGCAACATGGGAACAAAAGGAACGATCAGATTCTAAAAGACAGTGAAACTTACCTTTTTGAATTATTCACGTCCGGACTTTTCTTAGTTGTTCTTGTTTCACGAGAAAAGTTAGGCTGGACACTAACAAAGTCATCAACCATGGGTAAAATAAATGAAGACAACAACGGATCAGGTGCTGAATTGGAAGACACTGTACAAGAAGAACCCCCGAAGATGGACTGTACATTTCCTTCTCGCAGCTCTTTCCTCAGAAGAGAAAGCGTGGAATGAGATCCACCTTTACGTGATTTCCTCTTGCGCTGCATGTAACCAACAATTAAGGAAATCAATAATATATAAGTCCTTGGATTGATGCGATGGGGAAACGAGGAAGCTCCACGAACAAAGCTAGTAATGCTACTTCTACCACATTAATGAAGTAGAGGAGCAAGTCATCTTACATACTAACTTAAATGTTTTTAAAATGGTCCCAGCAATCAAAAGGAGCAAAGAGGATAAAACTTGCAGGTGAAATGGAGAAACATTATACAAATTTAGCAAAATGCGATAATGATTTTCAGGGTGCATGTGGTGCGTGAAAAGAAAGAACTTATTCTATACAATTTAAATAGGAAAGTAGAAACACAAAAGATTAACTCAAGGATATCTTAAATATATTTCCATGTTGCACCCACCCTCACTGCACAGACTGCTGTCATAAGTGAATCCAGTTCAGCAATCAATTGTAAATGATGTGATTTAAATTGAAATAAAAATTAACAAATTATTGATTGAAGAAGTAAAAAGAATATATATATATATATAAGTCAAGTTTCAATATAACTAAAAAAATTGTAAAAGTTAAATTTAAACTTTTACATTTAATATCACTCTTTAATTTATACGTGAGCTATAAAATATTCAATAACTATTCAAAATTTGAAGTTATAAGAATGTTATCAGCTTAAAAAGGAAGTGAAGTCAAATGATAATAAATGCTTGCTTTAAATAATAAGATTAGATATTTTAAAGATAGGGTTAATTAATAAACAAATACAAACATACTACAGTAATTCAATTAATTGAATTAGGAGAGAAGAAAAGTGATAGTAGCTAACGTTTTGATTCATTTTCGACTTTTAAAAACTTATTAATTTATTTATTTAATTTTAAAATAAAAAATATACTTATATTTTTAGAAAAAAACTAAATTAAAATATTTTTAATTAATAAATAAAAAATTAAGTCAACTTAGGATCAAAATTACACAGTGTCTTGTCCAAAGCTCAACGGGAGCCATTAGCTAACCATTGGATAGGAGTATCAGTGAGTTAGATTAGTTTAAAATAATAATAATAATAATAATAAATTTAAATATTGAGATTGAAAAATGCTATAAAAAAAATGTGCTTCTAAAAATTATTTTTGAAAATTTTGATAATATTCATTAATACTATTAAAATGTGCCTTTTGAAAAGATAGAATATCGTGATATTGTAAAATCAAAGATTTAACGAGGGATAAAAAGATAATTTTCTTGAAAAATATTTTTTCAAAAATCAAAAGTTAAAATTTTTGGCTTAGATTAAAATCTTAGTTAAGATTTAATGGATTTAATGGTGGATTACAAAAATCTAATCTTGTACCTCCACTATTTGTTTCCAAATTTGAAGTAAATGAAGATCCGGTTGAATTCATCATGCTTAGAAGAGAATTAAGACAGAAATCCGTTACCCTATATTTTCATTTTATACCACAATGTGTTGTCTTGTGATCTACTACAATCGGAGGAACACTCTTTGATTCATGGTATTGAAGTTAGTTAGAACAATATCCCCATCTCTAATTTGTTCTTTCAAGCTAATATTGAAGAATGTAGTGTTATGAAATCATTTTTTATTTAAGATGAGTGCTTAATGTTACAAAGCCTGATCTAACAGTTAGTCCTTATTCTCACTCTTAAGTTACAAAGATTCCAAATGCCAATGTTTCTAAGCAACCAGGCACCTATTCAGGATTTATATGAAACATCTATGGGTTAGAAGAAAGTTCTTTCAACCTATCTTCATTTACCCTAGTTTATCTAATTAAAAGAACAGACAAATAATTGCCCTTTTTTTTAATATATATACCACCATATTTATTTATACACATCACCGTTTGAAATATATCAAGAAAACCTATTAAATGGATAGAGTTTTGTCAATCCAAGCACTTGGGACCAAAGGCCTGGGAGTTATTTTCAGACACCAAGTTAACCAATTGAACTTGTCATTCAGACATGTACCTAAAAAAATAGTCCACCAAAGTAAAATACCACTGATATACATGCATCATCATATGCCGAGTATAAGCGAGTTTCAGCCACATTCCATGTTGAAAACAACATTTTTTTTTTAAATATTATCATATCATATGACCTGAGAATAAAAGATGAAGTGGAAACCATGATCAGGTCTAACAACAACTAAAAGAGTCCACATATGCAACATAAAATTACATTCATTCCTACCAACCTTATTTCAACATTTTCACTACACAGTAATGAACCGTAGATTTGCAAGTTTGCTTGCCAGGGGCTCTTCATCGTCAACCCAATTTCCCCGTGGGATTCAGGTTCACAATTGCATTGCAGCAACCGATTTGAACCTGAGAATGCTGTTTTATAAAATTTCATCAGGCATTGTGGACAACAGCAGCCCTTGAACAAACTCGCATCTTTTTGCCTTCTCTTCCTGATCCTTTAGTGAAAGGGGAGACGACTTCACATTTCTGTCATCAAAACCAAATATCAGAACGAGAAAGCTGATAAAAGCATAAACATCATCCACAGGTAGGACAGGCAAGAAATTCCCATGTAGAAGTTCACCCGAGAAGTAATGTGCAATACAAATCATCAATTTCCTTTGAATATTTGAATAAGGCTTTAATACTAAAAGCTCACTAACGTGCAATACAAATCATCAATTTCCTTCAAATATTTGAATTAGGCTTTAATACTAAAAGCTCGATGTAAAGTACCTAAATAAATAAACAAAAACTGGGATGACCAGAACAGATCCCATCCCCTTTCTCAAAGAACAATATCAAGTCTCATCTCCGTCTCATGGCCAAGTCTAATTCATAAATACTAAGTATTCATTTGTACACCAAGGGAACTGGATAATTAACACTATCGTAGAATTACATAGCTTACACTAACAATTTTGCTGCATATACCAATTTGCGAAGCTTTTGAAGTGAGAACAACATGTCAAAAGACAAAGCCAATGGTGTCCTTAATTAAAGATATAGGGCCGCAGAAGTCACTAGTCTGGACCAGCAGCGTATATGTCACCCAGGTTAGTTTTTCTTTAACAAAATACATGATATGATCCTGAACATCTTGTTCCAATAACAAATGTAGGCATTTGTACATGCATAAAATAAAGTTGTATCATGTTAATAATAGTGATATGTTGAATAAGCTGCATCTCTTCAAACTATGACTAGAAAGATGACTTCTCATTGAGAAACAGAGCTTAAAGGTAGAACTTTGAGAGATGTTCATACCACACAAGGAGGCCGGTAGTTTGTCTAGGATTTCCAGTAATAAACAGATAAAAGACCATGCACATTCAAAACACCTGCCTCAATCAACATGGGGGCAAAAGGAACGATCAGACTCTAAAAGACAGTGAAACTTACCTTTCTGACTTATTCACGTCTGAACTTTTCTTAGTTGTTCTTGTTTCACGAGAAAAGTTAGGCTGGACACTAACAAAGTCATCAACCATGGGTAAAATAAATGAAGACAACAACGGATCAGGGGCTGAATTGGAAGACACCGTACAAGAAGAACCCCCGAAGAAGGACTGTAGATTTCCTTCTCGCAGCTCTTTCCTCAGAAGAGAAAGCGTGGAATGAGATCCACCTTTACGTGATTTCCTCTTGCGCTGCATGTAACCAACCGTTAAGGAAATGAAAATATCTAAGTCCTTAGATTGATGTGATGGGGACATAAGGAAGCTCCACGAACAAAGCTAGTAATGCTACTACTACTACATTAATGAAGTAGAGGAGCAAGTCATCTTGCATACTAACTTAAATGTTTTTAAAATGGTCCCAGCAATCAAAAGGAGCAAAGATGATAAAACTTGCAGGTAAAAAGGAGAAACATTATACAAATTTAGCAAAATGCAATTATGATTTTCAAGGTGCATTTGGTGCGTGAAAAGAAAGAACTTATCCTATACAATTTAAAGAGGAAACTAGAAAGGAAAAAAAAAAAAAACTAAATAGACAAGGATATCTTAAATATATTTCCATGTTGTAGGGTTATATGCGCAACCATATCAACGCCCACCCTCACTGCACAGACTGAACAAACCTGCAAACGAAAACAACCATAAAGAAAGGAGATTAGATTCAATAAACCCATTTCCTCATTAGAATAAAAGAAACTCATACAACTCGTGATGAGACAATCTATAAACAATAACTATAAAACTCCATTTCTCTGTACCTGAGTTAATTTTTCCGGTTAGCTAAACTTGAGTTCACAGTCCAAAATTAGTTCATCTAAATTTTAAATCTCATAATGAAAATACATAGTCTAACAATCACGAGACTCAATTAAGTAAAATAACAGCTGAATTGTAACTTAAGTCCATAAAGCTTATAAATTTGAAACTTGGCAAAACACTTTTTATTTCCTTTCAACAGGCTATACGCATTCAAAAATCAACTCGGTTAAGTGAGCTACGCTACTTTGAACAAACATTAGTTACAAAGAGAACGATCACGTCAAAACTCAATCCAATATACATAAAAACAAAAAGGGTATTAAGAAATTAATTGGGGGGGGGGGGAATGCGTTACCCCATTTTTAGCCTCCACTGGATGCTCATCATCAATGTGACAACACAAGCCAACGATGTCGAAATACTCTGAACAAAAAGGGCATCGAAACTCCTCTCTTATTTCATCTTCTCCATCAATTTCTTCAAACCCCATAAACATATCTGCACTTTCAACCCATTTTCATACAATAAAACCATTTTCTAAAAAAATAAAGGCAAAAAAAAAATTGCTTCTCCTAATCGATTAAGTTAAGCGACTTCCTTTTCCTTCATTTTCCACCACACCGCCCCCCCCAAAAAAAATAAAAAAAAAGACAGACGGGACTTCCAAAGCTTACCAGATCGTAATTGAAGAGCCGATTGATATCTCTTAGAAGCTGAAGAAAGACGAGCACTCCATGAATCAGCATCCATTGTTTCTAAATCACCCTCTTGCTTATATAAATTTTCAACCCAAAAGGCGAAAAAGGAAGATTTTAATTTGAGGGGTTAAAAATTCAATCTTTTGGAGCTCTGGTCTTAGATTTGTGAAAGCAAATGAAATTAAAGTAAAGAGGAGGAGGAAGAGGCCAGTTAAGAGTTTGGGGTTTGATGATGAGACGCAGAAAAGGAAGAAGAGCTGCCTGTTGTTGTCCCTCTTCGAGAGTGAATTTCGTTCGAAAGAGGAAATTTCATCTATCAAGTCTTTGCCTTTTATATTACTCTTATTTTCTTTTGCCTTCTTACGTTTTAATTTTTCTAATTTTGTAAAAATAAATATAAAAAATACTCCCACTACCTTAATCAGATTATAAAAATTTATTGGTTCAGCCAACAATTTTTTGAGTGGATTGAGTTGGAATATTTTAATGAATTTTGTTTTATTTTTCATTCTTAATAATGGTTAATATATGATGAACTAGATGCTAAAGTAATGGATAAAAAGATATTTGACAAAATCCCAATCCGATTAGTAGATAGTTGATACAATTATGCAAGTTATAACATGTACAAGAACTTTGGCATGATATTTAAATTGTTAATCATCCTAAATATAGCTTAAATTTGACTCACGCTAATCACTTTATTGTTTCTTTACCCTTCTCTTATAATTTCCTCCTTATCCATTCGAAATAAAGTTTAATTTTGCCCATTTTGAATTGTGCTTTCTTTTGCTTTCTCTGTTCATTTTCAAACCATGAAATTAAGGTAACCATAATAATAACACAACCCTTCTCTCAGTTTTCTTTCCATTTCCCGGCAACCAAACAAAGAGGGCCGTGCCTTGTGTTAGCTGCGATACATGTTTGTGGAAAACGTTCTAACACAAGTAGTTTATATTTATAGAAACAGAGGCATAACCATAAGCAAGGGTTAAGATCTTAATATGACATATAAACATTGTATAAATAGTTGAAAGCGTTAATACTTTTCTTAATCATATATATAGTTAAGCTGATCCTATCCTCAAAGGACAATGTCTTAATCATGACAACAGAAGAATATTCACTTGAGACGGGCAAGTAAATAAAGTAAACCACTCTCATTTCATCATAAATACATTGATTTTTCAATCGAATTTCGCTGTTGATCAATTCTGTGTTTCTCTAGTTGTCAAGCAAAAACTAAGCCATAGGACATGGCCATCAAAGAAAAAGCAGCAAGTTCTTCATCCTCTCCTACCTTCCTTCTCCTTTGACACCTTTGCTTCTTCACTACCCATGTTAATGATAATGAACTTTGCAACAAAACTTCACCGCTCAAAGCAAGTAATCTGATCTTGACAGTCTCACCTAACCCACTAAATCTACCACTAGGTTTCATGTCATCAACAGACTCATCATTTGTTGTAGCAATAGAAGCAGAGCTTGTTGTGATGGTGCTGGATGATGACAACGACGACGATGATGATAAATGCCATTTCACTTTCTTCTTCTCTGATGCTTCGTTTAAACCCAACATTGCTCTTCTTCTCTTCCTATATTTTATCCCACATGCATTGCACAATGACTGAAATTACCAAAAAGGAAACATACATACCCCCATTAATCGACAATGACCTAATAAATTGATTATTGACCACAGAAAATCATGTATGGGAAAAAAAAAGATGAAAACTTTACAGGTGAAGGGTTTATAGTAAAGCTAATAAATGACATTAAAAGAAGACAATAAATAAAACCAGAGTTCAAATGATGAAATACCTTGGGGCCAGAAGGGCCACCTCTCCAAAGAGGGGTCTTTGTGGTCTTGCAGTCAGTACAAAACTTCTTCATGGTCTCACTCATTGTATCTTCATTCAATGATTTCTGAATCATAAACAGCAACCAAATCAGTGTTTAAAACGAAAAAGAAAGAAAGAAAGGTTTGAATTGAAGTTGATTTTGTTGACCAACCTGTTCTCTAAGATCCATAACCCCCATGAACCAATTCTTCCAACAGATCTTACATTAAACAGGACAGCAAATGGGGGGGGGGGGATAAAATGAATATTGGAGCTTGAAGAACAAAGAAGTACCAATTTGCAACTAAAATAAATGTAAAGAAGAGAGGTAAATAAAACAGAGAAAGGAAAGAGCTTTTCGTCTTTCACAGATCAAAACCCAAGAACAGAGAAAAGCTTTTGTTATGAAAACGAGCAAGGAAAAAACATATTCAAAAATGAAAAGAGAGACAGAGAGATAAGAGAACCGACAGGGATAGACACAAAAACCCTAGAAAGAGGGTTACGAAAAGACGATAATACCCTTACTAACACCAAAGCGCCGCCTCCTCGATTGATCAAAATGAAAAAACACCCGCCAAAATTTTTTTAGGATGGCGCAATCCACGTGGCAACATGGAGGGGAGTGAGACAGAGATAAATATAATTGACTCCATTGTTAAATTTCTTTTTAGTACGGTTTTTGTTTTTTTATAAATATGATTTAACATTTTTTGTGGTTAACTACAATAACTAATATAATTATTTTAATAAATTCTAAAAAATAGAAATAATTTTAAACATTAGTGAATAAATTATTTAATGCAAAAATATTATTTTACCTTTTAGGTTAAGTGGAAATGTTCCTTAGCAAAAAAAAAAAGTGGTGCCGTACAGTTTCTGCTAAATTAATTGAAATTATTGTACAACTTGAGTACAAGTTAGAAAGCTTAAATTTAAATCAACGATAATTGAAATGAATTCCAACTAAAGAGCATGTTTGCCTTAAGTAGTTTAAAACTTGATAAATAATAAAATTTAAATTTCAATACATGGTCGAACTCAATTTTATTGAGAATAATCGAAAAATTAACAATTATTTGTAATATATCAATAATTAATAAAATCCTTTACATGAAATGTAGTTGAAACATCGAATTACTTAAGAGAGAATTACAACAATAATTTATCATCACCTTCAATTTTTTTTTAAATTAATTACATTTTATCAATAAAACACGACATAACACCTAAAAATTCTTTATAATTAGAGGGCATACCAACTAATAATGTCAGTACCTAATATTACACTTTTATGCAATTATTTGTAACACCCAAAATAAACACACTTTCATTTAAAACTAGTTAAATAAACCGACTTAATTTTAGCCTAAAAGCAAGCTTATATTTAAAAGTAAATTCCACTTCTCACAACACATTTCAATAAGCTAAAATGAAAAGAAATATCAAACCAACAATTATATGTCTATTTCCACTTCAAAGCAACATATAAAACAATCTAAATGGAGTCGTTCGGATTTACATGGATGCAAAAGGATATTCCCCTGTGAATCATAATTGTTCTGGGCATATGCCAAAATCATCAAACCAAGCTTTTGCAATTGCAAAGACACAATATATTTGTTTTACGACCATTAAATATAGACTCAGTCTGGGTTCCTCAATATACTGTCCAAGCTCTATTCTGTCTCCATTACCCCTTCATGCATAATATGAACCTGGCTGTGCTGTTAACCCACAGCCAGCCCGCTACCATTCACACTGTACCTTCGACCATACCCGACTGTGGACACAACCCAAAGACTAGATGCCTCCACTGGAACCCCCCCCCCAAAAAAAAAAAAAACTATTGTCCCATCATCTCCGTAAGGAGTTCAATACTGGACCAGATAACTCCTGGAATACTAACAGCTTTTATAGCTCAAAAGCATACAAATGGTAGTCAGATATGCAGTCCCATCTCAAACGACATAACACGCTCCCACTAGTGCACCAACACAAAAACAAATGCATGCAAACAGCAGCACTACATACCTCTAACTGAAACTGAATCCCCCTGAAGGAACAGGAAGCTCACCCCCGCCAAAATGAAACCCTGTTTGAGAGGCATCACCTGGCGGCATTGTCTCATCCTCCTCCTCCAACCAATATGTCTCGAGAACTTTCACAGCCTTTTCATAAATCTCAGTGTTATCGTGGGACTGTAAATTCTCGATCTTCTCCAGACCCTCAGCATCATCAATCATTTGTGCATAGAGATTCACTCCTCCGGTAGTGCCCAGGTTCTTATCAGCTTCTCCTACCTTCAAAATGTTTTCAAGCCCTTCTAAACAGACTGTAACAATCCTTGGATCAGGGCAGTTAAGAAGATCACACAATGGCTTTATACAACCTTGACTAACAAGGAATCTGAAACACATGACATGCCCAAATGAAAACTAGTTTATCATTTAATTCTTTACCAAGAAATTATTCCAAACAACTAAGATGGTAATAGTTTTCATACTTGATCTGATCATGAGTACCACCAGATGTGGCATTTGAGATGGCCCATGCCGCTTCTTTCTTGATATCAAATTCAGCATTTTGAAGCAGATGAACCAGTGGAGATATAATATTAGCTTCAATTACAGCCTGTAAAATCCATATCATTTACACACCGTTTCTTGTCATAAATACTACAGACAAAACCACAGATCCAAAAGCGATAAAACAAGATAAATATAAAGGCAACAAGAAAGTGATACAGTTCCAAATTTTACCTGTATCTGCTCCTTATTTCCGGCTGTGATATTTGAGATTGTCCAACAAGCTTCCTTCTTGATGCTCTTTTTGAAATTATTTGTCAAGAGGTTTAAAAGGCATGGCAACGCTTGATGATTGATAATACACTGTGTGCCAAAAAGATTTTCTCAGAAACGAGAAAAGACAAAATGGTTATACCATATAAGCAAAAAGATTACCTTTAGCAACTAAATTCAAAAAATTTTGACTAAATGGCAAGAGACTTATATTCCTAGTAAGATCTTTAAAAGACAACCTGGGAAGTAGTTGATACCTGGGTTTGACCATCATCACCTGTGACAATATTTCCAACTGTGCGAAGAGCTGGTATTAGCACTGAAGGACATGGGTGCCTGTGAAAACCAAGAATTTTAGATTTAGAAGAAAACAAAATAAAATTTAATCACAGACAAAAAGAATGAGACTTAATCAGCAGCAGAAGTCTAGCTCACATCAATAGCTCCACCAGACGCCCACAAACACCTGCTTCTATAACAGCTTGGATTTTGTCATTTGTACCATCAGAAAGATATGAGAGCGCCCAACATGCATCAGTTAAGACTTCTTCATCATTTGAATGAATAAGGTGTGTCAATGCAGGAAGTGCAGGTTTAACCTGAACAATTAATAAAGGAAAAGCAATAAGATAGATAATTCAAACCCAAGACTGGTTGCATACGTATTTGTGGTTCAATAATAGTACTTGATATAAGAGATGTGCAACACCTCACTTCCTAGTACACTTAGCAATCTATTGCAAAGCATAATTTTCATGATCCAACATGCAATCCACTATCTCAGATTTCAAAGGCAGCCAAAGGACAATGATTTTGCATTGTAAGTCAATATCAATGAACATGGAACAGACTTGGGAATCCTTGTTAAACCCACAACAATTCCCCAAGAAAAGAAGGGAAAGAGGGTCAAACCAGATCAAAGGGAGGCTGGGGCTTTCCCCGACAAAAGTTTGAGAGAGTCCATGTTGCATTCCTCAGCATAGAAAGTTTAGCATGCTCATTTAACTGTGCCAACAAAGGAAGCAAAGCACCATGACTAAGAACAAGGTCACGACATCTAGGAGAATCTCCAGCAACATTTCCCAGTGCCCAGACAGCCTGAACATTCAGAGTGAAAAGAGAATAAGATTGTATACAATATTTCATTCTAGCTTTTGCCAAGTAAAGTTCATTGTGCACACTTCTTAATTCTGTCGATCAAAACTATGCTGAATGCCTTCCATATGCTTACCTGCTCACGAACATCATCACTTGGTGAAGCAAGTAATTTCACAAATATAGGAACAGCCCCATGATCAATTACCACCTTTGTGTTCTCAGATGTCCCAGAAGCAATATTAGTTAGGGCCCAAGCTGCCTCAAACTAAGAAATATGAAATCAGTAAGAATCTTAAATCTAGAAATTTGAAGTCATAAAATAATGTTTAAGTTAACAAGAAATCCAACCTGAAGCTGTGGGAAATCATCCCTCGCAAGGAATTCAATGAAGCGAGGAACAACTCCTGCTTGTATCACTTGGTCAATAGGTGGGCTGCGTTCTGGGAGAAATAACAAAAGATATTATTAGTTCAGAATTTTTATCACTATCAAACAAAATTATTACGTGATTAAATTCTAACCTATTGAAAGCAACTTCCTAAACTGTGTGGTTGCCTCGAGCTGCATATTACTATCATCAGCCCAGACACCAGCAACCATGGCTGGCAAATTTTCCAACTGCAGTCAAACAGTTGAACAGGATCAGAACAATCCAATGCGATTTAACTGTAATAGAGTAAACCATGGCAAAAGAAAAATTCAAGGAACATGCTGCCAATTACTAAAAACATTTTGCTTTGAAATAAATTAAAAGAAGAAACCCATGTTTACAACTCTAATTAATTAAAAACAAATTAAGAAAAACGAATTAGAAGCACTAATTTGAGAATTCAAAAACCAACCCCGAATATTTGTTGCAGAATTTAAGATAACTAGCTAACATAATCTTTAAGCTTAATAAACGAAAAAAAGAGCCATGATATGAGAAAAAAATAAAATGAATTGCTTATTCGACAACTCATGTTACAGTCTACCAAAACATTTAAACAACAACAGAGTTCCCAATCAAATCAACGAAAATACACCAAAAAGTATAAATATATGACCTCATCAACACAATCGAAACCTAATATATGCAAAATTCTCTAAATTTTAAAAACCTACCATAATCCTAATCCGATAAGATTAATTAAAAACCGAAAAATATCTGAATAAGCAAGCTTCAACAACTTAAAGCAATTTATGAATACTGAAAAACAAACGAGAAAAATAGAACAATTGAAAATCGACCTTTTTCTCAACGGCAGAGGAGTGAAGAGAAGCAGGCATTGGCTGCGCTTGAAGCCCTTCACGCCGCTTCTTCTGCAAACTCTCTTCACGGCGATTCTTCCTAATCTCCACCATGTTATCCTCTCTCCTCCGCCTCCCTTCCTCAGCGTCCACCGCCACCTTGTACCTGTTCCTTCGAACCTCCGTCCTCGAGTTTGGTCTCAATGACATCTTCTCCGATTTTCAGGAACAAAACTATAATTTAAAAGAGAATCGGAATACAAAACACTATTTTCCTTCTTCACTGAATATCCCAGAGGAACAGAAAAATCTTTTTGAGGGTTTTGATTAGATTTTTGATCGATTTTAAGAAGGGAGGAGGGATAGAGGGTTTATATAAGATTGTAGCGGAAATCGATTTCTAAAATGGTCGTGAATTGGGACATAATTACAATCCTACCATTTTCCAGTAATTGGTAAAAATGCTGCACCAGTCGGATAGGGCCCAAAAATAAAGACCCAAATCAAACGAAAGCAAGTCCTTTCATAAGCCCAACCCATAATAGTTGAACCTAAGTAGAAGTCAGCGCAAAGTTTGAGCAATGAGAGAAGTCATGATCCAAAAAATAGCCTTCAACCACTCATGCCAAAAGATGAATACTAGTGTGATGGTTCAATTGAAACTCAAACCCAAACATCAGAGCTACCAACACTCCTTAGACATGGACAAGGTTTTAAACCTCCTTAGCTTGCCAAGGGGCACAACCAAAACCTAGGGGGAAAAAAATGGAAAAGCAGCACTATCAAAGATGTCACAATGAACGAAACCGTCATAGACTAAAGGCACCTTTAGATGCTCGTTTAATGTCGATGCAATGTGGTTCCTATGAAAATCTATCTGGTCGCAATTTTAAAATGTGTTTGGATGGCAAAGCTGTTGTGCAGTGTAAGCACTACACTGTAGAATTCTCATTGGGAGATTGGACTCTTTTGAGTCCCATTAAAATTTTTAAAGTTGAGTTTACAGCTTATATCCATAAGGAAATTATTTGATATAATATCAGTAGAGTTTTGTGAGTGTGAGTTATATTTATTTATACTAATTTATCTGTCATGTGCGTTGTGCATAATTTTACATGTTTATTTTTAAAATTTATTAAACAATATGATTTTATAATTTTTAAAATATATATTTGCTAATTAAATGAGAATTAGGCTAATTTATAATAAAATCTATTAAGTCTAAAGAATAGTTGAGAGAATAAAATAACATTTTAAAAGTAATAAAAAAAGTGGGTAACGATCGACAATAAAATATTAAGTTATTAGATAAAATAACTTCTCATTGGAATATAAGTCAAAATTTCATTTAAAAAGAATCATTACTTTAACACTTCATTGTCTTTGACATAATATAAATAACATTCACAATTATGTAAATATTATTAAAATCAAATAATAGTAAAACTATTGAATATCAAATAATAATATTGAAAATCAAAATACTTAAATATTTATAATTCCATTATTATTAAGAAAATATATAAATTAATTGGATTCAAGTTTTTCATAGTTTTTAATATTATTATGTATTGTTTATTTTAAAAGCATTTTAAATATTCATATAAATATTTTATTAAAACTAATATTAAATTTTTTATTATAAATATATATATAAACATTTATAAAACATAAATTAAATTAATATTTTATTGATTAAATATTTAAATAAATAAATAAAGTAATAAAGTTAGAATTTTGTTTAAAAGAATAACTGTAGTAATCTGATTTAAAATATACATATATATATTACTAAAATATTACCAATATGGTTGTACAAATATAAATGTGAAAAAAATATTTTAAAGTTTGGTAAAGTAAATAACCATATTTGGTTTTTAATATTATTATATGTTATATTTTTTTTAAAAATCGTATTTATTATATTCTATTAGTGTTAGATTTATATTTTAATATAATGTATAATTAATAATAAATAGCAAATAACTTTGGTTATATCGATGAGCATTGGACGCAATCTTTTTACTTCAGACATTCTGATGAGGCACTGTGTGTCAAATTAGTGTCTTGATTGAGTGCCAAATTGATGAGGCACCAAAGAGCACTAAAGTGCTAAGCAGAGAGCATTGGAGTGCTGAACAGAAAGCATAGTACTGAACACGTACAAGCATGTGAATAACCCTATTGACATGCCAATCATAACCTAATTGTTTACTAACTTCACACGGGCATTAATACTGTATTCGCAACATTTAAATCACTGTAGTGTCATCATGTACATATCATCCCATTATAAAACATTTCATATCCACTTGGTACTTCATATATGTTTATAAATGTCACATATGCAATACTTTATAATTTAGTCCTTAAATGTTGAATATCATTATATTCACATCAACTCAAATAAAAAGCAAAATAAAACATTACAAACATAAGAAGAACTAACATAGTAAGTTCCATATGAGCTTACCTGACAAAAACAACAACAAACAAAATAACGAGGACTATCCCGCAATTTTGTTTTTTCTTCGATTATCCTTCAATTGATTCAAATCACGATCTATAATAATAATTCATTTTAATTATCAATTCCAAATACTTTATACCATTCTACTATATGCACATGACATTTCAAATTCACTTTTTGAATATTTCCTAAAATTTTGCATTTTATTCAATTTAGTCCCTAAAACCAAAATTGTTATAACTTCCAAATTTGAGTCTCGATTTTGAAATTGATTTCAATTCCATCCTTCTACAGCCCTCTAATATATATAATTGCAGAAATTTAACATCAATTCTGAATTATTTACACTTTAGTCCCTAAGTTCAAAACTAACAACTTTCACTTTACAAATTAGTTATTTTTCACTTCTAAGCTTCAAATCTGACCATTTAACACTAAGAACTTTAAGAAATCATCAATGAAAACTTTTATAAACTTTAATGGTTTTACAAATTGGTACACATGCTAGCTAAATCAAGCTCCCAAGACTTCAAAAACATAAAATTTACAAGAAACGGACTTGAAATTGCTTACTATTTAAAGGACCAAAGATTGGAGGCTTCAAACCCTATTATTTTCTATAGTTTCGGTGGAGAGATGAGAAGAAAAAGGAAGAAAAAATGGTTTTGTTTTAATTTTAATTCCTTTTATACTTAGATTAAATTAATAAATCTTAATTACTTAAATTAAACTTTAAATAACTTAGCTTAATGATAATTAACAAATTTTGATAGATGCAAGTTTTCATCCACCACCGTTTGGTGGTTTAAGAAATGTCCAATTGCTCAACTGGTCATTCAATTAATTAAAAATGTATATCAATTAACTTTTATCATTTTTATAATTTAGTCCTTGTAAATTAACTATCTAACTGACAAAATTAAAGGACCAAACTTTAATTAACCTTTATACTAACCTTGTAAATATTTAATATTTACGGACTCGATCATCGAAAATGGGATTTCGAAACCACCATTTTCGACACCACTAAAAAACAGGTTGCTATATTATTGTTAAGCAATATATACATAAGGAACTATATGTGAGCTTAGATGCATACTTGCTATGCTCAAGGTGCCTATTGTTGGACCATCCTTCACTATGGATGGTGGTGCCCATATTTGTGAAAGCAAATATGACTCTAGGCTTTGGCTTTCATGCAAGACCTAGGTACATTGTATTGTTGCTTGAACCCATTATGTTGCAGTAAAGGAATTTAAACCCATAGTCATCCTCCACTATTTCCCTCACTTGTACTGTGATCACACCTGAAAATTTTCCAACCGAATAAATCATGGTGCTCTACATCAAAAACTTACATCATCGCAGTAATAAATGTATATCTTTTAATATAGTACGAGGACTAAATCTCTGATTTGAGGATAACAGAGGGACCTAAACCATAATTTAACTAAGAAAAGAAAAAAGAATTTTCAAATAAATGGATTTTCCATTTTTGAAAATGAAATCAACAGTACATCCAATGTAGCAGTCTTTGAAGAAATGCATGCCCCAGTCGTCGTACAATATATCTTGAATCCTTATGAACTTGCAGTTATAAAAGGCTACGTTGTCCCTTGATATTCTCATGGCAATTGTCTGTGCCAAGATTTTTATACCATCCAACATCTAAGTTAAATTCTGTAACTAAAACAAGCCATGAAAGGACCAAGAAACCCTTTTAATATTCAATTACAAACCTAATAATATAACGCTGAAGTCACTTATAGTACTATAAATTAATACGAGAGAACTTGTAATAAATGGAAATGTTATCACAAAGGTAATGTTAGTAGTAAACCTGCTTATGGGTCGGGCTGCCTGACCCAGCCCAAAGGCTCTCCCAAAATGTGGGAGGGTTTGGGCAAAAATATAGGCCCGAAAAATGGGCTTGGATAAAAAAATAAGGCCCATTTAGAAAATGGGTCAGCCTCAAGTAAAGCATTTTTGGCCCCAGGCCCGGCCTAGCCTGTCCCAAATTCACTAAAGGACAAAAAAAAATTTGCTTTTTATAATATGTCAAAATTTGATATTATATTTTTATAATGTTATTAATTAGTTCAAATAGGTAATAATATTAATTTTTCGATTAAAACATTTTGTGGTAATATATAATTTTTTACCCCAAAAGGCTTAGAATTTGACACATGGCTTCGCATTTTTTTTAGGTTTGTGTCACTTTTTTTACATTATAAGACAATTGTCAAAATTTAATTTTGATCTCTAAACCATGTTAAAACTTGAGATTTAATTTATATATTTTAATTTTCAACATTATTTGGTCCCTCTACTTTTATAGTGCCATTAACTAGTCTAAATAGTTAATACTTTTAAATATTTCAACCAAAATAATGGCTTCAATTTTTCATATGAAAACTATTTCAACAAAAAAAAATTGATCTTGATGATTTAGAATAAGTGTTTTTAGGGGGAAAATCCTAATCAATATTTTCAACATCATTTTTTTTTGTTATATGACTATCAAACAATTTTTTTTCAAATTTCAAAATGTCACACCGGAGAATTTAATAGAAGAATTTTAATGGTGGTAAGAACTGGACCTGAATTTTTAAATTCAAAAAGTAGAGGACTATATTCTTGAAAAATAAAAGTAGTAAGACTAAATTTCAAATATAAAAAATATATAGGGACATAGAGCATATTTTAATATTTGAATTTTTTACTCAGTAATTTGACACAAATAGATAATAAACCTAACACAAAGCGTGGCCCAGAACCATACTAGTTTTAAATATTATTAGGATAAAAAATACAAATATAATATAAAGATGTGAAGGTTAAAATGTGCCATAACTCCTTATACTCTTCAAAAACTTAGAGTTTAACCCTTGTCTTTTATTTCAAATAATTTAGTCCCTTTGCTTTTCAAATTTAAAAATTCAAGTTCAATTGTTAATACTGTTAAAATTATTTTATTAAATTTAGGTTCATTAGAATTAGAGGTGAGTGTTCGATCGAATTGAGTGAAAAAAAATTTCGAGTTAATCAAGTTCACGAGTCCTATTTTATCATCCTAACTTAATTTGATTTTTTTTTGAATCAAGTCGAGTGAAATAAAATTTAAGTTGAGTCGAGTCGAATCGAGTAAAATTTTTTGAGTTACATTAAAAAAATTAAACATGTCAAATAAAATTATTGTTACAATATAACTAATTCAATGTTAGAGCATATAAATTTGAAACCATATATATTTGAAAAAAACTTCAAAGCAAAATAATAAAAAATTAAGATACTTGAACATAATAAATTTGATCGAATCGAGTGAAAAAAATTTCGAGTTAATCAAGTTCACGAGTCATATTTTATCATCCTAACTCAATTTGATTTTTTTTAATCAAGTCGAGTGAAATGAAATTTGAGTTGAGTCGAGTCGAATCGAGTGAAATTATTTTAGTTACATAAAAAAATTAAACATGTCAACTAAAATTATTGTTACAATATAACTAATTCCGTGTTAGAGCACATAAATTTGAAACTATATATATTTGAAAAAAAAACTTCAAAGCAAAATAATAAAAAATTAAGATACTTGAGCATAATAAATTTGAATCATTCATTAATTAGGTCCCAAAATTATTATTTTATAAAATTTTTAAAATTTTAAATTATATATATTAGAATTTTTATAATTTTTTATAAATATAAATTTTGAATTATTTAAAAATGTTCTGAAATTTAAAATTTATTTTGAATTTTTGTTGAGAGAGAGATTAATTTAATTATTTTCAAAGTTAACAGGCATTAAAAGGATATTTATACAAATCTGTTATTCGACTTATTCAAATTATTTGAGTGATTCGAATTGTGAAATTCAACTCGACTCGAACTCAAAACTTGAATTGAGTTATTCGACTTAACTTGAATAATTCGAATAACTCGATTCAATTAACTTAGAATTTAAAAAAAATGATTTTTTTGAATCGAATTGAGTTTTACTCACCCTTAATTAGAAAGTCATTTTTTAGTTCCATGACTACCAAGTGAGTATTTTTTTTTTAAATTTTAAAATATCACACGAACAAATTTAACAAAAAACATGTTAATAATTGGACTTGAATTTTGCAATTTGAAAAGTAAAAGGATTAATTTTTTGAAAATTAAAGTATATAGATTAAATTTCAAATTTGTAAAAAGTATAGGGACTTATGACATATTTTAACCATATGTGAATTGCCATAAAAGGGGAGCTATAATCTCGTTATTCTATGGTGCACATATGCCTTAATATTGAAAAATTATTTTGTGGACTCTTCCTATCACATCATTCATGATCTCTTTCTAATTATTTAATGATATTTCAACAATTTTTTATGTCATTGACACATAATTTTGATTTTTTTATCCTAAACCCCGAACTCAAAATCACGAACCCTAACATTGAACTCGGTATTTGTTAGGATTGACCTAATTAAGCAACAAACAAAAAAATAGCGGAATAAATTAAGAAATTGAGCACACAAATTTAACGTGGAAAAACCCCTCCAAATAGGATAAAAAACCACGGGCAAAGATAATTTTACTATAATGGCAAAAGAACGAAGAGTACAAAAGATGGAGATAAAGACTAAACCCCGAAAACTCGAAAATAAAGAATCCTTAAAATGTAAACACAAAATTCTCTAAATGTGTTATGAGTTCTAATCTCTAATGGGTGTATTTTTCTAAGGTTGTAAAAGAGCCTATTTATAGGCTAAATTCATAGGTCAAATAATAATAAAATAATCTAAACTAATTAATGTTTGATTGAAACAAGTAAACAGCAGTTAACTGAAAGATTATTTTTCAAATTTGACCGAAAATAGGAGTCATATTTAACAAATCTCCACCTTGACTCATATTTCCACAACGCCATCTTTTCCAAAGCCCGCCACGAGCCTAACTTGAACTATGCAGGGAATTAATTGAGTCAAATTTGTGCTTAGAAACTGGAAGACTTCTAGCCTTCGACTTGTACACTATCAAATCAAAACTAACCTGGGTCTGATTTTCACGAACACAGTGCTCTAACTTTTCAAAACCTGCATCCAAAAGAGAACCTCTTTTCAATGAAACGATCATACCTTTTCCCCTCCTATGACCAAGTTGCCTCTGCTCTAAACGAGTTGACTTCAACTTCATAACGGACGAGGGACGCCCAATTTCACCGGTCACTGTAGAACCTTCCAGATTATAAAGACTGCCGGTTCTTTTCCCTTTCAACAAAACGAGAGCTCCACGAGATACTTTAATGCCGCTCGACTCGATGTTAATTCTGCATCCTTTCAAGTCTAAAATATTCAAGGAGATGAGAATCTTTCGTAAATTAGGTACATACCTGACATATGAGAATGTCCTAATCGTCTCATCGTGCGTCTTAATTTTAACAATACTAATACCAATTACCTTACTAGATGAATCGTTTCCCATGCGCACAACTCCACCTTCAACCGAACTGTATGTGGAGAACCATTCTCTATTGGGACACATGTGGAAAGAACTTCTTGAATTTAGGATCCACTCGGACGTGAGCTTGGAGTTATCGCTTGTTGACACTAATAAGAAATCATCACCATTTTCATCGGCCAAATTAGCACCAGCTACATCTTCCTCGTTACTCTCAGCAGCTCTTTTAGTTTGCAGTTTATAACAATCTGCTTTGACGTGACTTAACTTTTTACAATAGCGACACCTTTTGTCTCATTTCTTTGATGCTACCAAAACGAAAGATTGCCCATCTGTCTTGATATCCAAATGAAGCTCATTGTCGATTTTGTCTCTACTCAACAAATAACCCTTCACATCTTTGAACGACAGTTTGTCTCTGCCATAAATTAGGGTCTCCCTGAAAGACTTGTATGAAGGAGTTAAAGAGCACAATAATAGCATAGCTTGATCTTCATCATCAATATGAACCTCAGCGTTCTTTAAATAATTTAAAAGAGTAATGAATTGACTGATATGATCTCTAAGAAGCTCACCTTCATTTATGCAAAACGTAATTCAACACTAAACGGTTAGCCAGAGACTTAGTCGCATAAAGAGTTTCTAACCTTTTCCACAAGGCAGATGATGTCTTCTCCATCAATACCTCCTGCAATACCGTATTCGCGAGGCACAACTGGATTACAGACAAAGCCTTTTCATCAAGCTCTTCCCATTCTGTTTTATTTAGATTCTCAGGCTTTTTCCCGGTAACAACCTTTTTCAAACCGGATTGAACTAGAATTGCCATCATCCGAACTTGCCACAGATTGAAATTTGTCTCACCATCGAACTTCTCAATTTCAAACCTTGTTGTTGCCATATCTGAATGACCTGATCTATGAAAATTGAACTAGCTCTGATACCACTTGTTAGAATCAACCCGATTAAGCACGAACAAGAAAAATAGCGAAATAAATTAAGAAATTAAACACACAAATTTAACGTGAAAAAACCCTTCCAAAGAGGATAAAAAACTATGAGCAAAGATAATTTTACTATAATGGCAAAAGAATGAATAGTACAAAATATGGAGATAAAGACTAAACCCCGAAAACCCGAAAATAAAAAACCCTCAAAACGTAAACACAGAATTCTCTAAATGTGTTATGAGTTCTAATCTCTAATGAATGTATTTTTCTAAGGTTGTAAAAGAGCCTATTTATAGGCTAAATTCATAGGTCAAATAGTAATAAAATAATCTAAACTAATCAGTGTTTGATTGAAACAAGTAAACAGAGTTTAACTGAAATATTATTTTTCAAATTTGACCGAAAATATGAGTCATATTTAATAGTATCTCGAACTAAAACTCAAACTCGAACCCTAAACCCTAAAGATTGAACCCAAACTCAAACCTCGAACCCTAAACCCTAAGCGATTTGGGTTTGGGGTTCGGGTTTATGGTTTCAAGTTGATGGTTTATTGTTTAAGGGTTGGGTAAAAAAATTACCAAAATTATGTGCCAATGACATGGAAAAAATTGTTGAAATATCATTAAATAACTGGAAAATGATCATGGATGATGTGGTGAGAAAGGTCCATAAAATAATTTCTCCTTAATATTATTGTTCCTTCCATAAAAAATAAAAAGGAAAAAAGTATGGAGTTGTTAGTTAACAATTAACTAATTTAGGGTTTAATCTTATATTAACCCTTCCTTTATCCTTCACTATTCTTCTTTCAATGCTTACCAAGAACGAAATCAGTAATTTTATTTAAAGGATGAAAATTAAAAAAAAAATCGTGTTAAAAGTATTAAATTAAATTATTAGTTTTTAAAGAGAGATTTTAATTGGGTTAACAGACTTATTAATCCACCCTTACAAAAATGCTTACTAAGTATTCATAATTTGTATGGTATTTATTTTGTGGCCCAGTATTATGAAATCCTATAGGTTCAAATAAGAAAAAGGAAACATGGATACTCCTATTCACACCTAAAAGCATGGTATTATTAAATGAGATGGGCAGACATTGAGTTTTAAATTCTGGGTGAAGTTGAATTTCCAAATAACTCTAAAAGTAAAATGTCAGTCACAATCCTGGTAAAATTACTCATAATGTTGTAATATATATGGTCCCTTACTATCCACTCCATCCATTCGCCATTTCACCTCTATAAATGCTTCAATAAACACTCTCTTCACTACCAAGCTTTTCTGATTGATAACATTTGTATAACACCAGCAATAAACAAGGCTTTGAGATATGAAATACATACACATTATGTATGTAGAAAGATCGAGTTTGTATTTCAAACCCTTGGTTTTGTTGCTGCTGTTGTTTTGGAGTTGTGCATGAACATATTATTATTATTAGAATGGAATTTGTGTTTTATGTATGTTCAGAGTATAGATTATGTACAAATGGTAATGTTTGATTGGAGAAGTCTTGGTAACAAATTTAAATGAAAAAAAGAAAAACATCTAAATTGTCGTGGTGGACTTTAAAAATGATACAAAATTACCAACTTTGTATCAGTTAAAGAACTTACATCCTATGATTCAGCCCCTAAAATAGATCTCATCCCAAGTTTGGGAAGTTTCATATTAGAACCCAAAAAGGAAAAAGCACAGGGATTATTGGTTTTGGTTAATCTAAGACAAGAATGTGTGGATTAAATCTGGGTTTCATTGTGATAATGATAGGATTAGTGGTGGAAACAGAGATAGGGGAATCGATGAGATTTGAGCTTGAATCTGGGAAAACCAAATGCATTGCAGAAGACATAAAGGCAAATGCAATGACGGTTGGGAAATACAGCATTGTGAATCCAAGTGAAGGTCAACCTTTTCCTGATTCTCATAAACTGGTAGTCAGGGTATGTTGTAAACAATTTTGATGATTTTTATGTTAAATGTTTCTGTGTTTGGGAAATTAAATAAATGATGAAATAGGTGAGTTCATCAAATGGGAACAATTATCACCTAGGAGATCAAGTGGATTCAGGTACATTTGCATTTACAGCAGCAGAGAGTGGGGATTACACCACTTGTTTTTGGGCAAATAAACACAATCCTCCTGTCAAGATGACCATTGATTTCGATTGGAAAAGTGGTGTTGCTGCTAAGGATTGGTCCAAGGTTGCGAAGAAAGGCCAGGTTGATGTATGTGTTTTCTAACTTTTCTCATTATCTATTATTGTTTGTGTTTCATTTTCTTGAGTTTCTGCATTTCTAAAGATAATTTATTTGAGAATGAATGTCAAATACGTCTTAGACACCGCTAATGACTTAATATTTGGTTTCATTTGATGCTAGACAATGGAAATTGAGTTGAAGAAACTGTATGACACAGTCGCAGCCATTCATGAAGAGATGTTCTATCTTCGTGAGAGGTATGAAACAATCATTGCTGTTATTATAGCTGCGAATTCATGACTACCCTAGTTGAGGACGAAGATAGTTTAGGATCTGGATAACATGATCATAGGCTTGGATTCCATGTTTTCTTATTCAACTTGTATGTTTTACAGGGAGGAAGAAATGCAGGAGCTAAACAAAGAAACAAATTCAAAAATGGCTACTCTTACAGCATGTTTGGTTGGGTGTATTGGCTACAAAGAAACAAATTCAAAAATGGCTACTCTTACAGCATGTTTGGTTGGGTGTATTGGCATAGCCAATACACCCCTAATCGATGGGCCCCACATAATCCCCATTTAATCTGTTGTTTGGTTGGTTGTATTACCATTACATCCCAAATCTGTTCCTTCTCTAATACACCCTGTCCCGTAATAGTTATTCCTCCCATCCAGCGCCGATTAGAGAATCCTTACCCCATTTCTTATTTTCGTTTCCTTTTTCTACCCTCATAGATTTCTGCTTCTTCTTCCATCGGCATTGCAGATCTATCCTCATTTCTTTTGCTTTCATAACAAATCCTCAACATTGTTTCATCGGAGGCCGATTTCAGGTATGAATCTTTGTTTTAACATTGTCTTCGGCTTTCTCTGTTTTAATTTTTCTCTTATTTATTCGTTTTTTTCGTTTGGGTTTTGTTTGAATGCAAGCTTTTGTTCCATGGATTTGTTATCTCAATCGGCTGACACTTCATCAACGCTCTCTTTAGGGTTAGTTTCATCTTCGCCGCAGTTTATACTGGGTTACTATTGCCCGGAGATAGGATCATGGGATTGGATACTCCATCAGGAGGGAATACCAGTCATGGGTATTATACCCCACATGGTAGAAAAGTATCTTCTGCTTCAATTTTCTTTGAGAGTTTGCCATATAAAGTGAATCCACAAACTGGGTATATAAATTATGAGAAGTTGGAATAGAGGGCGCTTGATTTTAGGCCTAAGATATTGATTTGTGGTGGTAGTTCGTATTCGAGGGAATGGGATTACGGAAGGTTTCGACAGATTACGGATAAGTGTGGTGCTGTTTTGCTTTGTGATATGGCTCAAATTAGTGGACTTATTGCTGCTAAGGTCTGCAAGCTGTGAAGAACTGTAATTATTTGATAGGTTATTTGCTTTATGTGTTGCACTAAGGCTTTATTCATGATTTATAGCTTCTGAAATATACCTGTTTATCCTGAAAGTTTTGGTATTCATGTGGTAGAATTTGCCAATTTTCCTGAAAGTGTTGTTGCTCTTGCAAGAGAAAAGGCTGCTGAATTGGAAGATTTCTCACCGACTTCAATCATTTCAACTGGTGCTGGACAAGAGGTTTGGCTGTTATTTTTTTTGTTATAATACTTGTCACAAGGCTATAATATGCCTGCATTCTGGTTCTGGACATGCAAAGCCTTTTGTTTAGATGATTTTCCTGCTTCAACTATGGTGTTTGGACTCCAGCTTCTTTTTGTCTTTTCTTTGGATGGACCAACTTCGCCTTCTGTTGTTGGATGCCTCCCTTAAATTAGTTAATAGCTTTGATATTACTTGCATCAATACAGTTGGTAGGGCATAGGACTACTATTATAACTTGCCTTCCAGTGGACCATCCATTCATTTCAAATATGATGTTCATATCTGTTGCTGTTTGCTCTGAATGTTGTAGCTAAAGATAAAAAATTGGCATTACCTAAGGAGAGGTGATCGGTGACTCTGGTAGCATTTCTCATTGCTTAAATTCATAAAATTAATAACACAGTAGACCATGTTGAGAACGGTGATGAAGCCGATTGTTTTTCATTGTAGCACATATATTTGAGTTATATATGTATATAGTTTAGCTCTTATTCTAGAATTAGTTTGCTGTCATCAGTTGGAAAATTGCCTATGCTTTTGAAAAGGAGCTTTGATATGCCCTTTTCATCTAGAACAGTAGTTGCTTGGAATTCTAGACTTGCAACTTTTATTTCTTTTCTTGAAGTATTCATGGCTGGCCTTTTTTTGGTATATCTCTGGATACGAGTTTGAAGATGTCTCAAAAAACTTAAAAAACTGAACATACTCGAGTACGAGTAGCATAGCTTGCAAATGCGACTCTATGGTACTCTTATTTATATGTGTAGTTGGTGATGTTGAAATGGATGACTCATTAATATATCAGAAAGTTAATCGGTTACTACAATGTTTAGCTCTTTCTTAGTATTTTGAATTTGCCTATGTGTATAATGTGTCAACTGATGCTACTGGTGTAGAACTTAAGGCTAAAACTAAATTTTATATGATTTCTTCCAAGAGTTGAATAAGATGAAATTACTTTTTTTTAATCTTTGCTTCTTCTTTGCTGGAATTTACTTTTTTTTATTTGGAAATTATTTGTTTGGTTGTTGAGAAAGGAAGGGAAACTAAATCATGATATATGTATATATTTGTTTGGATAAATCATGATAGTTTGTTTTTTTGTTATGTTGTTTAACTTAGTTATTTGGTGCCAGAGCTGAAAACCCGAATCAAGAAGTACTTTGAAGGGGATGAAGAGGCACTCCCTTCAGTTCTTGAGGCCATTTTGCGTAGAAAGTTAGCTGGGAAGCATGAGGAGACCGATGATGAATTGATGGATGAATTGGAGGTGCAACCACGAGACGATGTGGATGATGAAGAGTTCGAGTCAGATTTTGATAATTTGTACTCGACTGATGAAGAGATACTTGCAATGTTTTTGATGAAATAAAGTGTGGATAGAAAACCTGTCAATACTTGCAATGTTTGTCCATAATGTTTGTAAATGAGAAAATGACCCTAGTCTACATCATTTCTCAAAGCCTGCGATTGCATGTAAATGTCACTAGAAAGCTGTTGCTAAGGCTTAAGAATCTGTTTTATGAGTCAGTGTTGGTTGTTTCAAGTTCACTTTAATGTCACTCTGTTTACTGCTTTATAGTTTAACTTTTGTATGGTAAGTGATTTGTATACTAGTTGTTTTTCTTGAATATGCATGCAGAACTTATATATTAGAAGTTACAAACACAGATTTGCTGCTTGATAACATATAGATCTTTTTTTTTTATAGTTTACCATGGTTGCTTTATGCCTATGTGATTGTTCATAGAAAATTTTTTTTGGAAGAAGCCTATGCTTGACATTTGTTTAATCCATGTTTTCTTAGCAAGTATCTACATTATTAATCTATATTATATAGTATTATATATTATGATTTTATTAAATTCATATAAGAATATTTAATATTAAGAATTTTATTAAATTATATATTTTTATTAAATTATATTTAATAATAATTATTTTAAATTATATTATATAGTATTATATATTATGATTTTATTAAATTCATATAAGAATATTTAATATTAAGAATTTTATTAAATTATATATTTTTATTAAATTATATTTAATAATAATTATGTTAAATTATATTTTATAGTATCATATATTATGATTTGAGTAAATTCATATAAGAATATTGATTATTAATAATATTATTAAATTATATATTTTAATTATAATATATTTAATAATAATTATGTTAATTTATATTTTATAGTATCATATATTATGATTTGAGTAAATTCATATAAGAATATTGATTATTAAGAATTTTATTAAATTATATATTTTAATTATAATATATTTAATAATAATTATGTTTAAATATGATTAAATTATTTATTATTGATATTAATATCTTATTAAAATTTAAATAACAATAACAATAATTATTTACCAAAACAAATTTATGGTAAGGGTATTCTAGTCATTTTAGTTTTTTCCATTATGCTATTACACCTCTATTTCATTCAACCAAACACAAGATTACTATTACGCCTCTATTCCATTATATTCAACCAAACAGTTGATTTGCTATTACACCTCTAATCCAATACACCTCTAACCCAATACAGCGAACCAAACGTGCCCTTAATTTTGAGACCAAAATAGCCTGCCTTCTTCTCCCCAAAAATTTCCCGTCGATTTCATATCCTCAAATCAAGCCAAATCGATTCACCTTCATGTTTTCACATCTTCTTCCAGCCAAATCGATTCGCCTTCATCTTCTTCCAGCCAAAGGTACGCTGACAGTCAAAGGGCTTCACCATTCTTCCGCTTCTTGCAGCGACTGAGAAACAGTAGCGGGAAGGGAGGTAATCTTTTTCTACCCTCATCAAGCTTCATCCTCTCCGACGTTTCCCTTCCATTGATTGCAGAGGTAAACTTAAAACTGATTTTTGCCCTCAGCTCCATCTTCTCATACGTTTTTGCTCTTTATTTTATCAGGACCCAAAAATTTCATCACTTTCACAGATTTGAACTTCCAGCACCGCCGCCTGCGCCTCTACTACCAGTTGCATGACCTTAGTCTAGGCCTATAGGGTTCTCACTTTTGTGGCATATTAGGCATGTTTTTTTCAATAGGCTGTTAATTTTCGAATCCGGATGAAGTTGGAAGCTATGAAGCTTTCTAAATGTTCACTATGACACTGCACTATGGTCAGTTAGAACCCAATTCTACTTCTTTGCTTGCTTTATATGCAGCTTGAAATCGCAATTAAGTTTTTGTCGTAAAGTTGCACCATGTTCATTCTTGTAGAATCAAACCTCTGCTCAATAGGCCTAGATGATTATCCTTTTTTGCAATGTTATGTCTTAAGGTTTATGTATGCTATCTGGTTTGCTTATCCCATGCAAAAACATGGTCTTATTACATTTCGCAGCATGGGATTCACATTCTGTTGCTTGTTCATGGATTATACTACCTGTTTTTCAACCCGATTCTTATCATTTTCGTTCTTGCATCAATAATCAAATCAGTTTGTTAACATGCTCAGAACCCTTTCAATGCCACACTATGGGGTTGAAATTAATGCATAGATATCTTCTGCCTTAGCTTGATGAATACAAGGTTTGCTTAGGTCAATATATTCCCTAATGACGCAATAAATATTGCGTAACTAAGCTCTGCATGATTATTTAATTGGTTATTATTAATTAACAGCTGACTCTCTCTTTTTCTTGTAAATGTTTAATGGCAGTTGGTTAAGAACATCAAATTGGCATTAAAAATGCGGTAGAAATTTGCTTAAAAAATCAGGTTATGGTGGTCAGACCAAACTAGTGTTCCACAAGAAGGTAATTCCTCTTCACTTGTCTTTTGTATCTTGCTTGGTGTTTAGTTATATAACCAAAATATCTAGAATTCTTATGCCGAATCTTCTAATACTAGTTAGTAAAGGATGTTTAGTTATTGCTATTTCTCGATACACCGAGAGAGGATCTAATATCTTATGCTGCATCTTCTGGTACTAGTTAGTAAGAAGTGTTAACTCATTTTGTCATTCTGATCATTGCTATTTCTCAAGACTCCTAGCATGTTATATAATATTAATGGCATTGTATGGTTTGAATAGGCCAAGACCACCAAGAAGATTGTGCTCAGGCTGCAATGCCAGGGTTGCAAGCATGTATCCCAACATCCAATCAAGGTTTGTGCATTGAGAAAAACCCTTTGTTGACCAATGTGTTTGCTTGATGAGCTAATGTGTTGGTGTTTGTGTCTTGTGTTGTTGCAGAGGTGCAAGCATTTTGAAATTGGTGGCGACAAGAAGGGGAAGGGAACATCTCTTTTCTAAATGGTGTTTATTCATTTCATGTCATGTCATGTTGTTGGGAACTTTTTAAGACATTATGGAATTCTAGTTTTTCTAATGTATTGTTTTCTGAGGGATATGGTGTTCTTTAAGCACTTAATAGGTAATGGCATCGTTTGATCTATTGTCGCCATTTGTTTTAAATACTGTATTTTAATTTAATTGTTTTTGGTAACTTCAGTAATCTCTGCTATACTTTTCATGAACGAGGAATTCAATTCAGCACTCTTGATCCATTTTAGCTCTGGAAATTGAAAGATAAATAAGATCTCAACGCAAAGCAATCTGATTAGTTAAGTAAAACAGTTGGATATTTTATTTCTTTTTGCAGAGTTAGATCTTTTTGGAATTTTTTTCTCATTAAAGTTTGTTTTTTGGTTTAATTAAGTAAAATCGATGTTCAAACTTTTTGATGTTGTAAAACTATATAACATATGGATTATGATGTAGAATTTCATTTTCATTTAACATTTTCTTAATATAAGTTAATTATGTTTATGCAGAATATAATTCTCAAGTTATATTTTGATTTTAGTAAATTCATATAAGAACATTTTATTATTAAGAATTTTATGAAATTATATATCATTATTAAATTATATTTAATATTAATTATTTTAAATTGTATAAATTCATATAAGAAAAATTATTATCAATAATTTTATGAAATTATATATTATTATTAAATTATATGTAATGATAATTATTTTAAATTATACAAATTCATATAAGATAATTTATTAGTTATAATTATTTTAAATTTTATTAAATCATATATTTTAATTAAAATATATTTAATATTAATCATTTCAAATTATCTTTTATAGTATCATATATTATGATTTGAGAAAATTCATATAAGAATATTAATTATTAAGAATTTTATTGAATTATATATTTTAATTATAATATATTTAATATATTTAATAATAATTATGTTTAAATATGATTAAATTATTTATTATTAATAATAATCTTATTAAAATTTAAATAACAATAACAATAATCATTTACCAAAATAAATTTATGCTAAGGGTATTCTAGTCATTTTAGTTTTTTCCATTATGCTATTACACCTCTATTCCATTCAACCAAACACAAGATTACTATTACGCCTCTATTCCATTACATTCAACCAAACAGTTGATTTGCTATTACACCTCTATTCCAATACACCTCTAATCCAATACAGCGAACCAAACGTGCTCTAAAGAACAAAACGGTGAATAGCTATTACAAACTAAAAGTCAAGAATACCTATTACAGTTGCTGAGGGAATAGGCAAGGAATAGCAAAACCTCCGATTTGGTAAACGGTGAACCAAACGGCATATTGGGTGGGGCCACCGAATCGGGGTGTAATGGATTAGCCATTACAAATTATAGAGTTAGGGTTTGTTTGGTTGGGTGTAATGGCTAATCCATTACACCCCGAATCGGTGGCCCCACTGAATACAGCGTTTGGTTCGCTGTATTGCCGTAATACAGGCTTATTACGTTGCGGACGGATTCGGCATTTTCTCTGCTTCAGCGCCGATTTCTAATCCCTTCCAAAAACAAAGATTAGCTATTACGTCTCTGTTTTGATTTTCTTTTTCAATTTTTGCCCTCAGCTTCATCTTCTGCTTCTGTAACTTTCTTTCCAACCATCTCTACGTTTCCCTTTTTTTCCATTGATTGCAGAGGAGACCTAGATATTTAAGGTAATTTTTATTTTTTCCTCATTCTCCTTATTGCGTTCTTCATCTTCTTCTCCTTCTTCATCCAGGTAACTTTCCTCCTTCTACTTCTTCCGTTCTTCATCTTTTATTTCCAATTTTCCTTAGCTTTGTCCTTCGCATATCTTCTCTTCTCAAGGCTGCTGTTTTGTTTCGCTCAAATCTATGGCTACTTTCACCTCTTTCTCTCTTTTTTAGTACTCTTTTATCTGTTTATATTTTGTTAATGTTAAGGATAGAGTGATAAAGTATTGATTCTGGGTATTTAATTTGGACAGTAATTATGCAACGACTGGAAGGATTGTTGCAATTGTGAGAGCCTCACCACGACTCTCTTCTTCTCTCACCTCCATCAATTTTCTAACACCAAATCACTCACGCAGGTATTTTTATTTTCTTTTTATTTGGTTGGGAAGTTCTCTTATTTCGGCATTCAATTGATGAATCTTCTTTTTCCTTTTTCATGTCGGTTTCCTTTGTTGATAGATAGTTCGAAACCATCTGTTAATGCTAATTATGGTGTTGTTATCTAGAATTTATTAGAGAAATAAGAAAATTTAAGTGAAAGAAAAATTAAACATGGGGTGGTCAGTAATATTCCTTGTGTTTCGATATGTAAATAAGTTGAATCAAATTATTATGGCTTGATCACCAAGTTTGTAAATAAGCATGCAGGGATGGAAATGGCTCAACTCATATGTGGAGGTTGTCGAACATTTCTAATGTATACATGTGGAGCAGCAAGTATAAAAATGTTGCACCAGGTACAATTTAATGATTTTGTGCATGTGATATAAATTTGTGGTTGTAATGTTTGGAATTGCAGAAATGATTCTGTTAAAGAAGAATGGAAAATTATTTTTGTGCTTTTAAGAAAATATAATGCTTGTGGGTTGAAGATCTGTTTCTTCAATTTGTTTCTGTACTGTAAACGAGTTTAAGGAATCTTATTCATTTTTCTTTTCTAAAAAAGGGGGAATGCGATTCCATTTCCTGATTAGTGCTTCTTTGTGCTGTATTTGGTTTTCCAGCGTTACAATGTGTCGAGCATGAATGTCTTTTATTACCTTTATATTCTTTGTTTCTATTGTCATTGTCATCTTCGTTTGGTAGTCTTCTGAGCTACTTTAGTTCAAGATATCACTGGTGGATAATGGCTGTTCTAATCAAATTTGAGAGTGAGTACAAACCATATAGTATTTTCTGTTTTGTTTCTTCATTCATCTCATACCATTGGTTTTCCAGGTTGCCTTGCAATACGATTAATAGGTTACCTTATGTTTTGTCAGTTTTTTCTCTCTTTTTTCACCTTCTGTTCTGGGGACATACCTCTCAAATTTGGTCTTACTGGCCATTCACTTATCAAATATTTAAATTTTATGCAGCCTTTCATGCTGGGGTATAGATTTTCTTACATTGCAATATATTAGACATAAATGGTTTAATGGTATTGATTGCCCTTGGTCAAATAAATATCAGTCAAAAGGCTTTTTCTTTGCTAAGTTTTCTAAATTTAATCGGAAGGATTAGAACTTATTATCCGCTTTTGCCCATCCAATAAATATTTTTTAGAGAACCTTTGTGAGATACTGTATATGCATGAGTATGTTTATAAGGAAAAAGTTAGAACTGTCATTGGCATAATTTATGTTCTTAATGGTAGTGTATGTGATGCAGAATTATGCAATTAGTTTTGAATTTGCTCAACTGTTTAGTTTTTATGTTTGAGCTGCTTCTTACTTCAGCTTTGTTAAGCAGTGTTTCTTGCTGCAACTTATAAGTTCAGGACAAGCTGAAAAATCAACGAGCTTCAGCTCTTCCATGATGAGAATTTTTCAGCGTGGTCTTTTGCGTCAGAGGTGTTATATCATGCCATGAACTTTAGCTTCATTTCTTTTATGCAATAGATATTGAGGGTTCTATATCTCACGATTGGTGTCATGATGTATTTATGTCTATTTCTACAGAGATAAAGAAGCTCCAAGATTAACTGAGAGTGGTTTCCAATTCTTGGTCATAAGAGTAATACTTGTTGTAAATCTGTTCATAAGGAACTCATAAATGCTATGGCATTTACAACAATTTTCATAAGTTGTTCATAAGGATGAGGATGCCAAGGTTCGAAGCTATGGAGAAGGCTGGTAAGGACGACGACAGCTTTCACCAGCATTTGTAATGTTGTTTCTTGAAGATATGTTTTCTTTCTTATCACTCTTATGTTAACTTACAGATGTTAAGAACAAATGGGAAAGTAGCTCGTGGGGTAGAAAGTTGATTGTCCAGAAGAGAAGAGCATCTCTCAACGACTTTGATAGGTTCAAGCTTATGTTGGCTAAGATCAAGGTCAGTTTCCGATACACCCCCTATACCCGTTTTATACCAGAGTTCTTTTCTTGAAAGCACTTCCTCAAAACTTCAATCGAAGCTTGACGAGCTGTAATACGGTTTTGCAGAGGTCTGGAGTCATCAAGCAAGAACTTGCTAAGCTGAAAAAGGAGAATGCATCTTGAATTTGATATTGAATCATTGATTTTTGTTAGTTTTTGTCATCAAACATTCTGCAGGTTGTTCTTTTTTGTAATTTTTTCTTTTATTTACAAATGATTAAAAAGATTAAAGATCAGTTGAGAGATCTTTGTTTGCTATATTACATATTTTATAGTGAGTTTAATAGCAGGATATTGCTTTGCTTGCTGCAATTTTTCGTATCAAAATTCTGGTATTTATTTATATTCCCTTTATAGCATAATGAAAAATAAGACACTTAAGCTGTTTAAGTTTATAAGCTTCAAAATAAAAAGTTTTGATGTATTGTTTAGACAAACTCGAGCTGCTCAAGCTAGATATCGAGTTAATTATCTTACCTTAATTTATGTGTGTATATACTAAGTTTTGCTGATAATAAATATTAACCATTCATTCAGATAATTTTCCTATACATATGTATTTGTGTATATAAAATCATGCATTTATAAAGTAATAAAACACTGTCCAATACAACCAAGCATTTGGTTTAAATGATTGATACATGATCAAAACAAAAAGAATAAGAAACAAAGAATGAGTAACAAACAGTTACATATTAATTTTAATATTAATTATTTCAAATGATCTTTTATTAAATTCATATAAGAATTTGAGTAAATTATAGTATCATATATTATGATTTGAGTAAATTCATATAAGAATATTGATTATTAAGAATTTTATTAAATTATATATTTTAATTATAATATATTTAATAATAATTATGTTAATTTATATTTTATAGTATCATATATTATGATTTGAGTAAATTCATATAAGAATATTGATTATTAAGAATTTTATTAAATTATATATTTTAATTATAATATATTTAATAATAATTATGTTTAAATATGATTAAATTATTTATTATTGATATTAATAATCTTATTAAAATTTAAATAACAATAACAATAATCATTTACCAAAACAAATTTATGCTAAGGGTATTCTAGTCATTTTAGTTTTTTCCATTATGCTATTACACCTCTATTCCATTCAACCAAACACAAGATTACTATTCGCCTCTATTCCATTACATTCAACCAAACAGTTGATTTGCTATTACACCTCTATTCCAATACACCTCTAATCCATTACACCTCTAATCCAATACACCTCTAATCCAATACAGCGAACCAAACGTGCCTTAGGTTTATTATCTATTTGTGTCAAATTATAGAGTAAAAAATTCGAATGTTAAAATATGCTCTATGTCTCTATATACTTTCTACATTTGGAATTTAGTCTCTCTACTTTTATTTTTCAAGAATATAGTCCTCTACCTTTTGAATTTAAAAATTCAGGTCCAGTTCTTACCGCCATTAATCTATTAAATCCTTTGGCGTGACATTTTGAAATTTGAAAAAAAAATGTTTGATAACCATAAAACAACAAAAATAATATTGAAAATATTGATTAGGATTTTGCCCGTAAAAACACTCATTTGTATTCATTAAGATGATTTTTTTTTGTTGAAATAGTTTTCATATGAAAAATTGATGCCATTATTTTGATTGAATATTTAAAAATATAAACTTAGACTAATTAATGGCACTATAAAAGTAGATGGACCAAATAATGATGAAAATTAAAGTATATAAATTAAATCTTAAGTTTCAACATAGATTAGAGGTTAAAATTAAAATTTGAGAATTATCTTATAATGTAAAAAAAAACGATACAAACCTAAAAGAAATGCGGAGCCATGTATCAACCTCTAACACTTTTGGGTAAAAAATTATATATAACCAATAAATGTTTTAATCAAAAAATTAACGTTATTACCTATTTGAATTAATTAATAATATTATAAAAATATAAGACCAAATTAAAATTAAAATAATAAAATAAATAATAAATTTAGACACATTAGAGGAATTAAAACCGATATTTAACCTTTTTGTAAAATGCAAAAAAAAAAAGCAAAAATGGTTGATGTGCTCGTCTTATCTTCTGTTTATATATAAGTGTTACCTTCCTTTTATATATAAACTGTATAGATATGGTTTAGTATTTGATAGTGAAACTTTTATATATGCGTATAGAACGAGAAGCCACCATCATTAATGGCTTCAATTGCACCCTTTTGGATCCATCTTAGTTTGAAGTTTAACATATTAAAGTATCTATTTTTTTAAAAAAAATATTTTAAATTTATGTGTTCTGACATGAAATTAGTTATACTGTAAAAAAGATTTTATTTTGACATGTTTAATTTTTTAAATTTAACTCGAACAATTTCACTTGATTCTATTCAACTCGACTTGAATTTAATATCACTTTACTTGATTCGAAAAAATTTCAAATTGAGTTATGATGATAAAATAGGACTCGTCAACTTGATTAACTCGAATTTTTTTCACTCGATTCTTTCAAATGCTTACCTCTACCCCTAGATATGCTCAAGATAGTGTTTAATGGGACGGTGAAGCAGTTTGGTACGGTGAATAGTGTGATAGTGGCGGTGGAAAGCGATTACTTTTTGGCTGCCAAAATTGCCTTTCTGTAACACCCCTAACCCACTTTTGTCGTTAGAATAGGGTTTCAGAGCATTACTGTAATATCCTGAATTAGGGCCTAATCGAAATAGTGGTTTCGTGACCACAAATCCGAGATAGAAATTATTATTTTATAATTATTTTGAGGTTTATGATATGAATGCATAATTGTGTGAAGATTTCGTGAAGAAATTTTGGGCATAACGAGTTTAATTTAAAGTCAGGAACTAAATTGAATAAGTTGCAAAATTTGCATTCTAGAAGTTTTTAGTATGAAATTACTTTGAAATATTAATTAGGAGGTCTTAAATAACAATTTTACCAATTTTAAGTTCATGGACAAAATTAGGACATGGAAGGAATTTTTGGAAAGTTTAGTAGTAAGGGTATTTTGGTCATTTAGTTATTAAAATGAATTAAAAACAAAATTAAAAGCTAATTTTTGTCCATCTTCTTCATTAGGCCGAAATTTCAAGGGTTCTCCATAGCTAGGGTTTGTTTCAAGCTTCCAAGCTCCATAGTAAGTGATTCCAAGCCCCGTTTTTAATGATTTTTACGTTTTTGAGATCCCGGTAACTCGATAAAGCTTATGTTAGCCGAAATTTGTTATTTAAGTGATTCCAAGGCCGAAATTTGTGTATTTTGATGTTTTATGATAGAATATGAAGTTTTAAATTATGTTAGACAACTTGTACTACTCGATTTTAAGCAAAAACGAGTAAAAGGGCTTAATCGGTAAAAATACCTAATAGTCACAAGTACATGTTAGAGTGAGAATTTGATATTGCCATAGAAGAGAAAAGTGATCAGCATGTTGTAAAACATAAGAATAAGGAATAAAGTTTAATCCCGAGCCTAGGGGCAAAATTGTAAATATGCAAAAGTTTAGGGGTAAAATTGTAATTTTGCCAAAATTTGAGTTAAGGATTAATTTGATAATGTGAGTATTAAATAAGCTAAATGTGTTATTTTAGATCAAGAAAGACGTGGAATCGACCTCAATCGAGGAAAAGAAAAGATTGTGGACTAGATTGCAAAATCCTTGTATTTTGGTACCAAGGTAAGTTCATGTGTAAATAAAGTAGCATAATTGTTATTTTTAAGTTATTGATGTTAATTATATGCTATGCTGAATTTAATTATGAAATGTATGCTTTGTGGTTAATTTCAAATAATATGTAAATTATGCGAGCTACTTGTTAAATATAATTGTTACCGAGTATTGATTTCGGCATTCTACGGAAGACGGCAAGGATAAGTGTTCAAGGAAAAAGCCTGTTTGAACCTTAGGAATAGATTAGGATACAAGTGACATGTCACTAGGATGGTTGAGCATCCGAACTCGTTGAGTTGAGTCCGAGTTCACTTATGGATGCGAATGTCCGAACTCGTTGAGTTGAGTCCGAGTTCGTGAGATGTAACTAGGCATCCGAACTCGTTGAGTTGAGTCCGAGTTCACTTATGGATGCGAACGCCCGAGCTCGTTGAGTTGAGTCCGAGTTCGCTTATGGGCGGGTTACATGATTGCTTGATTGAATATGTGGCACTTATATGCAAGTTATCCATGTATCCGAATTATATTCCGATGTGTTCAACGGGTAAAATTTTACTCAAAGGGAGGAATATTTGAGATGTAAAGAGACGTATTGGTAAGTGATGTGAAATGGATATTTTGAACAGGTATGTATTTAACCCTCGGGTTGAGTATTGATACAATCACGATAAGGTAATAAGATGATGAAAAATGATTTGAAATGTGACATGTGTTTTAGTGATGCATGCTAATGTTGATTGGTATGACTGTTTATTATGTTATTATTTGCATATGAACTTACTAAGCATTTATGCTTACTCCCTGCTTCTTACTCATTGTAGTATTGGCCAAGCCAGCTCAGGAGTCGGGATAGGTCGAAGGCTCAGTCTCACTATCCGGAAGACTTTTGGTAAAGGCTTGTAAATTTAAGTATGGCATGTATAGCAATATATCTATTTTGTGTAAATGATCTTATGGTATGGTAATGGAATGGTTGAGGAAATGTTTGATAATGATAAATTATGAAAATGGTTAGTTTAGATTATGTTTGATGATAAGGAAAATTAATAAGATACTTAGTGTATAAAAACTCATCAAAAGGGATGAAATTTGCCATAAACAGGATACTGCAGCAACACTGACGCGAGTTTGAAAATTTACTAAAAATCATAGAAATTGAATTTGGTGATGGAATACATATCAAATTGAAGCTTATTATGTCTAGTTTCACAAGAAACAAATGAAACAAGAAAAGAAATTATATGTAAGAAGATATTAGAATTTTAGTGAAACAGGGTCATAGCAGTTTCTGAATCCCCTGTTCCAACTTTAGAAATTCACCATAAATTGTAAAGATATAATTAGGTAGTTTATTTTATATTCTCAGAATCCTTATTGAGTCTAGTTTCAGGAGAAATAAACCTCATATTCATATGAATTTTGTACAGAGAGAAATGTGGTTCGTAGTAAATAGAGGTCAGACCAGTCAAGTCCTGAAACAGGGGTAATTTTAACTAATAAACTGTACTAAATGGCCCAACCAAAAATTCTAGGAAAACATTAGTAGATAGGTATATGAGTCTAGATTCAGGGAAAATTTATGGATCTTGATTTCGAGTTTCGTAACTCGAGATATGATTTTTCTTGTGACTGTGATGCAAGTAGCTTAAAAGCTGCGAATGTAGAAATAAATAATCCAAAGTTCTAAATATGTTAAATTAAGCTTAGTAACACCTCATACTCGACTCCGACGACGGTCTCGGGCGTGGGGGCGTTACAATTACCGATCAAACAAACATAATTTCAAAACATTTCATATTATAAAATATTCAAGTCAAAACCAATCAAACTCAAACATATTGTCCCTTATTCGAGCCCTCGAGGCCCAAAATACGTGTTAGAAAAAAATCGAGACTAATTCAGAAACTTAGAGAATTTTTTGCGAAATATTAAAATTTTCAAAGTTGCAGGGTTCACACGGTCAGGAGACACGTCCATGTCTCAGGCCGTGTGGGTATTCGAAATAGGGACACATGGCCATGTCCCAGCTCGTGTCTATACCCGTGTAACTCTTTGACTTGGGTCACACGGCCAAACCACACGCCCGATTGCCAGACCGTGTGCCCTTTCGAAATGGCCTCGCTCGCACGCCCATGTGCTAGCCGTGTGTCTCACATGGTCCAGTCACACATCCGTATAGACTCAAAATGAACCATAAACAACAAGTTTACCATTCCCTGCAAGCTTGGACAATAAACAACTTAAAAGTCATTCATTTAACCAAATCAAAACACAATCAAACACATCCATTTCATATCAAAACATACATCTCAGGTGTCTAACCAATGTACCCCTATTGGTACCACAATTATATCATCAAATCATATCATCAAAGTATCATTCAAGTCTAATTTGTAAACATGCCAAATTTAATCTATTCTGCCTATTTCATGTTCATTTAAACATTAACTTAAACATGCCATAATATGACCTCAAACATAAACACATATTTATATGTATATAACCAACCAATATTAATTTATAATCTTATTTACAATCAATCCACAAAATGATTAATAGTTAGACACCCTAGGTACATGTCGAAAAAAAAGGATAAACATTACCACGTTTGAGATCGGGACCGTTGTTGGATGCTGAATTGACGATCAAAATTAAGTACCTAACTTGCGCACGGAAAACAAAATAGTACAATGAGTAAAAATTCAATGGTATTTCTATAATCCAAATCTCAAAAGATATAAAATCACAAATATACAATCTAAGTATTACAATAGCCATATCATATTTCATTTGTTTCACAATATCGCAATTCTCATACTTGCTATATAAATAGCTTTTCACAATATAATACACATATCATCTAACATCAATCATAATGCAATTTCAATTAATTACCCCTATTAACACGACTCGGACTTGGACGGATACACAGGTCCAACCAAAACACACCAGTTTAGCACCCAGTGCCTCATCGGATAATTCGAAGTAATAATTTGACACCCAGTGTCGCATCGGCTAAACCGAAGTAAATTGGCACCTAGTGCCTCATCGAATATATCTAAAGTAATAATTTGACACCCAATGTCTCATCTACTTGAAGTCGAAGAAACCCTGAACTCTTTCAATCCTATGACATGCCATCTATATCCAACTCAGTTCGATATAATTAATTGGGTTTGAATTCACTTTTCAAATACAACCAATATTCAATTCAATTCAAATAATCAATATATATATTCAATATATATACCAATTCAATCAATATAAATTCATCACATACTAAATCAATCCATTTCAATTGCAAAACACAATAATTCCCACCTCAACACTTACCATACACATTAAATTAAATTATAACAATTAACAACTAAATTCGGATTATAGAAATACAAACCAGAAATCCTGAGCTATTCCTCGTCGACTTTATCTTTTCCCTTTTTAGTCGAGGGTTTCGGTATGATGTTAGCTACGGAATTAAAACAATTAAAAATCATCAATACAACACAATTCAATTTCATATTGAACATCTCAATTTTTTTACTCAAATATTGCCTAAATTTCAATTTAGTCCCTAAACCAAGACTAACTTTTATTCTTCACATTAAATTCTTTATTTTCATTCAATTTTCATTTTAAACTAGATTTAACTCCCTATTTTCACATAAATTCCTAAATTTTAAAATTTTCACAATTTAGTCCCTATTACACAAAAATTACTATTTGTTCTACAATTTAATCCTTTTTCATTTCTAATTTAAAAATCTATCAATTTAGTCCCTAATACTAAAATTATTCAACATTAACAACATCTAAAAACTCAATAATTTCTAAAATTTTGACATGGGTCGGGTAGTATTTAATACCAAGATTCCAAAAAACATAAAAATTACAAGAAAAATGGACTAAATTGACTAACTAATTAAGCTTGGAACTTTGAAACCCTAGTTTCTCCTTTCTTTCTTTTTCTTCCTGCTTCATTTGTTCTTTGTTTCTTTTTCTTTTACTTGTTTGTTTTATTATATAATATAATATAATATATATAATATATATACATACTTAAACATTAAGAGTATATATAATAATATATAAACTTATAAATATCTATCTTATGCTTTTATAAGCAGTGGCATAATTACTTCTTTGGACCCTTTAATTTTTCTTTAATTTATAATTTAACTTTCACTCTTTATGCAATTTAGTCCTTATACCTAATTACTCTTAATTCATGCAAATTCACCCAACCAAAACCTAATTAACCACACAACTAACTTCGTAAATATTTTTAGAAATGTTTACGAGTCTAATTTATGAAAACGGAGTTTCAAAAATACATTTTCTGACACCCGTGGTATCAGGTCGTTACAAAAGTGATAACGTTTCCATTTATTACAACTTTTCTCATATTAATTTATAGTACTGTAAATGACTTGAGCATTATATTATTAGGTTTGTTATTGAATCTTGGGAAAGTTTCTTGGTCCTTTCATGGCTTGTTTTTGTTACAAATTCAGCTGAGATACTGGATGGTATAAAAATCTTGGTATAGACAATCACCATGAGAATATCAGGGGACAACGCAGCAAGTTCATAGGGTTTCAAGATACATTGTGCTACGATAGGGGCATGCATTTCTTCAAAGACTACTACATTGAAGATACTATTAATTTCATTTTCGGAAATGGCAAATCCATTTATTTGGGTATTTTTTCCTTTTCTTAGTTATATTATGGTTTAGGCCCCTCTATTATCCTCAAATCAGGGATTTAGTCCTTGTACTATCTTAAAGGATATACATTTATTACTGCAATGATGTATGTTTTTTTATGTAGAACACCATGATTCATTCGGTTGGAAAATATTCGGTGTGATCACAATACAAGTGAGGAAAAGAGTGGAGGATGACAACGGGCTTACATTCCTTTATTGCAACATTACAGGTTCAGGCAACAATACAATGTCCCTTTGTCGTGCATGGAAGCCAAGACCTAGAGTCGTATTTGCTTTCACAAATTTTGATGGATGAAAGCAAATACGACTCTAAGTCTTAGCTTCCATGCACATATATATAAAAGTTTATTGATATCAAATACTAAGCCATATCCATACACATATATAAAAAGAAGGTAACACGTGACACATCAACCATTTTTCCTTTTTTTGTATTTTACAAAAAGGTTAAATATAAGTTTTAATTCCTCTAATATGTCTAAATTTAATATTTAATTTATTATTTTAATTTTAATTTGGTCTTATATTTTTATAATATTATTAGTTAGTCCAAATAGGTAATAATGTTAATTTTTCAATTAAAACACTTTGTGGTTATTGTAACAGCTCATTTTTTAATAGTATCCGAAATAGTGGTTTTGGGGTCACAAATCTGACGTGTGAGTCTGTAAATATTATTATTTAATATTTACAAGTAATATATGATGTAATGATAAAATTTGATTTAATGATTTATGTTAAATGAAAGAATAATTAGGTTCAGGTGGTAAGATTCTAAGGTCAAGTGATTTTAGAAAGTAAGGTATCAGACCTCATTTCTATAAATTGAGATCATAAATATTTTTATTATATATTTACAGAGCAATTATATAAGTATATTGAAAATTTGTTCAGAAATTTTGATGTTTGGTTATTAATTAACATTCTAAGTGGGCTTTAGGCCCACTGGACACATGTTTCACTCTAGGTCGCCGAGCACCTTTGGTATATGCGGACTGGGGCCGCGATCCTTACTCGGTTTGTGCGAGCTGGACTTGCGAGCTAGATTAGCAAACTCCCCTGCTGTATAAGAAGATTTAATTTATATAATTTAATTTTCAACATTGTTTGTTCCCTCTACTTTTATAGTGCCATTAATTAGTCCAAATAGTTAATATTTTTAAATATTTCAATAAACATAATGGCACCAATTTTTCACAAGAAACTATTTCAACAGAAAAAAATTATTTCATCTTGACGATTTCGAATGAGTGGTTTTAGGAGAAAAATCCTAATAAATAATTTCAACATTATTTTTGTTGTTATATGACTACTAATTTTTTTTTTAATTTCAAAATGTCACATAAGAGAATTTAATAGAAGAATTTTAATGGTTATAAGAACTGGACCTAAATTTTTAAATTCAAAAGGTAGAGGACTATATTCTTGAAAAATAAAAGTAGAGAGACTAGATTTCAAATGTAGAAAGTATATAGGGGCATAAAGCATATTTTAACATTCAAATTTTTTTTTTTTACAATTTGACACAAATAGATAATAAACCTAACACAAAGCGTGAGTTGAAACCATACTAGTTTCAAATATTATAAGGATAAAAAAATACAAATATAACATAGATATGTGAAGGTTAAATGTTCCATAAGTCTCTATACTCTTCAAAAATTTAGAATTTAACCCCTATACTTTTATTTATAAGAATTTAGTCATTTTGCTTTTCAAATTTAAAAATTCAAATTCAATTGTTAATACTGTTAAAATTATTTTATTTAGGTTCATTAGAATATCCTTTTTTAATTCCATGGCTACCAAGGAGAATTTTTTTTTAATTTTAAAATATCACACCAACAAATTTAACAAAAAAGAGTTAATAATTGGACTTGAATTTTGCAATTTGAAAAGTATAAAGGATTAAATTCTTGAAAATAAAAATATAGAGATTAAATTTCAAATTTATAAATAGTATAAGGACTTATAACATATTTTAATTATACGTGATAATTTCGTTATTCTATGGTGCACCTATGCCTTAATATTATTGTTCCTTCCAAAAAAAAAATTAAAAAGAAAAAAAGTATGGACTTGCTAGTTTAACAATGAACTAATTTAGGGTTTAATCTTAGATTAACCCTTCCTTTATCCTTCACTATTCTTCTTTCACTGCTTTCCAAGAACGAAATCAGTAATTTTATTTAAAGGATGAAAATATGTTAAAAAAATTAAACTAAATTAAATTATTAGTTGTTTAAGAGACATTAGATTAACAGAATTATTCATTCACCCTTACTAAATGATGGTGTATTCATAATTTGTGTCGATACAATCACATATCGATATCGTATTTATTTTGTGCCCAACAATGAAACACCTATAGGTTCAAAAAAAGAAAACATTGATACTTGTATTCACACCTTCAAGCATGGTATTATTAAATGAGATGGGCAGACATCGAGTTTTAAATTCTGGGTGAAATTGAATTTCAAATAATTTTGAAAGTTGTAGGACTCAATCAATGTCTCCCCCTTCCATTTTTTATTTCTTATATTAGTATGTGAACCCATTCATTATGATTTAATTACTAATGCATTTACTAAATTACAAAAATAAAAAATAAAAATTGTTATTAGTATATCATATTTATAATTTTAAAATCATTACAATTTGATGTTGTGAATAAATTATTAAATTGTCAATGCCACTCTTCACAAATAATTGAGTTATTGTTTTTGGTATAATAATTTATTTAGTCTTTTAATTTTATTGAAAAAAAAATTTAGTTCTTAAATTTGTATTATTTATCAAATTACCTCAAAATAATAATTATTTTTAATTAAATTTAAAATTTATCTTTAAGGGCTTAGGATTTTAAAACCAAAAATTTAAGATTTTAGAATTTTATACAATATTAAATTAATTTTTTAAATATCTTAAATCTAAAATAATAATACTTTATTATAATTTGAGGGCTCATGATTGTGAGGGACTATAGCTCCAAAAATACAATATTTATTAATTTATTGATGCATAAAATTTTGGCGTATTTGAGGATTTATAAAGCACCCCCATTGATGAACAAAATCTCGTAAGGCATTCACTTTCTCATTTCTATCTCATTCTATTTACGAACATTTCCACAAATTTTCCTCCGTTTTTTTTTCCACCAATCACCGCAAAAACCTTCTAAAAACATGGAGTTCCAAACCCAAAATGGCCAAACTTTAGTTCCCCACCCTGAGCCCCAAGTTTTCCCTGAATGCTATGAAAGCACCAGCTCCACACCCTATGCCAGTGCTCCTTCAAGCCCTGGACGGGCGCCTGGACCTGGACCAGGGTTCATCAATAGTGGGTTCTTTTACAGTGCACCAGCTAGCCCCATGCACTTTGCAATGGCATCATCAGTTGTTGCTTCTTCAAGGGTGTCATCATCAACACAACCCTCTTCTCCTGATTTCGAGTTCTCTGCGAGGTTCGGACCTACAGGGTCGGGTCAAACAGGATCCATGAGCTCAGCTGATGAGCTTTTCTTGAACGGAAAGATTAGACCCATGAAATTAGCCACCCATTTGGAAAGGCCTCAGGTATTAGCTCCATTGCTGGATCTTGAACATGAAGATGATGATGATGATGAAACTGAAGATGCAGATAACAAAATAAGGGGCAGAGATCTGAGGCTGAGGGATAAGTCCCTAAGAAGAAGAACAAGATCCATGTCCCCATTCAGACATGCTGCTTTCGGTGATGACCAAACCATGTGCTTGGACAAAGATTCAGGCAACAAAGCTGACACCAATAATGGAACAAGTTGTTCATCAGCTGGGAGAATCTCAAGGAGATGGGTTTTCTTGAAAGATTTTCTAAGGAGCAAAAGTGAAGGAACAAACAATAACAACAACAATAGTAAGCTGTGGTCAACAATTTCATTTTCACCAGCGAAGGAAAAGAAACCAGGGAGCAACAAAACCAATGGTGTGGTTCATGAATCTAAGAACAAAAGGCCAAGCAAGACCAAGGCTGTGAATGGGATAGGTAAAAAGAGGGTTCCACCATCACCACATGACTTGCACTATACTGCATATAAAACACAAGCTGAAGAAATGAGGAAGAAGACTTTTTTGCCTTACAGGCAAGGCCTACTTGTGTGCTTGGGATTTAGTTCTAAAGGTTATAGTGCCATGAATGGCTTAGCTAAAGCTTTGAATCCTGTTTCCTCCAGGTAAAAACTATATCAAGTTAACTAGGGACCCTGGGACTAGGATATTAAAGAAATTGTATTGTTTTTTCTTTTTTCTTTTCAGGTTTATCAGCTTAACTTTGGACATTCTTTTATGTTGTTTATTATTACAAGACATTTACTAAATCGATTCTAAAAACTTATTAAAAATATTCTGACAAATGTTGAAAAACCAATCATTTTGGAACACTACTTTCCATCATTCATCCTTTTGTGTAAATAATTGGAAGTTGGGTTTATAAACCTACCAAAGGTTTCAGGCATGGATTTTGAAACTACATACACAATTCAATTAATCTCATAACTTCATTTTAAATAAATTATTTAAAAAATATAAAAATTATAAAATTCATTTTAACCTACTCAATTGTATTCTTTTAATCTTAATTCATAGTCATTTGCGATCCAACTGATTTAACCCCTCTATTAGATTACTTACCAATTCTCTATTTAACTAATTTCTTACAAAAATAACAGTGATCCACACCCACATGTATGGGTTTGTTGGGATTTTCAGAAGATATGAATTTGACATCAACCTTGATCTCCATGTTTTGCCTCCACCATACACTGGGATTTTAGGGATTATATTTGTTAATCCCTAAAAGTTTAAAAACTCCTTGTATGTTGAAAATGAAGCTTGATTAATAATCTCAAAATTAAAATGAAAATTTATGGTTAGGAAGGGTTGAGTGGGGTCTTATGGTTGGTAGATAATGACACAAAAGGTGTAAGATTAAGTGACAATGACTTGATTTGGATAGTCTCGGCAATTAATTCTAAGCCTTCTTTCTTTGTCATCATCATATATTTGTATGTATAAGCCATTTTCCCAATATCCAACATTATGTAGTTCATTAGAATTGGTTTGTAGATAAACTTTGGTTGTTAACCTGTAAATTTAAGAGCACAACCCAAGCTATTATTGAAATTGAAATCAAAATTATTAAGGAATGAGAAGTGTAGCAATGTGTGGGGGCATTTCATTTGTAGCCTGGTAGTGCAAATAGTGGCAAATTCACATCAATATTCAAGCTCTCCCACAGCTAGCTGCATTGTCTTTTTAGTTTTCATACAATTTCTGTGCTATCCCAACTCTATCACTTAGCTACTTTCATAAATAATTTTGGGTTAATTTCTCCAAACTTCCCTAACTATTGATCAAATTTTGAATTGATCCATAAATTTCAAAACATTCTAGTTGAATCCTCAAAATACCAATATTTAGGGGTAAACGAAACCCGATTCAATTCAACAAATTTGATAAATTTTTTTTCAAATTTTGAATTAAATAGTTCGAGTTAATCAAGTTAATCGGATCAACTCGAATAAAAAAATTAAATTTTTCGGTTTAACTCGAATATGAATTACACAATTCAAGTTATCTAAAATTTGAATTAGAAAAGGCAAAACTACGTCATTTTGATAAATGTTTACCTTTTCTAGAGTTTAAAGTTAAAACCATTAAATTAAAAAGCAAAACTATGTCGTTTTGATAAATATTTACCCATCAACCTTACTTATGTAGTTAAATAATATTATACTTCGTCTACTAGTTAAATAATTCATCCATGTAAACACAATATTGAGTATAAATAATAGGATTTGTTAACTCGACTCGATTCGAAAAAAATTTCAAATTGAGTTCAGTTGCTAAAATAAGATTTGTCAACTCGACTAACTCGAAGTTTGTTTACTCGATTCGACTCGACTAAATCGAATGCTCGCCCCTACCAATATTGCTTTAATCAAATTCTTATATCAACCTAACCGTTAATTAGGACATTAAATGTCAATTCAAACTTGACCTGTAATGTATTTAAAATATGTGAATCAAATTGTAAATACGTGTATACTTATTGTATAGATTATTTAAAATTGACATGTTAAAAAAAAACATAAAGAGTCAATAAAATATTTTGTTTAATATGCCATATCCAAAATACTCAAATTAAAGACTAAGTTGGTAGTTGATACGATATTATAATGATACATTATGCAATTAACCCAATAACTTAAGACGTGATCAAGAGGGGGAACTATGAGTGTAAATGAAACATTCGTGCTCATAAGCTACTCGAGTTTAATTCGAAAAAAATTCAAACTCGATTTGGTAATTATCGGGTCAAGTTATCGATCGAGCCAAATCCAAGCTTAGTAATACTTGACTCGAACGACTCGCGAGCCTTATCGAGTTTTTCATATTTTATATTGTTAAATTACATTGTTGCCCTTAATATATTATTAATATTAAGCTTAATTATTGAATTGAGCTTGAGTACAAAAATTGATAACCGAGCTTAATCTAACTTGAGCTTGAGTAATTCGATTATATCTTAGGTTAAATTTAAACTTAAAAATAAATGTTCAATCGAATTCGAGTTGAGTATCGAGCTCCAAATTTTGAGTCAAACTTGACTAGGCTGAACTAGGAACCAAGTAAATGGAATTTTAAGTTAAAAAAGGAATAAGAAGGGGAAGCTGAAAGTCAACAGCTTATTCAAAAATCAAGTAGGCAATGGCAATGGAGGGGGAAACCATTTTTGTCTGCTTCTAACAGCGGAATACTGATAATAATAACAATAATGATAGTTCACATGAATTACCATCACTGGACAGGAACGTGGGCGAAAAAACTGCTGCAGCTTTTGTCTTCCCACCCACACAACTCACTCCTCTGCAACTTCATTACACCTCTCCTTACCATATATATTTATATATTTGTAACGGGAAAATAAACATTTGTAATGAAAGCACTAAGGTTTTGTCCATCCTGGAAATATAACTGTTAAGGAACTGCAACTAAAAATTCTGAGCATTGCTATAATGATATCATAAATGCAGTAGTCAGATGAAAACTGTTAATCTATACCACCCACCTGCATTCTCACAGAGAATAGAATCTATCAAACTTACAGTCATCTGTACAACATATTACTTACTTCATCCACCACCCATTTCCATGACTTTCTATGATACATCTTATTGGTTTTAATGTCAGATTGATTGATTGCATCTTCACGGGAATTTGATTATAATCAGTGTTGAAGTTGGTTCAGCTTACGACCTAATATTTTGTTCTACCTCAAGTATAAATCTTAATAATTTTAATAATCAGGAATCACAGCTGATTTTTATTATTTTTAAGAAAAAAAAACACAAGGCAAGATATCTGTAATTTCTGAAAAAATTGAATATGAAAATCTATTTTAAAATCCACGTTATCTATCCTAATCAAATCCGAATATTACTACATTTTTAGTTTACAGGTTTGTTGTGCAGGTTCACTAATTAAGCAATGGTATGACCGCCAAACTCAACAGTTAACAGTGGGAAAATAAGACTCAATTGGATCCCTAAACTTGGGTAAAATGCAGTAAATTAGTGGTAAGTTTGATTAGATTCAAAAAAATTTTAAAAATTTCGAGTTATTTGAATTATTTAAGTTAATTAATATAGCTCGAGTCAAGTTTTGAGGTCGAGTCGAATTGAATTTCACAATTTGAATAACTCGAATAATTCAAATATATTGGTGTAAATATCTTTTTGATCTCTATCAACTTAGAAAATAAGTAAATTGGGTCTCTCTCTCAACAAAAATTACAAAAAAATTTTAAAATAATTTTTAAAATTTAAAACATTTATAAAAATTCAATATTTATATTTATAAAAAAATTTAAAAATTTTAAAAATATATATAAAAAATTAATATTTTAAAAATTTTCTAAAATAATAATTTTGGGACCTAATTAATGATTCCAAATTATCATGTCAAGTTTTTTTTTTTTTTTTTGCTTTGAAAACTTTTTCAAATATATATGGTTTCAAATTTATGTGCTCTAACATGGAATTAGTTATACTGTAAGAATATTTTTATTTGACATGTTTAATTTTTTAATTTAACTCGAACAATTTCACTCGATTCGACAACTCGAATTTCATTTCACTTGATTCTATTTGAAAATTTTTCAAATTGAGTTAGGATGATAAAATAGAACTCGCGAACTTGATTAAATTAAAAAAATTTTACTCGATTCGATCGAACGCTCACCTGCTGAACAAACTATTAGCAAGGGGCTTGATTCTCTTTTATTATAGAATCATAGGAAAGTAAGATTATAAGCAGTTTGTTATATTATTTTGTTTGATTCATTTGATTGAAATGTAAAATTTAAGTGTTTAGTTAACGAAATGTAAGATAGTATTTAAACACACTTTACTAATTTATCATGATATCTTTTTATAGGTAAGATTACTTAAATGTAAGATTAAGTTCCATAATAAAATTACTTAATTATGTTTTAAGTAAAAACTTTCTTAATTTTTTTATATAAGTAAATTACATCCAAAGTCATAAAATTATTAGTAATATTACGATTTGGTCACTCAATTTTAAAAAGTTAAAAAAATACTAAACGATTTGACATAACTAGACCAATAAAACCTTTACTGTATGACTTTATACACTCACACCACTTGCACCAATTAAAAGTTTTTCTATTTTATAGTCCAATTTTTTAAGATACTAGCCAAAATCCAAAAAACTTTTTTCTCTAATATTCAAAACTGACCATCAAATTAATGTAAATCTAAGATATGTTTCTATACTCTTTGATGAATACCGACCTACCTTACAAATAACTCAAATAATCCCTTAAAATTCACTAATAATTTTAAAAAAAAATTATTAAACTAATAAATTAAATAAACAACAATCAAATAATTTAGAGAGTATGTTATATCTTTTCAAAGCTAACTCACCAAAAAGTAAACTTCTTAATAGCCCGTGTAGTTTGCCTTTTTCATATTTGATTTGATTACCTTTCGGAATTTGCAATTGATAGCGCTGGGAACTTAGGCCCCCTTTGGATCACCAGTGGCCGCTAGTGCGGTGGGATTTCGGCCTAAACGTACCATTTTTCTACTTTTGGATTACATAGCATCTGCACGATTGGAGAATTCTAATTTCACTGGATTTTTATATTTCGTAATTATATTTAGTAATTATGTTATTATATAATAATATATAAACTTTTTATTATGATAAATATATTTTTAATTATTCAAAAGATATATAAATATTTAACTTTAACAAAAATATGATTTTAATTTTTTGAAATTAATATTTTGTTGAATAATTTAAAAAACTTCTATTATATATAATTTTTACTCTAATGTAAAGTTATTTTCTATTCTCACCTCACCGTTACACCTACGTTTGAATCCAAACATACATTCCACCGCTGTTTTTAATCTCATTACTATAATATCCAATCTCACCGCTACAGCAACTAATTTCACTGCCACCACTGTTTTTAACTGCACCGAAAGTAAACACACCACCCATCTAAACTAATCCTTAATAGTAAAAGAACAAAAAATCTAGTGATCATAAAAAAAGAAAAAGAGTGTGCCTTTGTTCACACAGTTAAACTCATACTAAGAAAGCATCAGTGAAAGTTCTTTTTCCTGTAGCATTCAATTCCTTTTTCCTCTGACAGGAAACTCCTAAAACTAGAAACTTTTTTTATTAAGGGTAGGGAAGATTTTGGCCTTTTTATCTCCAAACCGAATTGTCAGCGAAATATTGCAGTGCTTAGAGCTCATCCTGCATACACAGAGCACAATCAGAGATCAATTAAACATAATAAAACTGATTAGTGAAGTCATGTCATTAAAATAACTACTTACATGTGCATCTTCCTTGTCCTCATCGTCTGATTTGGTATCGGAATCAGACTCGTGCCCTTCAGTATCATCGGCGTCATCTTCATCCTCAGCCTGGAAAAACACAAAAAACATAATCAAAACCAGAACAATGATGAACAGAGGGATCACGTTTTTAAGAAGGCATGTTCCATGCTTACATCGGAATCAACTGGGTCATCCTTTGATTCCTGAACATCAATGTTTTCATTAGTTAGAAAGGAAATGCAATTGAACTAGAAATAAGACAGAAATAAGATGGCTTCTAGTCATGAAAATACCTCCTCCTCTCTCTTTTTCTCTTCCTCCTCAAATGCTGCCTTTTCAGCCTGCAAAAAATAGCCAATAACGTCAGTCAAATATGACAAACAGAGCAATAAGAACAGAAAAAACAAAGATGCACATACATCCTTCTGCTTGCCCCATGTTTCTTCGGCTAGTTTCTTGGCATACTCTACATCATCGGCAACTAAGATGTTATCAAACAATGTTCCAGATTTCACCTGACAAAACACAGACATTTGTCTCGTTATATAGCTCTAAAATGGTCCAGAAAGATAACGGGCTAGGATTTAGACTAAAGAGTACCTGCCACAATTCAATACCGACATACTTCAAGTTGGGGAAAACATAGAGATCTGGATCATCCTTGAAGTCTGAGGGTCATAGAAAAGCACAGAATTACATGAATTAAGATAAAAACTTCTTGTTGTTCATATAAAAGGAAAAAAAGGCACAACAGAAATGAGCTAGCAAAAAACCTGGGTTGTCAATCATTGGTGCCTTCCACTTGCCTTTGTAGTTGGGGTTCTTGATTTTCTGCAAAATGAGGACAATAGTTCCAAGTTACTAACTAAAAAATCATGATAAATGCAGCAATTAGGTAAGGATATCACAAACCTTTGGCTTCCATGGGCCCTTGTACTCGGGGTTGGGAATTGTTGAGGGTGTCCATTCACCATCTTCTTCATCATCCCAATCTTCAGGCTGAGTAAATGATTTTAATCAATACTCTTTAGTTCAAACAAGGCATACTATTTCATGATAAAATAATCCAAAAAGTAACAAAAGACTACCTTCTTAGCATCAGGATCAGGAATCTCTTTTGGAATGTCATCATAACCCTACCGTATGAAAAATAACTAGAAGTTAGCTTGCTCATGCATCTTTAGGCGCAGTATATACAATGTAGGATAAGAGAATATTATTACCTCTGGCTTTTTGTCTTCAGGAGCAGGGATGTATTCCTTGTCATCCCAATCTTCAGGCTGCCCATCGTGCAAAATACTTAAGTTGTGTACTCATAATAATGCATATGAGAAAAAAGTAAACCAAAAAATATAACAATTGGAATAGGGTGCGATCAATTACCTTCTTGGCCTCAGGATCCTTGATCTTCTGTGGTGGGAGAATATCCCAATCAGTGTATAAGCTACCAGTTTGTTTCTCAACATTATCGATAAGGATGCTGTAGGTAGCATCTGGACGGAGAATGAATGTATAAACATGAGTGAGTTGATCAGTCTCACAAGGAACTTCCTTTTTGATCAAGTGATTTGTCCCATTGTACGTAAGAATGGCATGTACTTTCTTGGTGCTGTAGCCACAGATATCAGGTCCAAACATGATGCTGCAACCAATCAACATAACAAAAAACATAAGTAAATTGAACAATAATATTGTTGAGGGTCAGACCCCAACACATCCAGTATTGTCCCCGACTATACCGAAAGCTCAAGGGAGTTCAAAGAGTGACTTTGCTGAAAATCCAAGTGCCTAAAGAGGCAACAGGTTCACAGAGTGGGAGCCCCCAATATTTGATGTGTTGGAGGTCCGACCCACGATAAATATCTATTCGAAATGTGAATAGGTTGGATCAAAGGGCATGCACCAACCTGTACGGGGTGTCACCACCAAATTTCTTCTGGTCAACATCACCACTGAGCAACTTCATGTAGCCACCACCACAGTCAAGCTTCTGCTCGTGCTTCACAGAAAATTGGAAGACTAGAGTCTTGCCCTTGTTGTTAACTTCTGGGAACTCAGCTGAAATAGCATAAAACCTGTAGTCTTCACTAGTTTGAATACCTGTGCAAAACGCAAAGCCATAAGTAACTAACTTGAAACTTAGCCTTTATCTATACCAGGTTGAGTAATTCCATAAGGTTACCTTTGTCATTAGGATCTCCATTCCATTTTCCAGAAGTGTAATTCCATTCCCCAGCCATGTTCTCATCTTTCTTCCAGTCAGATTTTACCCAATGACTTTCCCACCCATCTAAAGTTTCACGAGAATAAAAAAGCAAAATCAGCCAAAAGAAGTACAATTAAGCTTTTTGGAATAAATGAAACCTAAAAAAAAGTACAGTTAAAGCAAAAGTAGCTTCCTTTTAATAAGTTCTCACTCATTTGTTAAAAAGAGTACAGAATCTAAGGAATGCAACAAGAAACAGTACGCTAAATATGTACAATTTCTGCTCTTCTCTGATATCTATCCATGCAGCTAAAAGGGATAACTTTGAATTTTTTCCCTCTCACATTTCTCAAAGTTAAAAGTTTTCATCCCTTGTTGCTGTCTTACATAAACAAATACTTGACTCACAATTACTAATAAAATGAAGGAATAAAATAAATAATAAATAAACGCAGAATAATATATTAATCACCATTTCTTTCTACCATCCTCTACAGTTACAGTCGTACAGATCAAACTGAAACATTAGTGACCGTAACATTCACTGTCATTTCTTATCGCAATTAAACTACATTTCTAAAGCTAATTTTATTCTGAAAAAAAAAATGTAGAACTGTATTAGGAAGTCAGATCATCTGCTGATCTACTCGAATTAATTGCATTTCTAAACGTAACTAAGTATTGAGTAAGGAAACAAATAAAAACAACCAGATTAGCAACATAAAACATATAAATCTTTTATCCGTACAAATTAGATCAAATTGGAAGCTAAAACATCGAAAAAACATATTCAAATGACAAAAAGCAAGTCGATCTAAAGGTAATCGAAAACCGAGAAACGAACAAAGGAAAAAGATTACCTTCGAAGCGTTCTTCGAAGAAAACTTCAGCAGAGGCAATGGCGACGAGAGAGAGGAGAATAAGAGAGACGAAATTAGGGAACCGTTTGCGACTCGCCATGGTTGTACTAATCACAGAGAAAAAAGAATAAGTAGAGCTGCGGACCGAGGGCGAGGCCGATTCTGGGTTCCTCTACATGTTCGTTGAATTCACTGCTTTTTGCGGTTCCGTTAAAAATGAGGTATTGGTTAAATCTGACGTGGGCCAATGATTGGCAGACATGTCATTCATCAAATTGGATTGACGTGGCATACAACTATTGGAAAAAAGCTCGGCATGACATGTAGGGAAGTTTCTGCTTGTTTGGCTAGAAGCTTAAGGAGTAATGTTGTAGAATTTCAATTTATTTGCAGTTATTTTGCTCGTGTGGTAGTATCCGTTTACAAACGCAAATATTAAACAGTCAACAATTTCAATGTCATACTTATTCAAGATTAAAAAAAAAAATAGACTTATTCATTAGTAGTTTAAACATTATATTAATATATTTTATATTTGTTTAAGTTTTGCTCGATTTAAAACATGGTTCTAAATTTTTGTCCAAACTCGATCATATTTATAAAAGGTTAATCCAAACTCGCTTTAGACCCCACCTATTTTATTTTTTAATTTTTTTAGAATTATTTATATTATTTTAATTTAATATTTAATAATTTAATATATTTTTTATTTATTAAATTTTTTTATATAGCCGTCTTAATATTTTTTTAATATTTACATTAAAGTAATATTATAACTGTCGAAACCATTTTTATTTTGAAAAACGGGGATCGACTTTTAAACAAGGTATAGAGTCGCCACCAATCCTTTTTGTTTAGGTGTGATCGGGTTACCTTGTGATCGATCATTTTAATAAAGCATTTCGGTTTATTAAAACAACATTTTTGGTCTACGGAAAACTAGAAAACAGATTCGGGAGTTAGTTAAGCGCGAGGAAATATTAGCACCCTCGCAACGCCCAAAATTGGTAACGTATTGATCAATTAACATCCTAATGTTGAATGTTTGAAAAGAGTTTAGAATACGATCCTTTTATTTTTATTTTTAAAAAAAACACTTAAATAAATTAAATGGGATGCTAAGACCGTCTTATTTCGAAGAAATAAAATGTCATACCCAGTGAGTTAGGATACGACATTTCATATTTTCGAAACTGAGCTTGTCTTTTGATTTTTTTTAAAACTTATGCAGTGAAGTTTAAAAAAGGATATTCAATCATTTGGGTCAAATGAAAAATCGGAACCCAATAAGTTAGGGCCCGATTTCTCACAATTCCAAACATAGAATATTGCCTTTATGTTTTTAGAAATCATTATCTCGAGATACAAAATGACATATCCAGTGAGTTAGGACACAACACCTCGAATTTCTGAGAATAAGCTTTTATTTGAAACTTATACGTTTTAATTGAAAAGGGTACTTGGTTACTTAGGTTCAACGAGGAAAATTAGAACCCAGTAAGTTAGGGCACAAGTTTTCAAAGCTCCCAAGTACCAAGTATTGCCTTGTTTAAAATTTTGAATAAAATGTAATAAATAAATGAAATGTATTTTTATTAAAAAGGGATAATTTGATAACATAAGGAATAAAACACGTGGCAATAACATTTCATGAATAATCTAAAATAATAAGGAAATGCAAGGGAACAACTTAGAATACATGCAATAGCAGCACATCATATATTATACAAATACCACCATTTATAACCAAGGGCTAATGAATAAGAAACCAATTTTAAAAGAAGTTTCAAATAAATCACACAAATAAAATATAAAAAATTTTAAAATAAAATAAAATGAATAATAGGAAGAAGAAAATTTGGAATTATTACTCTACAAACTATACAAAAATTTTAAAACAGGTAATAGATATAAGAATTTAAAAATGAATAAAATAAATAAAATATTAAATAGTAATGTACGAATGAATTTCAAAACAAATATTACAAACTAAATAATTTGAATAAAAGCTTGAACTGTATCAAAAACAAAAAAATAAGAACAGATAATATGTGTAACGCGTAAATAAGATTCCGAAATAAATAATGTTAATTAAAATATACAAAGCAATACATATATACTTGGAAAAAACATAATATGAATAATATATATAGTAGTAATAATAATACATGAAAGTGTTTCAGATAGACAAGTATGCACATGAAAATAAAATAAGTAAAAGAGTGTGAAATTAAAATAGTTCTAAATAATATATTAAAACAACATGTTTAAAAAAAATGAATAGCTAAAACCGAATTAAGAGAAAAAACAAAACCCAAGGGATAATTTATAAACATAATAAATCATTAAAACAGAATTTTGGGCCGAAATTAAATGTGCACAAATGTTCGAGGACTAAAACTGAGCTGCCCTAAATCTCAAAATACTGTGCTAAGGGGAGGGCCAAATTAAAATAGCGCGCAGATTACAGGGACAAATTAAAATAATTTAAAAAACTTAAACGTGGCACGATTGAATGCTAGCGCGAAAGAGGGGACCAATTGCGCAAATTACCCAATTAAAGGTAAAATGCGCGTGGATCCAAGTAAAACGCATACTGATCCCACCCCCAATGCTGTTTTGTTTTATTATTAATTGAAACCATATTTTGTTTTCCTTTTTTATCATTAAAAAAAACTTCTTAGAAAACTAAAAACAAATGTAAAACATCACTCTTCATTCATTTTTTTTAAAACAGAGAGAAGGCTCTCAACCCCCCCTCTCATCCTGTGATTCACACCCAAACTCCAGCAGATCACCACCGCCAGCTTCGTCATCCATGACCAACATGCATGGCGGCCAGAGCTCCTTTTCCAGGCGAAGAAAGGTATCTCCTTCGTTTTATATATTTCCTGAAATATCTGTAGATATATATATATATATATAGAAGATTCAAAAGTAAAATAAATAGAGTAAATAAAAGAAAGTAAAAACCTTAGAATAACTCCCTTGATCTATTCGTATTTCCTGAAGTGCTCTCTATTGTATATTGTACAACTGTTGTTTTTTTAGATCTCCCCTTTCTCCCAAAAAAAAACTCTCCCTATACCAAATCGTATATTGGCTTTTATAGCAAATATTTACAACCCATTTTACACGTTTTCAGGTACGTGCGTGAGTGCATCACAGATGTGGCATGGTGGAGTAGCGCATGACGCGGAGGAAGCGCAAGAAGTGAGGTACCTGGAGACTGCTCTGGGTTGTGGCGGCTGATGGTGTTAGCTGCTAGGCTTTTTGTTTTTGTTTTTATTTTTTTTGGGCTGTTGGGGTTTGCTTGGGGTTTAGGCAATTGGGCTTGGTCTGTAATTTTGTTTTAGGTGTTTGATTTGGGCTGTGATTTGGACTTAATGGTAGTTATTTGGGCTTTAATTGGCTTGTATTTGGTTTTGGTTCCTAGTGGTTTAGGCCGGGCTGAAATTGGGCCCTACAGCTGTCCCTCTTTGCTCCTTGTCGTATAACGAGAAAGGAGCAAAGACTTTAAAAGGGCCAATTTTGCCCGGTCTTGCTAAGTCTTGACTTCTTGGTGCTTCCTTTTTTCTGGTATCCTTACTTTAACCCACTGCGTTTTCAGAGGTATAGGAACTCATTTTCAATCTGCTCCACTGCTACCTCAGAGAGATAAGGTCAGTTGCTAAAATCTGCTCTTTAGCCGATACATGGAGATAAGACTCACCATTTCTGATCTGCTCCATAGCCGGATAAGATCTGTAATTTGCAGCCTACTTCTTGCGACTTCAGGAAGATAAGACTTGTATCTTCAACCTGCTCTCTTGCTACCTCAGAGAGATAAGACTGGTGGCTAAAATCTGCCCCATAGCCAATACATGGAGATAAGACTCGCCATTTCTGATCTACTTCATAGCCGGTACATGGAGATAAGATCTGTAATTTCCAGTCTGCTTCCTACAACTTCAGGCAGATGAGACTTGTATTTTCAACCTGCTCTCTTGCTATCTTAGAGAGATAAGGCTGGTGGCTAAAATCTGCTCCATAGTCGATACATAGAGATAAGACTCGCCATCTTTGATCTACTCCATAGTAGATACATGGAGATAAGATCTGAAATTTTTTAGCCTGTTACCTTACTGCTTAGGAGGTTAAGGCTTGTATCTTCAACCTGTTCTCTTGCTACCTCAGAGAGATAAAGCCGGTGGCTTAAATTTGCTCCATAGCCGATACATGAAGATAAGACTCTCCATCTTTGATCTACTCCATAGCCGATACATGGAGATAAGATCTGTAATTTGCAGTCTGCTCCCTGCAACTTCAGGAAAGTAAGATTAATGGCTAAAATCTGCTTCATAGCCGATACATGGAGATAAGACTTGCCATTTCTGATCTGCTTCATAGCCGATACATGGAGATAAGATCTATAATTTGCAGTCTGCTCTTTGCAACTTCAAGAAAATAAGACTAGTGGCTAAAATCTGCTCCATAGCCGATACATGGAGATAAGACTCGCCATTTTTTATCTGCTCCATAGCTGATACATGGAGATAAGATCTATAATTTGCAGTCTGCTCCCTGCAACTTCAGGAAGATAAGATTAGAGGATAAAATATGCTCCATAGCCGATACATGGAGATAAGACTTGTCATTTCTAATCTGCTCCATAGCCGATACATGGAGATAAGATCCGTAACTTTCGGCCTGTTACCCTACTGCTTAAGGGGTTAAGGCTCGTATCCTTACCGATACACTGCACTGTCCTCTAAGGAACATAATATGTAAAATCGGTTTCATGTATATATGCTTATGCCAAATAGTTAGGATGCTATGATCGACATGAATCAAACGCTCCTAGCTAGATGTGATGCTTATGCCAAAAATTAGGATGCTATGATCAAAATGAATCAGATGCTCCTAACTAGATGTACTATGAATGACATTGGTATGAATGTAGAATGTCATGAGAAATGTATTCTTTTTTTTTTTCATTTCAGCTGTTATTGCTCGCCATTCAATATTGACGTATTTTTTTCTCATTCAACTGATATCTTTAACAGACATCTGAAGCAGTAGTCTTAACTTAAATCTTTTAACTCCTCAAGTAACCCTAACCTTTAAGCTTGGTGAGTTCTGAATAATTGACCTATTTCGGGTTCTTGCACTACTTAGAAGCTTTTAGAGTAATATGCAGCACTCCTTTTATGAAAGTGTTATTGGTTCATTAACCAATATTTCAATAGGAAATGTTTGAAGAAGGCTATCAGAATGGATAAGATGAAACTTTATTGAAAGCGAAACTCGAGGTAGAAAATTAATCAAGATAACAGATTTTGCTAAGGTACAAAAGATATATATATGGAACATCGGTGCCCCAGATATTGCAGCATGAGCCTCTTTATTCGGACTGTTCGAAAACCCTTGGGAGCCAAATGTGTGTGTAGGAGGTCTGAAGTATTTCGTTGATGCCTCCAAGATGTAGTGTTCTTCCTTTTTGCTAATTCTGGTAGAACAAGGACATAACATGCCCCATCTTTGATCACCATTTGAGCTACCCTTTTTCGAATTTTTAACTCAAAGCCCATTTGATCTCAAAGCGCCCTTTGCGGGTTTTCGCCTTGGCCTCTCCAGTTTTTTTTTCAAAGTGCCCCTTTTTGGGTTTTCGCCTTGGCTTTTCCTTTTTTAGATGAAGTAATTCTTGACCGAATCTGAATTTACCAGGTTGGGAAGACTTTTACCATCTATTTCTGCTAATATTAGTGCCCTTCCAGAGAAAGCATTCTTCACTACATAAGGTCCTTCCCAGTTTGGCATCCATTTCCCTCTGGAATCCTTTTGCATAGGGAGAATCTTTTTCAGTACTAAGTCCCCTTCCTGGAATACTCTTGGGCCAACTTTCTTGTTGTAAGCTTGCATCATTCGCTTTTGGTACATTTGACCATGACGGATAGCTCTCAACCTCTTTTCTTCAATCAAGTTCAGCTGGTCGTACCGAAATTGGACCCATTCTGCTTCATCTAACTTCAATTCAGATAAAACCTGGAGAGAATGAATCTCGACTATAATAGGTAAAACTGCTTCCATCCCATAAACCAACGAGAAATGTGTTGTCCTGGTGGAAGTTTTGATCATGTTCGATAGGCATGGAGAGCAAATGGTAAATTTTCATGCCAATCCTTGTAGGTCTCAACCATTTTCCCCACAATCTTCTTTATATTTTTATTAGCCGCCTCAACTGCCCCATTCATCTTCGGGCGATATGGTGATGAGTTGTGGTGCTTAATTTTAAAGTGACTGCAAACCTCTGCTATCACGCTGTTGTTCAAATTTAACGCGTTGTCAGATATGATCCTCTCTAGCATGCCATATCGACATATGATTTCCTATTTCAAGAACTTGTTGACTACAGACTTCGTAACGTTAGCGTATGAAGTGGCCTTCACCTACTTGGTAAAATAATCGATGACCACAAAGATGAAACGATGACCGTTAGAAGCCTTCGGTGAGATCGGCCCAATGACGTCCATGCCCCACATTGAGAAAGACCATGGGAAAGTCATAACATGAAGAGGTGAATGAGGCACATGGATCTTGTCACCATAAATTTGGCACTTATGGCATTTATTGGCATAGTTGATGCAATCTCCCTCCATTGTAGACCAGTAATACCCGAATCTCATGATTTTTCTGGCCATTGTGAACCCATTGGCATGCATCCCATAGATACCTTCATGGACTTCTTCTAAGATTTTCTTTGCTTCAATAGCGTTAATACATCTTAGCAGTACTTAGTCTTTTTTTCTTTTATACAAGATTTCACCATCTAAGACATAGTCAACAGCCAGCCTCCTCAACGTTCTTTTATCATTTTCTGTTGCCTGATCATGATATACATGATTTTTCACATATCGTAGAATATCCTGATACTAAAGATAATCATCCCTTTCTTCCTCTTCGTCAATATTGCAACAATGAGCTGAAGCATCACAAATACTCATCTGGATTGGCTTCATATCCTCTCATTTATTTGCTCTAATAATAGAAGCTAATGTAGCCAGGGCATCAGCCATCTGGTTCTCATCACACGGGAGATAATGGAAAGTGATATCATCAAACACCTTGATTAAGTCCAGAACCAACTCTCGGTAATTGATCAACTTTGAGTCTCTTGTTTCCCACTCACTTCTGAACTGATAGATCATTAGTGCAGAATCCTCATACACCTCTAACACATTTATTCTGCGCTCTACGACCGCACGAATACCCATGATACATGCTTCATATTCGGCCATATTATTTGTGCAATCAAAATCTAATTTGCAAGTGAATGGATAGCGATCTCCATTTGGGGATATCAGGACTGCCCCAATTCTATTACCAATGGCGTTTGATGCTCCGTCGAAATTCAGCTTCTAGGGATGATCTTCTGGAGTGTCTTCTTGAGTGGCTACCATGTACATTGGATCTTCATTGGGAAAATCAAAATTCAACAGCTCGTAATTTTCTAAAGCTCTGCTGGCTAGAAAATCTGCTATTGCACTCCCTTTTACAGCCTTCTTGTTCACATAAACTATGTCGAATTCAGAGAGCAGGATTTGCCATTGGGTTATCCTTCCATTTAGAGCGGCTGACTTTATCATGTACTTAAGAGGATCTAATTTCGAGATTAACCAAGTCGTATGGTACAACATGTAATGCCTCAATCTCCAAGTTGTCCATACCAAACGCAACATAGCTTCTCGATTGGCAAATATCTCATCTCACACTCAGTGAATTTCTTACTGAGGTAGTATATTGCCTTTTCTTTCTTTCCTGTCTCATCTTGTTGACCAAATACATATCCCATTGAATGGTCAAATACTGTCAAAGACAATATCAATGGTCTACTCGGGTTGGGTGGTATTAACACTAGGGGATTGGACAGATATTATTTAACCCTATCAAAGGTCTTCTGACACTCTTTATCCCATACACTCGGGTTGTGTTTCTTGAGAAGACGAAATATGGGATCGCATTTCTCAGTTAGTTGTGAAATAAATCGGGCAATGTAATTTAGTCTTCCCAAAAAACCTCGAACTTCCTTCTGAGTGCGTGGCGGGGGCAATTGTTGTATAGCCTTGACTTTTTCGGGGTCAACCTCGATTCATTTTTCACTAACGACAAATTTCCTGATCTAGCTTCGAAAGTACATTTTGTTGGATTGAGTTTTAGCTGGAACTTTCTCAGCCTCAAGAACAATTTTTTCAAAACCTGTATGTGCTCTTTTTCTATTTGGGATTTTGCGATCATATCATCGACGTAAACCTCAATCTCCTTGTGCATCATGTCGTGAAATAAGGTTACCATAGCTCTTTGATACGTTGCTCCCGCATTTTTTAACCTAAATGGCATCATCTTATAGCAAAATGTTCCCCACAAGGTTATGAACGTGGTCTTTTCCATATTTGCAGGATGCATCTTTATTTGATTGTATCCCGAGAAACTATCCATGAAAGAGAACAATGAGTAACCCGCTGTACTATCCACTAGAGTGTCAATATGGGGCAGGGGGAAATTGTCCTTTGTGCTAGCCTTGTTGAGGTCTCTGTAATCCACACACATCCGTACTTTTTCATCTTTCTTAGGGACGGGGACAACATTGGCTACCCATTCCGAGGAATTCACCACCTGTAAGAACCCAGCATGAAATTGTTTCTTGACCTCTTCTCTTATTTTTACTACAACATAAGGTCTCATCCTTCGAAGCTTCTGCTGAACAGGCTTGCACTCTTCTTTTATGGGGACTCGATGTACTGCAATATCAGCGCTTAAACCAGGCATGTCTTGATACGACCACGTGAAAATATCTTTGAACTCCTGCAGCAGTTTAACGAGGTCTTGCCTTGTTTCCTTGGTTATACAAGTTCCAATTTTCACTTCCTTCCCTTCTTCCAAAGTCACACTATCGGTTGTCTCCCTATGAGGTTGAATATGTTTCTCTTCCTGTTCTACCATCCTTAACAAATCTAGAGATAACCCACAATTTTCGTCATCTTCAAAATCTTGAGATCCCTCTAAACACATACCTCGCTCAAAAGGAGATCCTGGGTCCGTAACAGTTTCGCTCGTGATGTTAATATCTGGGGACCTATTATAACACAAAAGAAATATCTAAAGAATGAATTGAAGGGTGACTTATTTGTATGGCATGATTATGAATGTAATGAAAGAATATTTTCCCCGAATGAGATATAAAAATACATTTTTATTGAAAATAAAGGTGTTTGAACATGAGCCTATTTCACAAAAGATACTTATTGTTCCTAGGCTTAAAACAATAAATGTGTTCTGAAAATTACTCTGTATTAGCTCTAAGAACTACAAGAATTTCTTCCATAGTCCAATTGTTTAGAACACTGCCAGGCTCATAAGGACGAATGCCTGATAAGTCTCTTTCCATCACTCCTTCCTCGGATAGGGCGTTGATGCTCAAATTGCCCATCAAATCTTCAGCTGTCCCCCCTCTTGTCATCTTTTACTCAAGATGAATAATTCCTCCTAACACGAATGTATTGGATATATGGGGGAAAGTCATTGACTCCCACTTGACCTCTACCCCACTCAATGGTGCCCTTCATTTCTCCTATTTTCTCACTAGCTCTTCCTTTTTTTGTTTGGCATCTGGCTTATGTCCCAAGCCAAAACGATCCCATTTTTCAAAAAAAACTGGTACTTCGACTCGTCTGTGGAGGTATTTTCTGAGCCCCCTTCCAAGCGATGATCCTTTTCCTACCATCAGTTGTAAGCTCATCATTGTAGCTTCAGATAACTCTTGCGTTGGAATATTGTCTCCTTCAATGATGAAAGTTGTGTTTACGAACTCCAATAACCAGAAGGAACACTCAATCGCTTCATCCTTGTTCTCGATGTATGGTGCATTACTAGCAACGGATGCGATAATGTCTTTCTCTGCGTTTACTGTTATCAATCGGCCTTCTGCCACTAACTTCAGCTTCTGGTACAACGATGACGGTACTGCTCCTACTGAATGAATCCAAGGCGTCCCTAGTAAACAATTATAAAAGGGCCTGATGTCTATCATGAGAAAGTCTACCTCATACGTGTTGGGTCTGATCTGAAGAGGGACCTCAATCCTACCCATTACCTTCCTCTTGGTGCCATCGAATGCTCTCACTATGTTCTGACATGTCTTCATATGAGAGCTATCTATGGGTAACCTGTTCAATGTGGATAGGGGCAAGACATTTAGCGTCGACCCATTGTCAATCAATACCCCCGGTAGTGTATACCCTTTGTACCGGGTAGTGATGTGTAGAGCCTTGGTAGACCCCATGCCACCTGGCAGTATTTCATCATCGCTGAAAGAAATGAAGTTTTCAGCACTAATATTGCTGACGAGACAGTCTAGTTTGTTCACTGAGATGTCTTTAGCGACATAGGTTTCATTCAACACCTTCATCAACGCATTACGATGCGCCTCCGAATTTTGGAGCAAAGTTAGTACCGAGGTACAAGCTGGCTGCTTGTGCAACTGCTCTACAACACTATACTTACTGTGTATCAGAAACTTCAGAAATTCTTTAGCTTCATCTGCTGTTACCGGTTCATTAACCAGCGATTTTGTCCTCTCTTTTACAGGCTCAACTTTCATATCTGGCGTGCTGACCAACCTCCCCTCTTCTGATGACTTCACATTACAATTATAACTCTAAGACGCCCTTTTGTCGTCCTTGTAATGAAAAGCGGTCAGTTTCTGAATCACCACTTTTGGTGTCGTTCTTGTTCCAGCTCTAGTGATTTTCGATCGTGAAATGATCACCACTGGGTGATTGACCTCACCGACCCTATTTATTAGCCCATCCTCAAAGGCAAACACATCTTTCTCATCAACAAACTCAAGGAACTCCAACTCCTTGTTGTCCATTAGACCCTGTACCAAGACTCTGAATTCATCGCATGTTTCAATCTCATGGTCCTTCTCTCCGTGGAATTCACAATAGTTTCATGCTTCTCGGGATTTACTCTCAAAGTCTTGTATGATTGACCTCTCTCTACCATCTTTTTCAAAACCTCCCTCATGGGGGTTTTCACTTCCGCTACATCCAACTTAACTCTCCTTCTCATATTCTCGACTATCGCATTCACCGCATTAACAATATGATTAGGTAACGGGTTTCCCGTACCTAGTGCATCATCGAACTTCACAACACCCACGTTGATAAGCTTTTCGACTACTCTTTTAAAAGAAGTGTAGTTCTCTATCAAATATCCCGCAATGCCCGTATGATATTCACATTGGGCACTTACATTACAGGGGTTGCAACGGTTTTAAGTAGAACGGGGATACAACGTGTGCGTCGAATAAATTCTTGTACAGCTCTCGATACGTTATAGGAATAGGAGTAAACTGGGGCTTCTCCGTTTTCTACCTTGTATTGGGTTCATGTCCTGTCGAAGCTTGCTGGCTTGTGACCGTCGATCTTGGTTGATTAACTGTGATTGGTTTTACATGACCCATGCTCACATTGCCGACCTTATTTTCTCTCTTCTTTGGGGCTGACCTCCTAACGCTTTCCCCAGTCTCTATCTTTCCACTCCTTATCGCATTTTCTATCATTTCACCGGACATCACTATGTCCGTGAAACTCTTTGTCGCGCCTCCCAGCATGTGATTGATAAAAGGTGCCTTCAAAGTATTAATGAAAATCATGATCGTTTCTTTTTCTAAGAGAGGCGGTTGAACTTGCGTAGCGACTTTCCTCCACCTCTGAGCATACTGCCTGAAACTCTCATTTGGCTTTTTCTCCATATTCTGTAGTGTGATCCAATCTGGCGCTATGTCCGTCACATAGCCATACTACTTCATGAAGGCCTGTGCTATGTCTCTCCACGATTTAATTTGGGTGCGACTAACTGATTGTACCATTTGACCGCAACCCCACTCAGACTATCCTATAAACAGTGAACTAGCAACTGATCATTATTGACATGACCAGTCATCCTCCGATAAAACATCGTGATGTGGGCCTCAGGGCAGTTGGTTCCATTGTATTTCTCAAACTCCGGCATTTTGAACTTTGGAAGGAGCACTAGATCTGGAACCAAACTTAACTCTTTAGCATCCATACCACATTGATAATCAGTACTTTCCAGCGCCTTGAATTTCTCTTCCAGCCATTCGTATTGGACTTCCAGTTGTTCTGAGAGTTCTCCTTTTACCTTCTCTACCTCTGTAATCTCATCAAATTCGGGGACAGAAGGATTTACCTAATCGTCCTCAGGTTTAGAACACGAGCCCGTCGAGAAATTCATTGGAACTACGACTCTGATGCAACGCCCTTTCTAACTCTGTTACCAGAGCTGCTAATCTCTACTTCTCATCTTGGCCTTCAACCAGACTCTTCTTCAAGGTATTTTCACGTACTCGAGCATCATGGTACCTCTTCTCCCATTGATTAGCTCTAACCTTTCCTTCTTGAACTTCTTGTCGCCATTGCTCCAACGTCTTCCCTAATCCCGCTGTTCTCATCAACATGCGCAATTTCTTATAATCGGTCTTTAAACTATCCAATTCTTTTTTGGTTTTCTGCTTTCCCTTTCTTAGCTTCTCGGCCTCGAGTTTCTGAACATTAGCATCCAACCTCAGATGCACATTTTCTTCTTCCAATTGCTCTATCTTCTTCCCTAACTCTGCATTTCTTTTTTCGAAGTCCTACTTTATGATCTCCAACTCGAAAGGGACTACTTACAAGTATTCTTCCATCGGTCGAGTGCCTTCTTGCCTTGGTCTAAGGATGCTATCATTAATTCTTCTACCCCACCAATTATCATATTCGGGGGTCGTCATTAGACTTACAACAACTCTCTTCATTTGGTGAGTCTGGTTCCAAGCAGTAGAAATCTCCTTAATCCTTTTCTTACAGTTAACTCCCCCATACGTGAATCCAAATTGAGCTAGCCCATGTGTTACTGGTATAAACTGTCTCGATCTGTATTGCCTTAGTACGAGTAAAGGAGCATACCCAACGGCTCCCCAAATTTCGAGCAGAGGAACCCAGTCAAAATTTTCACATCAGAAAAAAATTTCATCAGGAATTAACCAAGGAGCTCTCCACTCAATATCCTCCTCTTGGAGATTTTGAAGAAGCAAGATCCAATGTTCTTCTGATATGTTGTCTTTCCTGGGCGTGGCCGCTATCTCCTTTAGTGGGGAATAATTATTAGAAAGAACCCGATAAGAAACTTTATCCACTTTCCAAAAATTGCTATGGAACCAAGCTAATAATAACTGCACACATCCTATAAATCTGCCCTCGCCGGCTCTCCTGTATGCATACAAAGATCTAAATGTCTCAGCCAAGACTGTAGGAACAAGTGTGACTCCTTTGTCAAGTCGGTCAAAGAGATCCGAGACCGCATCATCTATATACCCTAATGCCCTAGGAAAAATCATTAAACCATAGATGCTCAAAGCAAAAACGTCAACTCTCTTCTTCATATCAGGATGTACTAGAATCAACTCCCTTAAACTCCTCCATGGGATGCACTTACATTCCCCTTTTTGCTTGACCCTTGCAGCAACCCACTGCTCACTCATTCCTGTAATATTCATCAATTTCTTCAAAAAGGTTAGGACATAAGCGACTTTCGAATAGGCCTTACCGACCTGGATCTTCGAACAATGAAGTAAAGTTGTATATTCTTCTACAGTAGGTACTAAATCTACCTTCCCAAAGGTGAAACAACTGTAGCGGGATTCCAATACTGAACGAGGGCTCGAAATAAATACTCGTCTACCTTGATGTCAAATAAGTAAGGCAAATCCCCACAACTACCATAGAGCAACTGCTTGGTCTCTTCATCCCACTGGTCTCATATCTCCTTTAATTCCTAAAGGTTATTTTGTGTTACACTGATACGGGTGTAATCACACAATTCTGATGCATACCCCTCGGCTAGACTGTCCCCTTTTTCTAATTGCGTTTTCTCTGACCATACATGGACAGCCGCATTATCTTCCACTTTATCAAAAAATTTGTTCCCTATGATAAGCTTCCTAAATTAGTAATCGAACGTGAATCGCCACCTCTTTAAAATGGAATGACATGCAATCATGGCCAAAATAAAACACAACAAGTTAGTATCATATACCAAAAATAAAAGTCAAAGCAAATGAAAAAAATAATAAAGCATCAATTCGGGCGATTGCTAGTATTTGGCATGGCTCTACCTAGTGTAGGCTCCTAAGTCTTTCTATATGTGGTTCGGTTCTAAAGAAAAGGGTACTTGAACCAACAGATTCCTCAATCCTCACCCATTATAGGCTCATATGGATCAAGTTCAGTTCAGGGGGATACATTTCCCTATGGCTGCACGGAGGTGAAAACCTCACGAAGACATAGGTACGGATATATCCTGAAAGCGATCCACTATCCTGCACGGAGATGAAAACTTGACGAAGGAAATAGTTTCTCGCTTCCACTTAAAAGGTGCGACAACAATGGTCATGCAAAATGATGCAAGGGGACATAAAAACTCAAATTACAAAACATGAACAAGATGATGAACCATAAAACCAATAAAATGAAATGAAAGGATCGCATGTTAAAAACCAAACTTTAAATTTTCGACAAAAAAGACAGAAAATAATCAATTTTACGGCTTGACTCGCTTATTGACTTCCCCAGTGGAGTCGCCAAGCTGTCGAAACCATTTTTGTTTTGAAAAACGGGGATCGACTTTTAAACAAGGTATAGAGTCACCACCAATCCTTTTTGTTTAGGTGTGATCGGGTCACCTTGTGATCGATCATTTTAATAAAGCATTTCGGTTTATTAAAACAACATTTTTGGTCTATGGAAAGCTAGAAAAATGATTCGGGAGTCAGTTACGCGCGAGGAAGGATTAGCACCCTCATAACGCCCAAAATTGGTACCGTATTGATCAATTAACGTCCTAATGTTGAATGTTTGAAAAGAGTTTAGAATACGATCCTTTTATTTTTTTTAAAAAAACACTTGAACAAATTAAATGGGATGCTAAGACCCTCTTATTTCGAAGAAATAAAATGTCATACCCAGTGAGTTAGGATACGACATTTCATATTTTCGAAACTGAGCTTGTCTTTTGATTTTTTTTAAAACTCATGCAGTGAAGTTTAAAAAAAGATATTCAATCATTTGGGTCAAATGAAAAATCGGAACCCAGTAAGTTAGGGCCCGATTTCTCACAATTCCAGACATAGAATATTGCCTTTATGTTTTTAGAAATCATTATCTCGAGATACAGAATGTCATATCCAGTGAGTTAGGACACAACACATCGAATTTCTGAGAATAAGCTTTTATTTGAAACTTATACGTTTTGATTGAAAAGGGTACTCGGTTACTTAGGTTCAACGAGGAAAATTGGAACCCAGTAAGTTAGGGCACAATTTTTCAAAGCTCCCAAGTACCAAGTATTGCATTGTTTAAAATTTTGAATAAAATGTAATAAATAAATGAAATGTATTTTTATTAAAAAGGGATAATTCGATAACATAAGGAATAAAACACGTGGCAATAACATTTCATGAATAATCTAAAATAATAAGGAAATGCAAGGGAACAACTTAGAATACATGCAATAGCAGCACATCATATATTATACAAATACCACCATTTATAACCAAGGGCTAATGAATAAGAAACCAATTTTAAAAGAAGTTTCAAATAAATCACACAAATAAAATATAACAAATTTTAAAATAAAAATAAAATGAATAATAGGAAGAAGAAAATTTGGAATTATTACTCTACAAACTATACGAAAATTTTAAAACAGGTAATAGATATAAGAATTTAAAAATGAATAAAATAAATAAAATAAATAGTATATTAAATTGTAAGGTACGAATGAATTTCGAAACAAATATTATAAAGTAAATAATCTGAATAAAAGCTTGAACTGTATCAAAAATAAAAAAAATAAGAACAGATAATATGTGTAACGCGTAAATGAGATTTCGAAATAAATAATGTTAATTAAAATATACAAAGCAATACATATATACTTGGAAAAAACCTAATATGAATAATATATATAGTAGTAATAATAATACATGAAAGTGTTCCAGATAGACAAGTATGCACATGAAAATAAAATAAATAAAAAAGTGTAAAATTAAAGTAGTTCTAAATAATATATTAAAACAACATGTTAAAAGAAATGAATTGTTAAAACCGAATTAAGAGAAAAAACAAAATCCAAGGGATAATTTATAAACATAATAAATCATTAAAACAGAATTTTGGGCCGAAATTAAGTGTGCACAAATGTTCGAGGACTAAAACTGGAGCTGCCCCAAATCTCAAAATACTGTGCTAAGGGGAGGGCCAAATTGAAATAGTGCGCAGATTATAGGGACAAATTAAAATAATTTAAAAAACTTAAACGTGGCACGATTGAATGCTAGCGTGAAGGAGGGGACCTATTGCGCAAATTACCCAATTAAAGGTAAAATGTGCGTGGATCCAGGCAAAACGCTTACTGATCCCACCCCCCAATGCTGTTTTGTTTTATTATTAATTGAAACCATATTTTGTTTCCCTTTTTTATCATTAAAAAAATTTAAAACATCACTCTTCATTCATTTTTTTAAAACAGAGAGAAGGCTCTCAACCCCCCTCTCATCCTGTGATTCACACTCAAACTCCAGCAGATCACCACCGTTGGCTTCGTCATCCGTGACCAACATGCATGGCGGCCAGAGCTCCTTTTCCAGGTGAAGAAAGGTATCTCATTCGTTTTATATATTTCCCGAAATATGTGTATATATATATATATATATATAGAAGATTCAAAAGTAAAATAAATAGAGTAAATAAAAGAAAGTAAAAACCTTAGAATAACTCCCTTGATCTGTTCGTATTTCCTGAAGTGCTCTCTATTGTATATTGTACAACTGTTGTTTTTTAGATCTCCCCTTTCTCCCAAAAAAAAAAAACTCTCCCTATACCAAATCGTATATTGGCTTTTGTAACAAATATTTACAACCCATTTTACACGTTTTCAGGTACGTGCGTGAGTGCATCACTGATGTGGCATGGCGGAGCAGCGCACGACGCGAAGGAAGCGCGAGACGTGAGGTGCCTGGAGACTGTCTTGGGTTGTGGCGGCTGATGGTGTTGGCTGCTAGGCTTTTTATTTTTGTTTTTATTATTTTTTTGGGCTGTTGTGGTTTGCTTGGGGTTTAGGTAATTGGGCTTGGTCTGTAATTTTGTTTTAGGTGTTTGATTTGGGCTGTGATTTGGACTTAAAGGTAGGTATTTGGGCTTTAATTGGCTTGTATTTGGTTTTGGTTCCTGGTGATTTAGGCCGGGCTGAAATTGGGCCCTACAATAACATAACATAAAATATTGTAAACCCAAAAATGGTCGACTTGGGCCTTGAATTTTCAAACCCAAGCTCTATCTATATTTTAAACAGGCCTAAATTGTTTGCCCAAGCCCATTTTTCGGACATAATGTTTTTGCCCAAACCTTCTCAGATTTCGAGCAAATTTTCGAACCTGGGTAGGTTACTCGGTCCTTAAACAGATCTATTTTAAAATAAAGCAAAATAATTATTCAAAATAAAACATTTATAAATACCCTTAAGTATTCGTCAATTTTAAAATTTGACAGATTAGTCCATTTTAAAAAAGTGTGTAATTAAGTTTTTTTTTCCTTTATCAAGTGATAATGTTAATTATTTCCATTAATACATGACATGTCAATGTTATAAACTAGAGGAGAATTTATGATAGATAGAGAATTGATAGAGAAAATCTAATACATTAAAATTGAAATAATAATTGTTTTACATATAGCCTTACATAACAAACTAAGCTAAAATTCAGATGTAATTTGTTGTTTAAATACATGTAAACTTACTAAGCAGTTGTAATGCTTACCCCGTTGTTTCCCTTTCTCTATAGATGGTCAACTTGCAGAACGTGGCAAGCGGATCGTACGGAGTTCACATTATCCCACCTATTGAATCGGTAGTTTTCGATAGTTTTAAGTTCGAAATTGTGACATGTATATAGTTATCTTGATGTGTACAAGGCTTGTGATGTGTTTGTAGTAATGAATTTGATATAAATCTATACGTGAGCTATTTGCTGATTTTGCATATGATTTAAAGATGCATGAATTGCCAATTGTGATGCTTAGTTGAATGGATATCTTGATTAGTATGTTTGTTTGACATGGTTTAAACATATATGAAGAATGGTTAATCGTTGAATTTGAGAAAGTTAATGTTTATATGTATTTGAGTAAGTTAGGTACGGTAAGAATTTATATGTGACACTTAAATGACTTATAACTTGGTGAATTGGTATGGTAATGTTGGTTGATTGTCTAAATGGCATGATTGTATAAGTTGAATATGTTATGGTATAGAATTAGATGATATTGAATGGCTTATAGGCATGTTGGCATAATTTGAGTTTCGATGGATGAAATTGGTATCTTTTGTTAAGAAATGGTGTCAAATTATGGTATATTGGGTTGGTTGATTTTGAGAATGCTTAAATGGATGGCTTGGTATATGTTTTGAATTGTTTTTGTACAGGCTTAAGTATGCACCAAATAGGTTATTGGTTTGGTTTGACACAAAATAGGTATCAAATAACCAAAATTTACCAAAAATAAAATCCTCGTCACGACGTGGTATATCCCTTGTCGCAATGTCGGCCGACAATTTGTGATGTCGCAAAGTAGTGTGGTTCGACATTATAATGTGGAAAACTATTTGATGACATCATGATGTGGAGATAGTGACATCACAACGTCAAGCCCAAATTTTTAAAACTTTACAATTTGATTCTAATTCATGTTCGGGTCATTAAAAGAGCTTTTGTAAGCTCGATTAATATTCAAATTTAATTATGTATTTTAATTTCTAGGTATTTATGATATGATTGAATATTTTAGTGATTTATTTATGGTATACTTGATCAAAAATTTTAAAAATATTACAAAAAGGTCCCTACTTGATCTTAGGTTGACTCTAAAACATTCGTATGCTCGTATAAGACCTGGGAAAGAATGCCCATGTTGTTCAATGTTGTATTATTGATTGATTGCATAATTGATTAAGTGAAATGATATTTTTACTGTGTATTTGTCATTAGTTTTACTGTGTATTTGTCATAAGTTACTCCGACAACGAATGTGGCACTCTATTACTCTAACCCAACAATCGAGTTGGATAAAGGGTTACATTTGTACCTGGTGATTTCCACCAGTGTTTCAAGTGCGTACAACATTTCTAGAGTGTATGACTCCACCTAAAGGCTTTTGCGGCTGGGTGGTCTTTGGTCTCTGATGTCACCATACAGTCGCTAACCTCTCCCGACGGATCCTTGGTGGTGATGATGAAGACATTAGATTTAGGACCAATGTTGCTTTTTGTTGGTTGGGTAATGGTTGGTTTCTTGTACATTTTAGTCCGAATACATTTACCCTCGTTCATTTTTTGTTAATACATTTGTGGCGGTTCATGCTTGGTAGTTTGTGACCATTACCGTTGCTCAAAGTTTTGCCACCTTTTTTAAGCTGGGCATGACTATCGTTATCTTGAATTATATTTTCAAGTTCTGTAAGACGCTTTTGTATCACCATTTCATTTTAGAATTTTTTTCAGTGAAGTTGTATTTCTTTCGATCCAAAAAAATAATATTAATAATCAGAACTTACAACTGATCAAAGGCAAAGATTGAATATCTGCAATTTGTAAAATTCAAATTTGAAATCCAATATAAAATCTATTTTAAAATTCAAATTTATTAATTATCTAAAATTACTTGTTATAGGATTGGTGAGTGTGTTGTGATCACATTTTAGTTTACACGTTTATTGTGCAAGTTCACCAATTAAGCAATGGTATGACCGTCAAACAATCTTTCAGAACTTGCAATTGATAAAGCGGGGAACTTGAATAGTAAAAATATCTAGTGATCATAAAAAAGAAAAAGAGCATGCCTTTGTTCAGACAGTTAAAATCATATTAAGAAAGCATCAGTGAAAGTTCTTTTGCCTGAAGCATTCAATTCCTTTTTCCTCTAACAGGAAACTCCTAAAACTAGAACTTTTTTTTTAAAATAAAGGGTAGGGAAAAATTTATACCAAACCGAATTGTCTGCGAGATATTGCAGTGCTTAGAGCTCATCCTGCATACACAGAGCACAATTATAGATCAAGTAAACATAATAAAACTAATTAGTGAAGTCATGTCATCAAAATAACTACTTACATGAGCATCTTCCTTGTCATCATCGTCTGATTTGGTATCGGAATCAGACTCGTGCCCTTCAGTATCATCGGCATCATCTTCATCCTCAGCCTGAAAAAACACAAGAAACATAATCAAAACCAGAACATTGATGAACAAAGGGATCATGGTTTTAAGAAGGCATGTTCCATGCTTACATCGGAATCAACTGGGTCATCCTTTGATTCCTAAACATCAATGTTTTCATTAGTTAGAAAGGAAATGCAATTGAACTAGAAATAAGACAGAAATAAGATGGCTTCTAGTCATGAAAATACCTCCTCTCTCTTTTTCTCTGCCTCCTCAAACGCTGCCTTTTCAGCCTGCAAAAAATAGCCAATAACGTCAGTCAAATATGACAAACAGAACTATAAGAACAAAGAAAAAAAAACAAAGATGCACATACATCCTTCTGCTTGCCCCATGTTTCTTCAGCTAGTTTCTTGGCATACTCTACATCATCGGCAACTAAGATGTTATCAAACATTGTTCCAGATTTTACCTGCAAAACACAGACATCTGTCTCGTTATAGAGCTCTAAAATAGTCCAGAAAGATAACAAGCTACGATTTAGACTAAAGAGTACCTGCCACAATTCAATACCGACATACTTCAAGTTGGGGAAAACATAGAGATCTGGATCATCCTTGAAATCTGAGGGTCATAGAAAAGCACAGAATTACATGAATTAAGATAAAACTTCTTGTTGTTCATATAAAAGGAAAAAAAGGCACAACAGAAATGAGCTAGCAAAAAACCTGGGTTGTCAATCATTGGTGCCTTCCACTTGCCCTTGTAGTTGGGGTTCTTGATTTTCTGCAAAATGAGGAAAAATAGTTCCAAGTTACTAACTAAAAAATCATGATAAATGCAGCAATTAGGTAAGGATATCACAAACCTTTGGCTTCCATGGGCCCTTGTACTCGGGGTTGGGAATTGTTGAGGGTGTCCATTCACCGTCTTCTTCATCATCCCAATCTTCAGGCTGGGTAAATGATTTTAATCAATACTCTTTAGTTCAAACGAGGCATACTATTTCATGATAAAATAATCCAAAAAGTAATAAATGACTACCTTCTTAGCATCAGGATCAGGAATCTCTTTTGGAATGTCATCATAACCCTATCGTATGTAAAAAAACTAGAAGTTAGCTTGCTCATGCATCTTTAGGCGCAGTATATAGCTTGCTCATGCATCTTTAGGCGCAGTATATACAATGTAGGATAAGAGAATGTTATTACCTCTGGCTTTTTGTCTTCAGGATCAGGGATGTATTCCTTGTCATCCCAATCTTCAGGCTGCCCATCGTGCAAAGTACTTAAGTTGCGTATTCATAATGCATATGAGAAAAAAGTAAACCAAAAAATATATCAATTGGGATAGGGTGCGACCAATTACCTTCTTGGCCTCAGGATCCTTGATCTTCTTTGGTGGGAGGAGATCCCAATCAGTGTATAAGCTACCAGTTTGTTTCTCAACATTATCAATAAGGATGCTGTAGGTAGCATCTGGACGGAGAATGAATGTATAAACATGAGTGAGTTGGTCAGTCTCGCAAGGAACTTCCTTTTTGATTAAGTGATTTGTCCCATTGTATGTAAGAATGGCATGTACTTTCTTGGTGCTGTAGCCGCAAATATCAGGTCCAAACATGATGCTGGAATCAATCAACATAACAAAAAAAAAAATAAGTAAATTGAACAATAATATTGTTGAGGGTCAAACACCAACGCATCTAGTTTTGTTGCAAGTAGAGGTTGTCTCCCGACTCTATAGAAAGCTCAAGTGAGTTCAAAGAGTAACTCTGCTGAGAATACAAGTGCTTGAACAGGCAGCACATTCACAGAGTGGGAGCACCCAATACTTGTTGTGGTGGAGGTTCAACCCTCCGTAAATATCAATTAGAAACATTAATAGGTTGGATCAAAGGGCATGCACCAACCTGTACGGGGTGTCGCCACCAAATTTCTTCTGGTCAATGTTATCACTGAGCAACTTCATGTAGCCACCACCACAGTCAAGCTTCTGCTCGTGCTTCACAGAAAATTGGAAGACTAGAGTCTTGCCCTTGTTGTTAACTTCTGGGAACTCAGCTGAAATAGCATAAAACCTGTAGTCTTCACTAGTTTGAATACCTGTGCAAAACGCAGAGCCATAGGTAACTAACTTGAAACATAGCCTTTATCTATACCAAGTTATGAGTAATTCCAGAAGGTTACCTTTGTCATTAGGATCTCCATTCCATTTTCCAGAAGTGTAATTCCATTCCCCAGCCATGTTCTCATCTTTCTTCCAGTCAGATTTTACCCAACGACTTTCCCATCCATCTAAAGTTTCAGGACAATAGAAAAGCAAAATCAGCGAAGAGAAGTACAATTAAGCTTTTCGGAGACAATGAAAACTAAAAAAAAGTTCAATTAAAGCAAAAGTAGCTTCCTTTTCATAAGTTCTCACTCATTTGTTCGAAAGAGTACAGAATCTAAGGAATGTTAGAAAGAGTACACAATTTGTAAATAGATGCAATTTCTGCTCTGCTATGGTTTCTATCCTTGCAGCTAAAAAGGATAACTTTTAGTTATTTCCCTCTCACATTTCTAAAATTAACGTTTTCATCACTTATTTTTGTCAAGTTAACGTTTTCATCCCCTTATTTAAAAGACATACTTGACTCGTAATTAGCCAATTACTATAAAATGAAGGAATAAAATGAATAACAAAACGACAAATAATAATATATTAATTACCATTATTTCTACCATCCTCTACAGTTACAGATCAAAACTGAAAAGTCAGTGACCGTAACATTCACTGTCATTTTTTTATCGCAATTAAACTACATTTCTAACACTAATTTTATCTAGAACTGAATTAGGAAAGCAGATCATCAGTTGATCTACTCGAATTAATTGCACTTCTAAACGTAATTAAGTATTTGAGTAAAGAAACAAATGAAAAAAATCCGACTGCCAAAAGAAAACATATAAATCCCCGATTCGTACAAATTAGATCAAACAGAAAGCTAAAACATCTAAAAAAAACAGATCCAAATGACAAAAAAACAAGCCGATCTAAAGGTTGAGATACGACAGAAAAAATTTAGTACTCGAAAACCGAGAGAAATGAGTAAAGAAAATAGTTTACCTTCGAAGCGTTCTTCGAAGAAAACTTCAGCAGAGGCGATGGCGACGAGAGAGAGGAGAATAAGAGATAAGAAATTAGGGAACGGTTTGTGATTCGCCATGGTTGTACTCATCTAAGAGAAAAAAGAATAAGTAGAGCTGCAGACCGAGGGCGAGACCGATTGTGGGTTCCTCTATATATTGGTTGAACTCACTGGTTTTTGAGGTGCAGGTATTGGCTAAATATGACGTGGGCCAATGATTTGTAGACATGTCATTCGTCAGTGTCATTGGATTGACGTGGCGTAAAATTATTGGAAAGAAGTTTTGCATGACACGTAGAAAAGTTTCTGCTTGTTTGGCTAGGAGTTTAAGGAGTTACGTTTTAGAATTTCAAATTAGTTGCAAGTTGCAACTATTTTATGAGATCCTTTAACAGAAAGTATTATACGGAAGAGATATATTATTTTAATATCATATCAGTAATTTTATTTTAAATTTTAAGATTTTTATTTTATTTTATTTTTTTAAGTTAAAAATGTTGAAATTTAAGATAAAAATATTGATATGATATTAAACTATTGAAAAAAATAAATAAATGATGTGACGTCACTCTTTCATACAATCATTTCTCGTCCAAAGAAAGAATAGTATGAAAGATGGATATTATTTATTTTCAATAGCTTAATACCACATAAGCAATTTCATCTTAAATTTCAAGATTTTTATTTGATTTTGATTTTTTTTTCAAAATGAAAATATTGAAATTCAAAATGAAAATTTTAATATAGCATTAAACTATTAAAAAAATGATACAGATAAAGTGGCGTCACTGTTTCATACCATTATTTCGTGTCCATTAAAAGTGTTTTGGGTTAAAAATGATTTTCAATTATAAATAATGTTAAATAAACAAACATAAATTTTAATGTTTATTATGTTTGTTTAGTGTTTTTAATATGTTTATTATGTTATAGATGTTTTGATAAATTTATTGGAACTTTTTTTTTGTTAATATTTGTATATATTAACATAATTATTTATAGTAAGTTTATTTTATTTTTTTCATATAATTTATTTCGATTTATTTAATGCGGTGCATAGTTTGTTATTACAACTCAATTTAGAATTTTTTTTTTGTATTTATGTTTTTAATCGATGACAATTTAATTTTAAATTATTTATATAATTTGTAATAGTAATTACTTAAAGATAAAAAAATTTTACATTGTTTTTATTTTATTTTGAAATGATATTATTTAAAGGGATGTGTGATGTATTAGTCATGTTATATTGTATTTTATCTCAAATTACCATATCTTTTGCTAATTTATTACAATTTTTCAATAAAAATATATTTAAATGGCAAATACTTAATATAATTAAAATTAAAAATTGTAATCAACCATTCAAATTCCCAACATATTGAGGCATATAAAATCGAATGTAAAATAAAATTAGAAATGTGTTATATTATATTAGAATAAAAAATACTATATTAATTATAAAACCAATATGTTTAATATAAAATAATATTTATTTAGAATATAAAAATTAATACAAATTTATGTATATGTTTATCAATTAATTATTATTTTTCAGCAATACAAAAAATGGTAATAAAATTTATTAATCATTTTTTTTAAAATGTGTCAGTTTTTCTTCTCTTCTATTTGTCTCAACTGTGGTTCGCAAGAACTTAATTCCAGTTTCCAGCAACTGGTTGGAAAAGAACAAATTTTTAAATTCATTTTTTCTTTTCTATTTTTAACTCGTGATTGATTTTTTTTCTTGTTCTTATTATATTTTTCTTCCAAAAAAATTTCAATCTTCGGCTTTTTATTTTTATTTTATAAAGCATTTGTATTTCCAAATTTAGTTATTTTGTTTTTGTTGGATTTCTTTATTTTTGTGCTTTGCATGATGATTAGGTAATAAGTAAATATAGAAATTAAGTAAATTTTAATAAGAAAAATATTGAAAAATAACTTTATGCATGGAAAGTAATGTCAATGACATCTATGAAAAAATTTATAGGAATAGTTTTGTATAAATTTAAGAATTATGTAAAGGGAGTTTTAGTTGTTAATTTGAATTGTCGGTTATTATGTTAATTATATATTAAATAAAATGATTAAAATGTAAATAAAGTTAAAGTAAAATGTCAAAAATCGAATTATTGACGAGGCTAGGTTTGTATTGAAAGGTCTACACTTAGTATAAGAGAAATGTTTCAGACAAATGGAACTTGAGTGTGATAATGCACCGTTGGTTAAAACACTCTTGGCTAGCGGAGCAACAAATAGAAAAATGGTGGAACTACAACTAATTTATGGCCTTCTATGTAGGAGATGGAAAGTGTGTATCAAGTATATATCGAGAGCACAAAATAGAATGGTCGATCATATGACTAAATTGGCTAAAACTACCATTGTGCTCTGAACCCCTCTGTACCTAAACCCCTACCATTGTGCTCTTCCTGAATAGTGTTGCCAACATTAGGATTATCTTCTTTTGCCTCAGCCATATTGCCCTTCCCCTCGAAATCCCCTTTAAAATTCCCCCCAGAATTCTCCTCCCTCAACTACCTGCTGACTACTATCGCCTCTCTCCTTAGCACTGCCCTTAGAGAGAGATACTATCTGAATTCCACTACTTGTGTACCTAACGTGATCCAAATCAAGCAGAAACCCTCCCCATGCCCCAGTTTAGCATACAAAAAACAAATCAACATGAGTTTTTCATACTGAAAAAAGGCGTAAGTCAAACAATCCTGAGGAAAAATGATTCTTTTCTTTTGCTTAAACGGTAGCCGAACATCTATCTTCACCCGAATTATTATAAACCTACTAACTCCCCTCACAATAAAAAAGGCATCATACTCCTTTAAAAGAGCCAATAAAGTTACCAAACTGACGCGCCATACCTTCTGACATGAACCCTAATGGAGCTGAACCCAAAATACCAAATAAACCAAAAGTACTTGTAATGGATCCTCCCCTTGTTCCATCTTATGAAAAATAAACAAATGTCTATTGAAATTCCACGACATACCATCACAAACCCTCTTTAGATCCACCTTACAATAAAACCTAAACAAAAACCTCCTATCATAAATATCCAAGATAATCACCCCTTTCAACGGATGCCATAAATCTGCAAGAGTATTGCATAATGATAGAAAACTCACCGCACTTTCTATAAGCACTTTCCCCACCAAGAAAAATTGAAAGTCCTCCTCCACCATATCCACGTTGCCTTGCCTTCAAAACAGATCTTCTTCCTCTTTAGAGATAATCAAATTTGCCAGATCTTTCTCCATATCCCCGTGCGACAAAACCCCTTTGAAAAGCAAAACCTTGCAAAAAAAACAAAACCCTAGAAACTTAAGAGAAAAGACGTGCCAAATTAGCAAATTGAAAACGTGCAAAAAATTAGTAGACTTTCACTTAAATAGTTAAAAAACCTAGTAGTATGTGTATATATAAATACGAGAGAATTTCAGTTAATTTTTATATACAATAAAATGATTGAAACATATAATCAATTAAATTGATTTATGTTGTTGTTTATTATGTTAAATAAATAAAATAGTTATGATAAATATAAAACTTCCATAAAAATCGATTAAAGTAAAAAAAAATCACTATTGAAGTAGATTTGCAGTCATATTAGATTATGATTTTGTAAAAATGTAATTAGATTTATTATACTTTGAAATGTTGAACTTATAACAAAATATATTTACATGTAAGCAAGTTAAAATTAACTTTTTTTAAACAATTCAAGTATCTTAAGATTAATTTTAAAAATGATTTTTAAAATATTTGGACTAAATAAGTTTTTTTATAATATTTTAATTTTATACAAAGATAAATATTTATTTAACATTATCGTAACATAATCATCTGATCTCTTCTTCACTTCATCTGCCCATCTCATAATCATCTTTGAAGGACTTCAATTTTCTTTTAATCTCATCCTCTTTGATAACCGTCTCAAAATTGTGGCTTGTGGACCATATAAATCTTTGTAATATTTTCTTTGTAGACGTAAAATTGAAATTTTTTGTTCCACAAAATAACTTTTTTTAGCCAAATTTCTGTCTAGTGTATTAAAACTAGAACTGATGATGGTCGAGTTACCTGCCTAGGTCTGAAGGTTCATTCGAAAAGTGGAAAGTTTGGAAAAAAATATAGGTACAAAAAATGGGCTTGGACAAAAAATAAGGCCACTCGAGGTTGTCAAATTGCAATGTTTTAAAAGTTCAAGGCCGATGTCATGACGCCATTTCCTCCACGTCGTGACGTCGCCAAAATAGTATGTCACGTCGTGACCTCAGACTATTCTGCATCGCGATGTGACTCACTGTTGGTCAACGTTGCGACGAGGTAGGTTGCTCGTCGAGACGTGGACTCTGTTTTTGGTAAAAATTAAATAATTTGGTAACTACTTCAAATCTTCTAAACATACCAATCAACATGTTCAACAATTACCAAAATCAATTCAATGAAAACATGCCAAAACAAATCATTCAACTATTTTCATTCAACCATTTCAACATAAGTTCAATCTATTACCAATTATTCATTTCCATACTTTTCATAAAAATTCCATTCCAAATAAACCAACCAAACCAGTCAATTATCAATATTTACCTAAACCAAGTCATATAGAATCATGCCATTTCATTTCCATTCCAATCACTTAAGCATATATGCACATCTATTCATTCAACTTAGATTTCTTCAATACTCAACTTCTAGCATATCTAGTGACATATTCAATTTTAAAATCATCAACTCACATCAAACAATAGTTAGTTCATACACTATTTAGTACATACCATCTTTTCAACAACTCAATATTTGACACAATGTTCATCTATTGTTGTAATTTTAAAAATTTAAAAACGTAAAAAAAATCTGTATCAATTTAAAAACCCTAGCCAAGAGTGCTTTGCATAGCATCCTAGCGAAAACAGTTTTTTCTGCGGCTTGGGATGAAAGAAAGTGGTGGCGACGACGGTTTTTCAGGAGAGGAGATCTTCCTTCTGGCAGAGGAACTCATTCAGTTATCAGTTAAAAGCTCGATGGTGGTACCAAGCGAAAAGCCAACCCTACTTTGTACTATATAGACAAAGAAATCTTACAATTCAGATAGTTTTAGGGTACAAATGAAAAGTATATGGAAAACAAGGAAAAAATTCGAGATCCAATTGGCAGGGCAGAATCTATTCTTGATAGTGTTTGAAAGTGAAGAAGATTTGGAGACAGTTATGGAGGGGCAGCCATGGTTGTTTCGGAAAAAATTAGTGCTCTTTGATCGGTTGAATAAACCAATGGAAAGATTTCATATTAGGCTTAATTCATCCCTGTTTTGAATTAAAATTGGACCATGTTTACCAGAATTTGATAAAAAAGGATTTAATGCATGCTATTGGGGTTACTTTTGGAGGCGTTCTGAGATCTGCAATTAATGGTGAATTTTGTCTGTAACACCCCTAACCCGTATTCGCTGCCAGAACAGGGTTTCAGAGCATTACTACCATTTGCAGATCACTTAAAAAAAATTTAAATACTTACCTATTCAATGCATCATATAAATAAATATATTACCATTCAATCAACAGTTTGGCACTTGTATAAGCATCAAACAGCAACATTGTTAGTATACTTGCACATATCTCATATAAATTCAATATTGATATATCAATTTTCTCGACATATCGCACTTGAGTTTAATAATAGTCTCAACTTACATAATTTCCTTGTATCAGCATATCAAAGATAATCATATATGTACATGTCATGAAACATATCATGCTCTTATCGTTTCTTCATAAGCATATATCATTCATTTCATTATATCAATATTTCATGCTCCATCATTTCCATATATTTTATGTATATTTATTCCAGTAATAGCTTATATCTTAACATAAATTATATTTCATGTACTTATACTTATTTCGTTTATCTATCTTCATAATTATTTCATAAAACTATTTTGTACATATATTTCCATATGACCAGTTCTTGTAAACATTTCACACAACCATTTCATATAATCATTCGTCATCTGATACATATTACCTAAATATCAATTGTTCAACAGATGTCATAGCGTCTCCCATCCACGGCCTTATTTATCTTTGACATGATGCCATAGTGTCTTTCAACTATGGTCTTACTCATTTTCTGTCATGTTGCCATGGTAGCTTTCAACCATGGTTTTGTTCATTTCATATCACGTTGCCATGGTATCTTTCAACCATGGTCTTACACATTTCATATAAGGTTGCCATGGTATCTTTCAACCATGGTCTTACACATTTCATATCAGAGAGCACACTCCCGCGAACCTCATCCTTACAGTGGGATTACCAGTCCAGGCTAAATCCCCGGTAATATAAACTCATAGAGTATTGTCGGGATTACCAGTCCAGGCTAAATTCAGACCCTAATTCAGATTACCCGTTCGGGCTAAATCCATTTTACGCGTATTCTTCGAGAAGGCTATATCAGAATAGGATCACCCGTCCAGGCTAGATTCTTTTTTTTTTACCGTCAATTCCTTTTTAGAGATCCATCGAAATTTCCTTTCATTCAACCGGAATTTCTTCCCCTTTTTATCAAATATATCAATGTTTCATTAATTTTCATACAATGAACATTCAAATCATATTCACATCAATAACATGCAATCTCAAGCATTTAAGAATATAATTCAAGTTACACGAACTTACCTCATTGCTTGTTTGTGTTTATAATTCCATTAATCCAATATCTTTTATTTTCCACGATCAAGTCTCATATTTGAGTCGTCTAGATCTTTATAAATAAATTTGATCATCATTTTCATTCATTTCATATTCTAATGCATTTAATTAATGCTCTAGGAAAAATTACCATTTTGCCCCTAAACTTTTAATTAATGACGATTTCATCCTTAGGGTCAGGAAAATAAAATTCTTGCAATTTAATCCTTATTTCCAGCTATTATTCTCATATATATTGATAACAGTCCATGAATTCTATAAAATATCAGAATTTTCTATAATTTCAACACTTTTTAATTTAATCCTTAAAACATGTTTTCCCCCCGATCTTGAGCTAAATTAATAATTTCATTTAAATTTTGTAATTTAAATAATAAAATGCAATTTGGTCATTTCTGACATTTTTACAAAATTGCCCATAAAGTTTTACTTTTATTCAATTTAGCCCCTGAGCCTAAAATATACAAATTAGCCATGCTAGATGAATATTCATACATATTTTTCCTCCTCCTCCTCTCCATTCCACATCCTTAATGTAGATAACACACTTGTAAGTAACATTATCCATAATTTTTATTATTTACTTTTATGAATATTCAAGCTGTCTATCTGCATCATAGTCACTTAATTATTTATATCTGGAGCTATAGAACTCCAAATTAAGATCTGCTAATTTTCCCTGAAACTAGACTCATATATATTCTTACCATAAAATTTTCAGAATTTTTTGTTTAGCCAATAAGTACAGTTTATTCTTTAAATTCACCCCTATTCTGCTGTCTGATAGTTCCGACCCTTCTTCACTAAAAATTAATTATCTCACATTACAGAACTCGGATAATATTCTTGTTGATTTCTCCTTAAAATAGACTCATTATGGATTCTAAACATATAAATTTAAGCCTCTAATTATTTTTCTCCGTTTTTTTGTGATTTTCCAAAGTCAGAACAGGGGAACCCGAATTCATTCTGACCTTGTCTCACAAAATTTATTATATCTCATAATTTACAATTCAATTGTTTACACCGTTTCTTCTATAAGAAACTAGACTCAATAATATTTAATTACATATTTTATTCATCCTCTAATTCAATTTATACAATTTTTGGTGATTTTTAAAACTTATACTACTACTGCTGTCCAAAATAGTCTTAGTGCAAAATGTTGATTTTCTACTTTTAATTTCAATTTAATCCTAACTAAATTCACTTACTTTTCTATCTTAATTCATACTTTATTTCTACTCAATTTTTAATCAAAATTAGACATAATTATCTATTTTTCATCATAAATCCATAATTTTGTAATTCTTTCTATTCAGTCCTTAAAGCATAAAACTTATGAATCACTTTACAATTCAATCCTTATTTCTTTTCTAACTTGAATTTCTATCAATTTAGCCCTTAATTCATCTTTTTGATCAACTTAATCAACACATAAAAATTCATTAACTTCCTAACTTTTGATATAATTCATGTAGTACTTTTCTCTAGAATTCCATAAACATCAAAATTTCAAGAAAAGGGATCAAATTGACTTACCTAATAAAGCTTAAGGCTTCAAAAACCCTAATTTTCCTTTTATTTTTCTTTCCTTCCTTTCTTTCCCTGTTTCGTCTCATTCTCTGTTTCTTTTTCTTTCTTTTTCTTTTTGTTTTACTTTATATATATAATATATAATAACAATAATAATAATGACTTTATTAAATATCTACTTAATATCAAATATTTATTTTACACTTGGGCATACATATATTATTACATTTGTATTTCATCCTCACCATACACTTGTCATTTTACATTTATTTATCATATAAATATATTGTAATATAATTATTTATTTAATAAATATCTTTCACTAAATAATAAATATCCATTTAATATCAAATACATATATTACAAATGTATGAATTTTTTTATTAGTACATTTGTACCAAATCATTACCATACACTTGTCTTTATTTAATCTATTCATCATATAATGTCAATTTAATAATAATAAATACATTAATTATTTACTTAAATAATAAGTAAATACATACATGTATTACAAATGTATGTATACACATGTATTTTATTTTTGCCATACAATTGGCACTCCTTTGGCTTATTTATTTATTTAGTCCTTTCAATTTCTTTATCCTATAATTAAACTACACTTTATTTAATTTAATCCTTTTATCTAATTATCCTTTATTTAAGCTAATTTGCCTCATTAAACTTTAATTAATCACTCTCTTAACTTCGTAAGTATTTTTAATAAATATTTACGAATCTATTTTTCAAAAACGGAGACCCGAAAATGCACTTTTTCGATAACTATAAAAAATTTTAGGTATTACACTGTCGGCTTAGAGTTCAGTTAGATGTGCAAAAACCCTTGCACAAGAGTATTTTAATCTCAACTAAAAATCAAAGTAAGTCCTGGATCCCTTTTAAATATGAAAAATTACCAACATCCTGTTTTGGCCGTGGTATGATGGGGCATGGGCTCATCGAATGCCTCAGTTTTACACCTATAGAAAAAAATAAAATCAAAGATGATCCTCCTTATTCTCTAGTATTAAAAGCAGAAGTAAATTTTATTGGAAGGGAGAGTTAAAGTTTAATACCCTTTCAAAGAAGATGCAGCCTCAATGTTCATATACAGGTGATATAGAAAAGATCCCTGAGTTAAATTTTCAAGAGAAGAATAAAAGTGACATGGCCCAAAGAATCCAAGATAGTTCACAATTTACAGAAAAAGAGAAAACAATGATGATACAGGAGGAAGAGATAGTTGTGGAAAAAAAATGAATGGGGAAAATAATAATTACGCAGGACTTTTGAAACCAGCCAAGAAATCGAGTTGAAAGAGAATTGAGGTAGTAAAAGAGGTGGATATTTGTAACGGAGAGATTATATTGAGAAAAAAAAAGTCGGAGGATATAGAAATTAAAGACGACGGTAAAGGAAAATCCTGTAAAAAGGAAGAAGAAAAAATGAAGTAAGACGGCCAGGACTCTCATATCGAAGGAGGCATAATTTTGTCAGCAGAAATTCTCAAGCAAGGTTGTTTTACCAACCAAAATAGATCGGCGGCTGCCAAATGGCAAGCCGACCGGGTACAATGAAAACTATTTGTTGGAACGTCCGTGTATTAGGGAGTCCATGTACAATGAGAAGGCTTTAGTATTTGTTGAAGCAACATAAACCTCAAATGCTCTTTCTTATAGAGACCAAAATAGATGAAAAGCACATGAAAAAAATTAGAAGGAGATGTGGTTTTGAAAATGGGATTGATGTAGGAGCAAAAGGTTCTAGAGGTGGAATTTGTATGGCATGAAAGCAGGTATTACAGTTTGTCTAAACAATTTCTCAAAAAGCCATATTGATATGATGATAAAAGAAGACAATAATAGTGGAGATTTACAGGGTTTTACAGTTCACCTTATGTTAATAATAAAAGTGTCTCGTGAAATTTGTTAAGGAAGTTGGGTCAAGATCAAAACCACCCATGGCTGGTATGTGGTGATTTTAATGAAATAATGTATTCTTTTGAAAAAAGAGGAGGTCAACCAAGGGAGGAAAAAAGAATGGAAGCTTTTCGCGAGGTTTTAAAAGAATGTCAATTAATGGACGTGGAGTATTTGGGGGCTTGGTTTACATGGAAGAGAGGGAATCTACCGGAAACAAATATTAAAGAACGACTGGATAAGGGAGTGGCGAATGAAAAGTGGATGCATCTTTTCCCAAAAGGAATTATTCATCATTTAACACACTCGATTTCATATCACTGTCCCCTATTTATTAGTACTAATAATGAGAAGAGTTATAAGGGTATTCCAAGATTCAAATTCGAGGCATGGTGGACCATGGAGGAATCTATTGAATGAGAGATTATAAAATCATGGGAGTCATCAAATGGATCTATTATTGAAAAGCTTGAAAGGTTGCAGATAAGCTTGATAAGGTGGACAAGCTCAATAAAGAAGGGTCAAGATAGGTTAAAGAATAAACTCACAAAGGAACTTGAAGATCTACTGGCAAGCGATAGGGATGATGACACAATGGCAAAGCTAATTGATACTAGAATTCAACTTAATATGGAGATTGATAAAGATGAAATGTACTGGGAACAGAGGGCACGAGCCAATTGGCTTCAATTAGGAGATAAAAATTCTGTATTTTTTCACAAATATGCCTTAGTTCGTAGACGAATTAACACTATTACTAAGCTAGAATCTGATGAAGGGAGGGAAATTTTTGATGAATCAGCGATTAATGAGGCCGCTTCAAATTACTTCCAGAATTTATTTTCGTCAAAGGGAATTGGGAATTTATCCTACTTTCTAAAGGGCATTAATACTAATATTTCATCTGATATCAATACAAATTTACTAGTACCATTTACGACAGAAGAGGTATTTTCAGTTTTGAAAGGAATAGGACCCACTAAAGCACCAGGTTGTGATGGATTTTCGGCTTTATTTTTTTCAAAGATTCTGGCACATTGTAGGTAAAGATGTTGAAAATTTTTGCTTGGGAATTCTAAATGATGGAAGGGATTTTGACTCTCTAAATCTTACAGATATTGTACTTATCTCAAAAGTACCAAACCCCACAAGTCTTGTTAATTTCAAACCTATCAGCTTATGCACAGTTTTATACAAAATTGTGGCAAAAACATTTGCAAATCGTCTTCAGGAAGTCATTGGAAAATGTATTGACAAGGCTCAAAGTGCTTTCATTCCCAGAAGGTTAATTACTGACAATGTACTTGTAGCTTATGAACTCTTACATACGCTACGTAAAAAATAAATTGGGAAAAAAAAGGGCTTATGGCAGTAAAAGTAGATATGAGCAAGGTTTATGATAGAGTTACGTGGGCTTTTAATCATGTTTTTTAATTTCTTATTAGGGTCTACCATATTAAGTGGGGGTGCAATTTTTTCCCATTTAATTGGTTTCTTAGTGTTTGTATTACTGCTTGAGGCTCCAATTGGAATCTCAGCAATTTTCTTTTTAATTTCTTCACAACAATTTTGCTGTGATTCAATTAACTTATTTATTACTGTAACTAGTTCTTGTAAACTTGCTACAATTTCTGTATTATCTTGTAAGAGTTTAGGTAAACTCCTTTGAAGATAATTACTGATACTTTCACCTTGTCTGAAGTTAAATTCAGGTGAATTACTCATGATTTTTAATTAGATCTTTTTATCTAATTTTTTAATCATGTTTTTTACTTCTGTGAGATCAGTAGTGTTACTGGATGTTGCTACTGTTTCTCTTATTATTATTGGTTCATTAGAAGGGTGTTCTAATGGCCTGTTTCTGAAAGAATAACTTCTTTCAGTTAGTCTTGTATTAGCAGGAACAAGTGCACTGCTATCATTATAATTTCTGAAAATGTTTTCAGATTCTTGTAATTTATTTTTATTATCAACTTTATCTCTTATGAGATTAAATTGATTTCTTGGTATCTCTATCAGCTTAGTGCTGGTCTCTGAGAATATTTTTTCTATTTCTATTACATTCGAGTTTTTAAATGTAATAGAATGATGTGAATTCGATAATCCGTATCCTACAGCATATAATATACTGAACGGATAATCGTCCTGATGCATTAGATCTTGTCTTAGATATCTAAAACTTAGACTTATTGATCTTTCTAAATATTTGGAAATTATTGGAATTCCAATTTGTAAAGCTACATCGAACTTTACTATTGGATATCCTAAATTTTCTTCTAACCGTCCTATAACGGTTTCTTCTAGCCTATTAGAGATGATTCTCCTATAATAGACTATTATCTCAACTGGTGTATCTATTCCAGATTTTACAGTTGGTTTTATTATTATTTGGACTTTGCCAAAATGTATATATTTTATTTTTGTTCTAGCGTTTTTAGGGATTTTCGCTAGTTTTTCTTCTAAGTTATGCTTAGTGATAAATGGAAGTACAGTGTTACCTGTAGCTTGCCTTATTTGAATGGGAAGTTCTTCCATGAACTTACCTACATAGAGGATATTTTCTCTGTGAAATAACCTTTGTATTTTATCGGTTAGACTATTTTCTAAGTCTTGACCGTCCTCTAGAGTAATTTTACTCTTTTTCTTAAGTTTTGTTAGTTTATTGGCGTCAACCAATATTTCTCGTTGATAACTTTCATTATCATCGATATTCCTAATTACAACCTCGTGTTCGAGATCGTTTCTTTCTTGATCTATTTCAGATCTTTCTGTCATTTTCTTAATTTGATTTTTAACAAATTAATTTATTGTTTTAATTCTTCTAAACTTAACTCAAGTTCTTCGAGTTGTTTAGATTGTTTTTCTATTATTTCTAACATTTTAGTTAGAATGTTTTTAACACTAATTTCATCAGTGTTATTATTATTATCTTGATTATTAGTCATAGTTTTTCTTCTATGGCTTTTAATCTTTTCTTTATCTCTTCTAAGTCTTGCTTATAGAGATTGTTTTTATTAATCATTTCTTTAATTTCTTGGAGATCTTTTTGGTTTTGATCTACCAACTTATTAAATTCCTGATTAATATTTTTATTAAGTGTTTCCAACACTTTATCAATGTTTATCTCTAATTTTTGAAATAATTTGCTTATTTCATTATAAGAGATGTATTGATTTTTATTTGTTTTATCTGATATTTCTTTTAGATAACTTAAAGCTTCTAAAAGTTGTTTATCAGTTTTATTAGTAGATCTTTTCAGATCTGCTATTTCATTAGCTAGTGAATTCAAATGTTTGAAATCACAAGTAATCTCAGGATTACATTGATAGCTAAAGTTATAATTATAATTTAGATTTCCGCCTTGATGGTGAAACCTATAATTATATTCCAAGCAATTTCTTGCTGGTTCTTTACAAGGTTCTATTTTATTGTTTGTCCAACAATTAAATATACCTTGTAGGTATCTTAAAAGACACTTAGTGTAAATGTCTTTTGGTTGAAATTGGATTATTAATCCTAATTTCTTTTTATTATCATGTAGATTATTATAGAAATTAATATAATTAATCCCCATATAATCCTGTTTTTGTTATCTCTTATCTTTTTAAATCTTTTAATGATTTTTAAAGATTCATTTGATAACATTATTAATTTTTCTTCAAAAGGTTTAATTATCAATTTAAGTTGCTCAAATTGATTATCAATCTTTTGATTTTGTTCTTCATTTAGCATTAGTGTTCCTGATGCTATTATATTTTGAGTTTGTTGAAGTTTTTCCAACAACTCTTGATTTTTATTATTTTGAATCATTATTAAAGATAATGTTTCTTTAATAAGTTTTAATTCATTTTTTAATTCTTGATTCTCCATACTTGGCGTTGTTATACCTAGGGAGGATCCTAAATATCTTTCTGTGAGATATTTGGCAACCCGTTAGGTTTCCAGCCTATATACTTTGAATCTTAAATCTTTTATTAAGATTTTTAATTAAGTTTTCTTAATTATTAAGATTTTTAATCTTGTTATTAGGATTTTTAACCTTGCTCTGATACCAATTTCTAACGCTCGCGTTAGTTTTTTGAATAGGATGAGACCTATATGCTTATCTAGAATAAATCTAGTAAGTTGATGTTATTTTTTCTCAATTAATCTTAAATTAATGAGTTATTAAAAGTTTTCCCACCTATGAACAAGTTCAGCTTCAATTTCTGAATCTAAACTATGATGTTCATATTCATCATTATTATTTTCTGGAAAGTTTTCCAGATGTTCATAGAGATCTCTCTCTATTTTAGAGATTTTAACCTCTAATTCTGATAACTTTAGAAAAATCTGTTCAAAAGTTTTTTCTATAGTTTCATTTATTATTTCAAAAGCTAGCTTACGCTCTTGCTCTTGTGGTGTATTATTTCTCCTAAGATTCAGTTGTTCAAACCTATATCTTAGATTTTCTAATTCATTATTATTATTCATGATTTAACTTATATCAACCAATTCAAAAGAAGGTAGATAGAAGTTTGACAAGACATTTCGGTCTGTGTCTGAGATAGTTTATCTTGATTAATGCACTGCATGTTCATAATGATTATACCTTGGTTGCCTCCTTGGTTTTGCTTCATCTTCTTAATGTTTTCTTCACTGGTTGCCCACCACAGCTTCCTTTTATTCACGCCGGATTGATCGCCTGGATTTATTGCCTCCGCCTGAGGGCTTAGTACTTGCTCATCGACAGCGTCCAGAATAACGGAACTATATGGTCTCAGGGAGACTCTTGAAGAATTGCTAAGTGTTTAGAAAAATATAGCTAAGCTATATTTCTTTTTATTAATATTTTGATACTAAAAAGTATCTTGTTACAATTTTTTCCCGTGAGGGGATTTTTGAAGTTTCTCCTAGATGACTCTAGACTGACTTTTTCGTAATTGAGCTTTGCTCCCTCACAAACTCCGCTCTCCTTTGGACTCCTCTACCGGGACTCTCCTAACTTCATACATTCATATGGTTTTTATAGAGGTTACACCATCCCTCTATTATTACATTGTGACGACTATGCTGACCTAAGTCTTCACTTCTTATCCTTTCCCGAGCTGTCGGCACCACGAGCGTCTGCCACGTTGCTAGGAATCTTTGCTTTTAGGCTGGCTGATGCGTCTGCCACTCCTTTATTGCTGGTGGATGTGCTGTCCTTTTATCGTTGTCGGCCACTTGCGTGTCGGCACCGCTTCTTGATGACACTTGTTTTCCACTCTTCTTTTTTTCTGGTCCACTACTTTTGGGTTGTGGGGCCTTCATAATGTCTGTTAGCATCTGCTTCGTCGTCTGGCTAATAGGAATCTCCAGGTTGGTGATCTTATCTAACCATTTATCTAACATTTTTATTTTTTTTTCTACAGCTTCTTTGCTACAACCGCTGTAGATTATTATGTCGGAGCTCATATAATTAATCTTAAATTTCTTTAAGACTTTAATTCTATCAATTTCTTCCATAATGTTGATGATGTTTAAACACCTGGCTGCTACAACTGTGTTTTCGCTGTAGATGTCCACCTCTGGTGTGATTTGATCATATTTTATATCAAAATTAGGATTGTAAGACCCAATTTTAATAATATGGATTGGTCGATAGTAATTTGCTCATTCCCAGTCTGGAATGCTGCTTTGGAACTTGAGAAATAGTCCCTTGGTCAAGTCCATTTTAACAATTTTTATGAACTTGAGAACTGCCTTCTCTGCTCCTTCTGGGAGAAATCCCAGTTGTTCTTGATTGGTGATGTAGATGGTGTCTGTTAACCCGGAATACATCAACCAGATTTTCTGAGGTAGTTTCGCCTCTGGGCTTGCTATTCCTCTCTTGAGTCCATCTTTTCTTATGAAAGTAACTGGGCTGTTACTTCTTTCACCAAGTAAATAATAATTTTTCCAATCCTCATAGGAGAACTGGTTATAGCCTGCTAGCAATGGCCTCCTGAAATGGGCTTGATGCTATGCATTTCAAACTTCATGGGCTTCTTCTGCTTCTTGGATTGAGCCCTGATAGTCTTCATAATTAATTCAGCCTCAAACTTGGTTTGGGCTTTTCTGATATTTTCCTTGGGCTGATCGTTGATAAGCCCTGCTTCTGCTTCGGAGAATACTCCTGCTTTCGGGCCACTCATGACCACGTACCAAGCCTGCTTGGGCTTTGGTTGTTCTGGTGCTAGGACTAGCTGTTTCGCAACCTCTTCGCCTTTGGCTGATTGCTGTTGTGCTATGATATCCCGCATTGTTGGTTTTTGGAACTCTGGTTGTTCCAATTCTTTAAGCTGCTGCTGTACTTGTTGAAGCTCCTCTTGTAGCTTTAACTCCTTCAGCTTTAGCTCGTAGTAATTCATCATTCTTTGATGTTTGGTGATTTCCACTGCTACAGCTTTTCCTTTGTTGGATGCTTCAGCTCCTCCAACTGCTACTGGTTTGCCGAGTGAGACAAATCCTATTCCTGCTGCTGCAACTCCTTGCTTGTTGCCAGCTCCTTGGGTACCTAAACCTTTATTTGAGACATTTCTCTGGTTAAGGTGTCTGCTAGGTGATTATTTTCACCTTTAATATGTTCAATATTGAACTTATAATAGCCAAACCATTGCTGCCATCGCAATAGTCGACCTTGTTTATAATCTCCCGTTATATTATTTCTAATAAACGGTCCAAATTGCTTATTATCTGTTCTCACAGTGAAGCATTTTGGTAACAGATATATTCTAAATTTAGAAATAGCTCGCTTGACAGCTAACCATTCCTTTTCATTGCTATGATAATTTAATTCAGCTCCTTTAAAGGATCCTGAAGTATATCGACATAGCTTTTCTTATTTATTTTCAGTTTCTGCTTTTAAAACACCTGACCATGTTTCATTAGATGCATCAGTTTCGAGGATCATAGGATCATCGTCTTTAGGCTGATACAATGTTGGAAACTGTTTTAGTTTTAATTTTATTTTTCTTACATATTTGGTATCTTCATCATCCCAATACCAATTATTATCTTTTTTAAGATTCTTTTGAAGAGGCTTTCTTATTTCAGCTAATTTCTTGATATAACCTTCAGCATAAGTGAGACATCCAAGAAATCTTTGTAATTGTTTCTTGTCAAGAATTCTGTCAGGGAATTCATGCAAGTGTGTAAGAATGTGAGGTTGTAGTTTATGGCTACCCTCTGTTATTTCAAGACCTAAAAAATTGATCTTGTTTAAATAAAGTTGTGTTTTCTTAGTGCTAAGAACTATGCCATTTTTCTTGCATCTAAGAAGCACTTGGAGCAGATGATTATCATGTTGTTCCTTAGTTTTAGAGTAAACAATTATATCGTCAACGTAAACGCTAACAAATTGTTCTTCTCTATTCGTAATGTTTTTTAACTCCAAGGCATCGTCCATTTTTCTTTGAAAAATAGCTGGAGCTTGTTTTAATCCAAATGGAAGTACATTCCATTCGAAGTGTCCTGAAGGGCAACTAAAAGCTATTAGCTTCTTTGTTTCCTCTTCAAGTGGTATTTGCCAAAAACCTGATTTGCAATTGAAACTACTAAACCATTGTTTTCCGCTTACTAATTTGATGAGTTCATCCTTCTTAGGAAGGTAATAACCATCATCAATTGTTTCTTTGTTTAACGCCTTGTAATTTATTACCATGCGTTTTTTATTTCGTTTTTTCTCAGCATGATTCTCTACGAGAAATGCTGGGCTGCTATGTGGGCTTTTACTGGGCCTGATTAGATTCATTTCCAGTAATTCCTTTATTTGTTTGTTAAACTCGATTCTATCAAATCAGGTTTTTGGCAAATACCACTTGAAGAGGAAACAAAGAAGCTAACAGCTTTTAGTTGCCCTTCAGGACACTTCGAATGGAATGTACTTCCATTTGGATTAAAACAAGCTCCAGCTATTTTTCAAAGAAAAATGGACGATGCCTTGGAGTTAAAAAACATTACGAATAGAGAAGAACAATTTGTTAGCGTTTACGTTGATATAATTGTTTATTCTAAAACTAAGGAACAGCATGATAATCATCTGCTCCAAGTGCTTCTTAGATGCAAGAAAAATGGCATAGTTCTTAGCACTAAGAAAACACAACTTTAAGATCAACTTTTTAGGTCTTGAAATAACAGAGGGTAGCCATAAACTACAACCTCACATTCTTACACACTTGCATGAATTCCTTGACAGAATTCTTAACAAGAAACAATTACAAAGATTTCTTGGATGCCTTACTTATGCTGAAGGTTATATCAAGAAATTAGCTGAAATAAGAAAGCCTCTTCAAAAGAAGCTTAAAAAAGATAATAATTGGTATTGGGATGATGAAGATACCGAATATGTAAGAAAAATAAAATTAAAACTAAAACAGTTTCCAACATTGTATCAGCCTAAAGACGATGATCCTATGATCCTCGAAACTGATGCATCTAATGAAACATGGTCAGGTGTTTTAAAAGCAGAAACTAAAAATAAACAAGAAAAGCTATGTCGATATACTTTAGGATCCTTTAAAGGAGCTGAATTAAATTATCATAGCAATAAAAAGGAATGGTTAGCTGTCAAGTGAGCTATTTCTAAATTTAGAATATATCTCTTACCAAAATGCTTCACTGTGAGAACAGATAATAAGCAATTTGGACCGTTTATTAGAAATAATATAACGGGAGATTATAAACAAGGTCGACTATTGGATGGCAGCAATGGTTTGGCTATTATAAGTTCAATATTGAACATATTAAAGGTGAAAATAATCACCTAGCAGACACCTTAACCAGAGAAATGTCTCAAATAAAGGTTTAGGTACCCAAGGAGGTGGCAACAAGCAAGGAGTTGCAGCAGCAGGAACAGGATTTGTCTCACTCGGCAAACCAGTAGCAGTTGGAGGAGCTGAAGCATCCAACAAAGGAAAAGCTGTAGCAGTGGAAATCACCAAACAACAAAGAATGATGAATTACTACGAGCTAAAGCTGAAGGAGTTAAAGCTACAAGAGGAGCTTCAACAAGTACAGCAGCAGCTTAAAGAATTGGAACAACCAGAGTTCCAAAAACCAACAATGCGGGATATCATAGCACAACAGCAATCAGCCAAAGGCGAAGAGGTTGCGAAACAGCTAGTCCTAGCACCAGAACAACCAAAGCCCAAGCAGGCTTGGTACGTGGTCATGAGTGGCCCGAAAGCAGGAGTATTCTCCGAAGCAGAAGCAGGGCTTATCAACGATCAGCCCAAGGAAAATATCAGAAAAGCCCAAACCAAGTTTGAGGCTGAATTAATTATGAAGACTATCAGGGCTCAATCCGAGAAGCAGAAGAAGCCCATGAAGTTTGAAATGCCTAACATCAAGCCCATTTCAGGAGGCCCATTGCTAGTAGGCTATGACCAGTTCTCCTATGAGGATTGGAAAAATTATTATTTACTTGGTGAAGGAAGTAACAGCCCAGTTACTTTCATAAGAAAAGATGGACTCAAGAGAGGAATAGCAAGCCTAGAGGCGAAACTACCTCTGAAAATCCAGTTGATGTATTTCGGGTTAGCAGGCACCATCTACATCACCAATCAAGAACAACTGGGATTTCTCCCAGAAGGAGCAGAGAAGGCAGTTCTTAAGTTCATAAAAATTGTTAAAATGGACTTGACCAAGGGACTATTTCTCAAGTTCCAAAGCAGCATCCCAGATTGGGGAGGAGTAAATTACTATCGACCAATCCATATTATTAAAATTGGGTCTTACAATCCTAATTTTGATATAAAAGATGATCAAATCACACCAGAGGTGGACATCTACAGCGAAAACACAGTTGTAGCAGCCAGGTGTTTAAACATCATCAACATTATGGAAGAAATTGATAGAATTAAAGTCTTAAAGAAATTTAAGATTAATTATATGAGCTCCGACATAATAATCTACAGCGGTTGTAGCAAAGAAGCTGTAGAAAAAGAAATAAAAATGTTAGATAAATGGTTAGATAAGATCACCAACCTGGAGATTCCTATTAGCCAGAGGACGAAGCAGATGCTAACAGACATTATGAAGGCCCCACAACCCAAAAGTAGTGGACCAGAAAAAAGAAGAGTGGAAAACAAGTGTCATCAAGAAGCGGTGCCGACACGCAAGTGGCCGACAACGACAAAAGGGACAACACATCCACCAGCAATAAAGGAGTGGCAGACGCATCAGCCAGCCTAAAAGTAAAGATTCCTAGCAACGTGGCAGACGCTCGTGGTGCCGACAGCTCAGGAAAGGATAAGAAGTGAAGACTTAGGTCAACATAGTCGTCACAATGTAATAATAGAGGGATGGTGTAACCTCTATAAAAACCATATGAATGTATGAAGTTAGGGGAGTCCCGGTAGAGGAGTCCAAAGGAGAGTGGAGTTTGTGAGGGAGCAAAGCTCAATTACGAAAAAGTCAGTCTAGAGTCATCTAGGAGAAACTTCAAAAATCTCCTCACGGGAAAAAATTGTAACAAGATACTTTTTAGTATCAAAATATTAATAAAAAGAAATATAGCTTAGCTATATTTTTCTAAACACTTAGCAATTCTTCAAGAGTCTCCCTGAGACCATATAGTTCCGTTATTCTGGACGCTGTCGATGAGCAGGTACTAAGCCCTCAGGCGGAGGCAATAAATCCAGGCGATCAATCCGGCGTGAATAAAAGAAAGCTGTGGTGGGCAACCAGTGAAGAAAACATTAAGAAGATGAAGCAAAACCAAGGAGGTAACCAAGGTATAATCATTATAAACATGCAGTGCATGAATCAAGATAAACTATCTCAGACACAGACCGAAATGTCTTGTCAAACTTCTATCTACCTTCTTTTGAATTGGTTGATATAAGTTAAATCATGAATAATAATAATGAATTAGAAAATCTAAGATATAGGTTTGAACAACAGAATTTTAGGAGAAATAATACACCACAAGAGCAAGAGCATAAGCTAGCTTTTGAAATAATAAATGAAACTATAGAAAAAACTTTTGAACAGATTTTTCTAAAGTTATCAGAATTAGAGGTTAAAATCTCTAAAATAGAGAGAGATCTCTATGAACATCTAGAAAACTTTCCAGAAAATAATAATGATGAATATGAACATCATAGTTTAGATTCAGAAATTGAAGCTGAACTTGTTCATAGGTGGGAAAACTTTTAATAACTCATTAATTTAAGATTAATTGAGCAAAAATAACATCAACTTACTAGATTTATTCTAGATAAGCATATAGGTCTCATCCTATTCAAAAAACTAACGCGAGCGTTAGAAATTGGTATCAGAGCAAGGTTAAAAATCCTAATAACAAGATTAAAAATCTTAATAATTAAGAAAACTTAATTAAAAATCTTAATAAAAGATTTAAGATTCAAAGTATATAGGCTGAAAACCTAACGGGTTGCCAAATATCTCACAGAAAGATATTTAGGATCCTCCCTAGGTATAACAACGCCAAGTATGGAGAATCAAGAATTAAAAATGAATTAAAACTTATTAAAGAAACATTATCTTTAATAATGATTCAAAATAATAAAAATCAAGAGTTGTTGGAAAAACTTCAACAAACTCAAAATATAATAGCATCAGGAACACTAATGCTAAATGAAGAACAAAATCAAAAGATTGATAATCAATTTGAGCAACTTAAATTGATAATTAAACCTTTTGAAGAAAAATTAATAATGTTATCAAATGAATCTTTAAAAATCATTAAAAGATTTTAAAAGATAAGAGATAACAAAAACAGGATTATATGGGGATTAATTATATTAATTTCTATAATAATCTACATGATAATAAAAAGAAATTAGGATTAATAATCCAATTTCAACCAAAATACATTTACACTAAGTGTCTTTTAAGATACCTACAAGGTATATTTAATTGTTGGACAAACAATAAAATAGAACCTTGTAAAGAACCAGCAAAAAATTGCTTGGAATATAATTATAGGTTCCACCATCAAGGCGGAAATCTAAATTATAATTATAACTTTGGCTATCAAAGTAATCCTGAGATTACTTGTGATTTCAAACATTTGAATTCACTAGCTAATGAAATAGCAGATCTGAAAAGATCTACTAATAAAACTGATAAACAACTTTTAGAAGCTTTAACTTATCTAAAAGAAATATCAGATAAAACAAATAAAAATCAATACATCTCTTATAATGAAATAAGCAAATTATTTCAAAAATTAGAGATAAACATTGATAAAGTGTTGGAAACACTTAATAAAAATATTAATCAGGAATTTAATAAGTTGGTAGATCAAAACCAAAAAGATCTCCAAGAAATTAAAGAAATGATTAATAAAAACAATCTCTATAAACAAGACTTAGAAGAGATAAAGAAAAGATTAAAAGCCATAGAAGAAAAACTATGACTAATAATCAAGATAATAATAATAACACTGATGAAATTAGTGTTAAAAACATTCTAAGTTATACTTCAAATGGAATTTGCAATGGAGTGGGTGACATTAATCATGAAATGCATCTCTATAGTCTCTTATTTAGTGAATATCAATGGGAGAAGAAATGTTTTTAAGCTCACTAGAAGGTTTCGTCAAGGTGACCCGCTTAGCCCTTTTCTTTTTCTAATATGCAGTGAGAGACTCTCATCTTTAATAAGAATTGCAATAGCTGAGGGATTGGTGAAGGGAGTGAGGGCTAGTAGAAGAGGACCAGAAATATCACACTTGCTATTTACAGATGACTGTATACTTTTTGGTGAAGCGACAAATAGAGGGGCAAGATTTTTAAAAGAAAATTTGAAAGAATATGAACAGTGCTCAGGTCAATGCATGAATTTTAGCAAATCGACAATTTTCTATAGCTCAAATACAACAGAAAGAGACAGAAGAAATCTCGAGTTTACTAGGTGTGAGATGCTCCACAAATTTGGAAAATAATCTAGGACTCCTTAATGTTGTAGGCAGGCAAAAGAAGGAAGCTTTTAAGAATCTTAAACATAAAGTTAAGTCGAGAATTGAAAGTTGGAGTACAAGGCTACTGTCACAAGGGGGAAAAGAGGTCTTTATAAAATCTGTTCTTCAAGCAATTCCAACTTATGTTATGTCATGTTTCCTCCTACCAAAATCGTTATGTGTAGGGTTAGAAAATATTTTCGCTAAATTCTGGTGGTAAAAAGGATAGAGAAGGAAATGGGTACACTGGTGTCAATGGAAATTTATGTGTCGATCAAAAGAGGAGGGGGAATGGGCTTTAGAAATTTGGCGCAATTCAATATTTCATTAGTAGTTAAACAAGGGTGGAGGATTACTAATCAGGATTCTTTGGTTACGCAAGTCTTTAAAGCAAAATATTTCCCGAATGAACACTTTTTTAAATTCTTAAGGGGAAAACCAGTTCTTATATATGGAAAAGCATATGGGCAGGGAAGGGTATTATTAGAATATATCCCATACCTTGCCCATACCTTTCCCATACCTACCCATACCTTGGAAAGGTCAAAGTTATGGGCACCAAATATTTATTTAGTGTTGGGCATGGGATAATAGCAATTTTTGGTCCCTAAGTGAATAGGGACTTTGCAAGGTGGCCCTTGAATCTCAACTATAAATAGGCCAACCATTGCTCATTCTCATCATCCCACATTTGCCATTCTCTACTTAAGGCATTGTTCTCTCTCCCTATTTGTAAAGATTCACTTGTATTTTGGAGTGAAATATATTTGGTAGTGCCCGAGGACGTAGGCAAGATTTGCCAAACCTCGTTAAAATTTTGGAGTTCTTTACTATTTAATGTTCATATTTTGTGAGTGTGATTGTAGTGATTTATTGTGCTATTAAATTACGATAGAGGGATATTCTGGCTAGGAAAGACTTGGTACTTAAGTGATCCTCGTGATTCACCTCTCTTTCCTGGGAATTGAACTTAGTGTGATTTTTTAGTACAATAATTTTACTCTTTCACACGCTTCCGCGCAACAATTGGTATCAGAGCCAGGTTCGTACTTGGGGAATACGACCGTTTACGGTACTATTCACGTATACGACACTATTCACGTATACGGTACTATTCACGTATACGGTACTGTTCACGTATACAGTAGTTGGGATTGAGGAGAAAAATGGCAGCAGCATCGTCATCAGCAAGGACTACTGTGACAAATGCAAAATTTGAAGTAGATAAATTTGACGGTACCAATAATTTTGGTATGTGGCAATGTGAGATCCTGGATGTCTTATGTCAGCAAGAGCTAGATATAGCCCTTGAAGAAAAACCTGACAAAATGGATGACAAGGAGTGGGCCAAGATCAATAGACAGGCGTGTGGTACAATCCGCCTATGTTTGGCCAAAGAGCAGAAGTACTCTGTCATGAGGGAGACATCAGCGAAGAAGTTATGGGATACACTGGAAGAAAAGTTTCTAACGAAAAGTCTTGAAAATAGGCTTTATATGAAAAAGAAACTTTATCGATTCACGTATGCACCCGGTATGTCGATGAATGACCATGTGAACTCATTCAATAAAATTTTAGCAGACTTGCTAAATTTGGATGAGAAATTTGAAGATGAAGACAAGGCATTATTGTTGTTGAATTCCCTTCCTGATGAATATGATCATCTTACCACCACATTGCTTCATGGGAAGGACACGATCACATTTGATGCAGTCTGTAGTGCGTTGTATAGATCTGAGACTCGAAAGAAAGATAAAAGAGATCACAGAGATACAACCGCAGAAGTCTTAACAGTAAGAGGTCGTTCACATAGCAGCAAATCTGGTAGAAGGGGAAAGTCCAAAGGGAGACCCTCCAAAGATGAATGTGCCTTTTGCCGTGAAAAAGGGCATTGGAAAAAGAATTGTCCTAAGCTACAAAAGGGCAAGGCTATTTCTAATGCATGTGTAGCGGAGCATGATGAGGAGTCAGACTTTACCTTGGTTGGCATGGCAATGGCATGTCAAACGGATGAGTGGATTTTGGATTCAGGATGTACTTACCATATGTGTCCTAATAAGGACTGGTTTTCTAGTCTTAAAGAGCTAGAAGGTGGGCTTGTTCTTATGGGCAATGATAGTGCTTGTAAGACAATGGGAGTGGGTACAATCCAATTGAAGAATCACGACGGCTCAATCCAAGTCTTGACAGATGTTCGCTACGTACCTAGCCTGAAGAAAAATCTCATCTCATTAGGTGCCCTAGAATCTAAAGGGCTCACAATCACTTTGAGAGATGGATTACTAAAAGTAGTAGCTGGGCAACTGACAGTGATGAAAGGCACAAGAAGAAATAACTTGTATTTTTTAAATGGAAGTACAGTTATTGGATCAACATCAACAGTTTCTACAAAAGATGTAGATTCAGAGGCTACCAGATTATGGCATATGCGATTGGGACATGCTGGTGAAAAAGCTTTGCAGACATTGGTGAAGCAAGGCTTATTGAAAGGTGCAAATTCTTGCAAAATGGAATTCTGTGAACATTGTGTTCTGGGCAAGCAGAAGAGGGTAAAATTTGGTCCAGCAATTCACAATACGAAAGGAATTCTGGACTACGTTCACAGTGATGTGTGGGGACCTACCAAAGTAGCTTCTTTGGGAGGTATGCACTATTTTGTTACTTTTGTTGATGATTATTCAAGAAAAGTATGGGTGTATCTAATGAAAAGAAAAAGTGAAGTTTTGGATGCATTTCTGAAATGGAAGAAGATGGTGGAGACTCAGACTGGTCGAAAGGTCAAACGACTTCGATCAGATAATGGTACTGAGTACAAAAACGATCCATTTCTACAAGTATGCCAAGATGAGGGCATTGTGCGACACTTCACTGTTCGGGATACACCACAGCAAAATGGGGTGGCAGAACGAATGAATCGAACTATACTGGAGAAAGTTCGATGTATGTTGTCCAATGCTGGATTGGGCAAAGAATTTTGGGCTGAGGCAGTTACATATGCGTGCCATCTAATTAACCGTTTGCCATCAGCTGCAATAAATGGAAAAACTCCTATGGAGATGTGGACTGGTAAATCTGCTACTGATTATGATTCTTTGCATGTATTTGGTTCTACTGCATATTATCATGTAAAAGAATCTAAGTTAGACCCAAGAGCAAAGAAAGCATTATTCTTGGGTATAACTGATGGAGTAAAAGGATATCGTCTCTGGTGTCCTGATACAAGGAAGATTGTTTTCAGTAGAGATGTGACTTTTGATGAATCAACCATGTTAAAGTACAAGGATTCACAAAAGGATGGCAAAACCAGTAGTACTTTGCAGCAGGTGGAGTTTGAAAAGGTTAACGATGATCCAGCTAATATTGAAGGGACAAATGATGAAGAGGTTCCTACCCAAGAACCTCTACAGCAACAAGATTCAATTGCATATAGGAGGCCAAGAAGAGAGATTCGTAAGCCTGCTCGCTTTGATGATATAGTGGCCTATGCACTTCCAATTGCAGATGATGATGTTCCTTCTACTTACACAGAAGCAATAAGTAACCCTGATGGTGTAAAGTGGAAGCAAGCAATGAATGAAGAAATGCAGTCTCTTCATAAAAATAAGACCTGGGAGTTGGTGACACTACCCAAGGGAAAGAAGGCAATTGGATGCAAATGGGTATATGCAAAGAAGGAAGGATTTCCTGATAAAATTGAAATTCAATACAAGGCTAGATTAGTAGCAAAGGGTTACGCTCAGAAAGAAGGAATAGACTACAATGAAGTGTTTTCTCCAGTTGTGAAGCATTCGTCTATTCGGATTTTGCTAGCCTTGGTTGCGCAATATGATCTTGAACTAGTTCAGGTTGATGTGAAGACCGCGTTTTTACACGGTGATTTGGAAGAGGAAATCTATATGACTCAGCCAGATGGATTCAAGGTTGCTGGAAAAGAAAATTGGGTTTGCAAACTGACAAAGTCGCTTTATGGATTGAAGCAATCTCCGAGGCAGTGGTACAAGCGATTTGATCAGTTCATGAAAGGGCAAAGGTACACAAGAAGTAAATTTGATCATTGTGTGTATTTTCAGAAGCTACAAGAAGGAACTTTCATATACTTGCTCTTATATGTTGATGATATGCTAATAGCATCTAAGAGCAAAGTTGAGATTGAAAGATTGAAGACTCAACTCAATCTCGAGTTTGAGATGAAAGATCTAGGAGAAGCTAAAAAGATTCTCGGCATGGAAATATGGAGAGATAGAGCTCATGATAGAGTTAGCTTGTCTCAGAAGCAGTATTTGAAAAAGGTACTACAGTAGTTTGGCATGAACGAGCAGACAAAACCTGTAAGTACCCCGTTGGCTTCTCATTTCAAGCTTTCTGCACAACTATCTCCTTCGACGAATACGGAACGAGAATACATGTTGCAAGTTCCGTATTCTAATGCAGTGGGTAGCTTGATGTATGCAATGGTGTGTACAAGACCCGACATTTCACATGCAGTTAGTATAGTGAGCAGGTATATGCATAATCCTGGAAAAGGACATTGGCAAGCTGTGAAATGGATTCTACGGTATATTCAGAAGACCGTAGATGTTGGATTACTGTTCAAGCAGGATAATACACTTGGTAAAGGTGTTATTGGGTACGTTGATTCTGACTATGCCGGTGATTTGGACAAGCGAAGATCAACCACCGGTTATGTGTTTACACTTGCTGGAGGACCAATAAGTTGGAAGTCTCAACTACAGTCTACAGTTGCGTTGTCAACCATAGAAGCCGAGTACATGGCTGTAACAGAGGCTGTAAAGGAGGCTATTTGGTTACAAGGTATGGCTAAAACCTTGGGGTTGGTTCAGGAGCATATTAACGTGTATTGTGATAGTCAAAGTGCTATTCATTTAGAAAAGAATCAAGTCTATCATGCACGTACAAAACATATCGACGTACGATTCCATTTTGTGCGGGAAATTATTGAAGAGGGGAAAATTTGTCTTCAGAAGATCAAGACTGCAGATAATCCCGCAGATATGATGACCAAGGTGGTAACAGCAACCAAGTTCGAACATTGTTTGAACTTGATCAATATCCTGCAAGTTTAACAGTCGAAGAAGGCACTATCAAGTATTGTTGTCAAAGGCAAAAAGAATTGTGTGAAGATAAGATTATCCTAATCAAAACTTCAAGGTGGAGATTATTAGAATATATCCCATACCTTGCCCATACCTTTCCCATACCTACCCATACCTTGGAAAGGTCAAAGTTATGAGCACCAAATATTTATTTAGTGTTGGGCATGGGATAATAGCAATTTTTGGTCCCTAAGTGAATAGGGACTTTGCAAGGTGGCCCTTGAATCTCAACTATAAATAGGCCACCCATTGCTCATTCTCATCATCCCACATTTGCCATTCTCTACTTAAGGTATTATTCTCTCTCCCTATTTGTAAAGTTTCACTTGTATTTTGGAGTGAAATATATTTGGTAGTGCCCGAGGACGTAGGCAAGATTTGCCGAACCTCGTTAAAATTTTGGTGTTCTTTACTATTTAATGTTCATATTTTGTGAGTGTGATTGTAGTGATTTATTGTGCTATTAAATTACGATAGAGGGATATTCTGGCTAGGAAAGACTTGGTACTTAAGTGATCCTCGTGATTCACCTCTCTTTCCTGGGAATTGAACTTAGTATGATTTTTTAGTACAATAATTTTACTCTTTCACACGCTTCCGCGCAACAGGTATTTTGGAAAAAAGGAATATGTTGGAGGGTTGGTACAAGTACAAATATTTCTATCAATGTTGATGCTTGGATTCCAGATGCTGTTAATTTTAAATTATCTTCAGTTGTTAATTCTATGTGTGATGTCAAGGTTAGTGAGTTGATCGACAGTAATGAGAGAACATGGAAAAGAGAACTTATAAACAATACCTTTTCAGAGGAAGATGCTGGAAAAATCCGGATACCTTTAGCACGCAAACCTCATGATGATTTCCTTACCTGGAGAGGCTAGTTTCCGGTCCGCAGTACCTATAAACTATTACAAACTTTTGATGAAATTCCTAGAGCTTACGCTTTACAAACTGACTACAGGAATTTTTACAAAAAAAACTCTGGCTCCTAAATCTACCAAATAAAATCAAGGTTACAGTATAGAGAATTTCATGGAACTATTTGCCGACGAGGGTTAATATGCAGCACCGAAAGCTTGTCAGTAGTACAAGCTGCCTTCGATGTGGAGAAAGAGTTGAAACAATCGACCATATTTTCGCGAATATCCTGTCACAGTGAAAGTTTGGACACTATTAAAAATTCAGAATATTATTTTGGATCCTAACATGGATTTTTTATAGTGGATTACCTGAATCTTTGATCAGCTTACTTTATACCAGAGCCGCCTCTTTTGTTGTGGACTTTGGGCTATCTAGGGAGAGAGAAACAGAAGAGTACATGAGCAGAAAAACATTACATGTTAGGAAATAGTAGATTTCACAACAACTATATGGCTGAACTAAATGGTTTAGAAATGAGAAATCCAGTAAAGGGGAAGGAGATAAGAAGATGGAGTTACCCACCTAGAGAGTTCGTAAAAATTAATTTTGATGGTGCGTATGATTCAAATCACCACCAATCTGCCTCAGGGATTGTTGTCAGAAACGAAGAAGGGGTTGTCTTACTTTCCTGCTCAGAGATCCATCACGGGGTAACTTCCGCATTTGCAGCTGAAGCAATCGCGTGTAGGAAAGCGGTCCTAGTAGGAGTGGAACAGGAATGGCCGAAGGTTGTAATAGAAGGAGACTCCCTCACAATAATCAATAAATGTGCAATAAAAAGTCAAGATCGTTCACATATTAGAGCATATATATACGATATTCAACAGAAACTAAACAGACCTAGAAGTTTCATATTCAAACATGTACTAAGATCTGCAAATGCCCTTGCACATATATTGGCAATGGAAACAAAGGATTGACTGGAGATGAGAACCAGATTGAGAATGGAGGGGGAAGAAGAGAAATGAGAGGAAAGTAAAGAAAAGTAGAAGGATCAGTTTTTTGAAAGAACAAACTTTCCTAAAAAACTAAACCATCAAAATAAAAAATTTAAAATGATACTCAGATGACAAGACGGTTTTCAGTATTTTCTGACTGGGCATTAATTATGCGCATTAATTAATAATTCTAGACTATTCGAAAAATATCTAGATTTTTTTTCTACTTAGTTTTTGGGCCACTTTAGATTTGGGCCTTTTTAGCTGTTTATTGGGTATTCTGTTTCTATTTGGGTTTATATTATTTATGTTTATTTATTTTTCAATACAAAGCCTAGTCTGAAGTTTTTGAAAATTTTTTTGACATAAATATCAAGCATACCAAATGATCAAGATAATGGCCACTTTCTAAACTTCTAATCTCTATATATATGTAACACCCCCTACCCGTATTCATTTCGGAATAGGGTACGAGGCATTACCGGAGTTTACTGAACATTTTCAGATAATTTTGAGTCATTTATTATTCATATTTTGAAATAATCATAACGTCTCTCTATTGGGCCCTCGAAGCCCAAAACATACATTAGAAACCAACTGGAATAAAATCGAGATCATAAAAATTTTTGCAAAATCTTAAATTATATTTTCATCTAAGTACTTACCGTTTCAATGCTTCTTATAATTAAACATGTTACCATTCAATCAATAGCTTGGCACTTGTCTAAGCGTCAAACAACAACATTGTTAGTATACTTGCACATATTTCATATAAATTCAACATTGATATACCTATTTTCTCAACATATCACACTTGAGTTTAATAATAGTCTCAACTTACATAATTTCCTTGTATCAACATATCAAAGATAATTATATATGTACATGTCACAAAATATATTATTCTCTTACTGTTTCTTCATAAGCATATATCATTCATTTCGTTATATCAATATTTCATGCACCATCATTTCCTTATATCTTGTATATATTTATTTCTGTAATAGTTCGTATTAAACTTAACATAAATTAAATTCCATGTACCTATACCTATTTCATTTATCTATCTTCTTAATTATTTCATACAACTATTTTGTACATATATTTCTATATGACCAATTCCTGTAAACATTTCACACAACCATTTCATATAACCATTCCATCTGATACATATTACCTGAATATCGATTGTTCAATAGATATTTTGGCGTTTCTCTTCCTCGATCTTATTTATCTTCGACATGATGTCATAGTATCTTTCAACTATGGTTTTACTCGTTTTCTGTCATGTTGCCATGGTATCTTTCAACCATTGTCTTATTCATTTTCCCGTCATGTTGCCATGGTATCTTTCAACCATGGTCTTACTCATTTCATGTCAGGTTGCCATGGTATCTTTCAACCATGGTCTTATTCATTTCATATCACGTTGCCATGGTATCTTTCAACCATGGTCTTACACATTTCATATCACGTTGCCATGGTATCTTTCAACCATGGTCTTATTCATTTTCCCGTCATGTTGCCATGGTATCTTTCAACCATGGTCTGACTCATTTCATATCAGGTTGCCATGGTATCTTTCAACCATGGTTTTATTCATTTCATATCACGTTGCCATGGTATCTTTCAACCATGGTCTTATTCATTTTCCCGTCATGTTGCCATGGTATCTTTCAACCATGGTCTTACTCATTTCATATCAGGTTGCCATGGTATCTTTCAACCATGGTCTTACACATTCCATATCAGATAGCACACTCCCGCGAACCTCATCCTTATAGTGGGATTACCAGTCCAGGCTAAATCCCCTGTAATATAAACTCATAGAGTATTGTCGGGATTACCAGTCCAGGCTAAATCCCCTGCAACGACAATTACTCTAATGAGCTTGGATCTGAATTATCAGTCCAGGCTAAATTCAGACCCTAATTCGGATTACCCGTCCGGGCTAAATCCATTTTCCACATATTCTTCGGGAAGGCTATATCAGGATAGGATCACCCGTCCGGGCTAGATCCTTTCTACCGTCAATTCATTTTCAGAGATCCATCGAATTTTCCTTCCATTCAACCGAAATTTTTTTCCCTTTTTTTTTCAAATATATCAATGTTTCATAAATTTCCATATAATGAACATTCAAATCATATTCATATAAAAAACATGCATTTCAAGCATTTAAGAATATAATTCAAGTTACACGAACTTACTTGGCGAAATTGCAGAAATATCAAGATTAAGGGGCATTTTGGTAATTTACCATTTTCCCCAATTTTCACCCGATCTTAAATTGAAAATTTCATTCAATTTATTAATTTAGATAATAAAAAAATTCATTCCTTTCAATTTGGTCATTTTTGACATTTTTACAAAATTACCCCCTGAAGTTTTACTTTTATTCAATTCAGTCATTAAGCCTAAAACATGCAAATTAGCCATGCTAGCTAGATATTCATATATATTTTCCTCCTCCTCCTCTCCATTCCACATCCTTAATGTATATAACACACTTGTAAGTAACATTATCTATAATTTTTATTATTTACTTTTATGAATATTCAAGCTGTCCATCTGTATCATAGTCACTAAATTATTTATATCTGGAGATATATAACTCCAAATTAAGATATGATAATTTTCCCTAAAACTAGACTCATATATCTTCTTACCATAAAATTTTCAGAATTTTTGGTTTAGCCAATAAGTACAGTTTATTCTTTAAAGTTACCCCTGTTCTGCTGTGTAACAGTTCCGACTCTTCTTCACTAAAAATTAATTATATCCTCGTACAAGATTCAAATGATGTTTTCGTTTGTTTATATGAAAAATAGGCTCATTAAGGATTCTAAACATATAAATATAAGCCCCTAATTATTTTTATCCAATTTTTTTATGATTTTCCAAAGTCAAAACAGGGGAACCCAAAATCATTCTGACCTTGTCTCATAAAATTTATTATATCTCATTATTCACAATTCCATTGCTTACATCGTTTCTTTTATAAGAAACTAAACTCAATAAGATTTAATTTAATATTTTATTCATCCTCTAATTCGATTTATACAATTTTTGGTGATTTCTCAAAGTTACACTACTGCTGCTGTCCAAAACAGTTTTAGTGAAAAATGTTGATTTCCATTTTGCCCCAAATTTCACAGTTTATACAATTCAGTCCTTGCTCAATTAACCCCTCAATTGAGCTAATTTTTCTCAATTAATACCTTATTCTATCATTTTAAAATTCTTCATAACCCCTAAAAATCAGAACTTTAGCATTAGACATTAATTCCAAACTCTTTCTTAATTAGGTCCTAAAATGAATTTCCATCAATTTTACTTGATAAAATCATTATATACCAAAAGTAAAGCTTCAATTCTATGATTATTCATCATATTATTTTAGCACTCATCCATTAAAACTTTAAAAATTAGCCATGGAATCAAAAACTAATGAAATAGTAAGTTGGACCCAATTGTAAAATTCCAAAAATATAGAAATTTCAAGGAGAAAGCAAGAATTAAACTTACATGAAGCTAGAGTATGAAAAACAGCTTGAACCCCCTTCCATGTCTATTTTTCAGCTGATGAATATGAAGAGAAATGAAGAGAATTCTAGATATTCCAATTTAGTCCCATTTTTATTTAGCTAATTTTGGCAATTTTTCAATTTTGCCCGTATTTCACCCATTTCCTGATTTTTCTCAGCTATTGCCGCCCAAAATATCTCCTTTGGGCTTATTTTCACTTTAGGTCCTTCCTCATTTGACAATTGAGCTATTTAATCCTTTTAGCAACTTTTACACATTTTCCAATTTAATCCTTTTTATTTAATTGACCACCCAAACGTCAAAATTTTCTAACGAAATTTTAATAATACCTTATTGACATTCCGTAAATATTTATAAAAATATTTATGGCTCGGTTTATAACATCGAGATCTCGATACCTCTTTTTCTCAATTTCTTGACAAAATAAATCTTAATAAAATACAATTTACTATTCCAAAAATCTTTTAAAAACTACATTTGGCTCGTAAATATTAAATAATATAATCTACAAGTTCATTTTTCAGATTTGATGTTCTAGAACCACTATTTTCGACATCGTTGAAATTCAGGCTATTACAATACATGTCACAATCCCAAAACTCAATGTGATAAAAAAGCTACCAAATCGATGATAGGATAGTGTGAGCTTTGAAATGATTTGGTTTGACGTATTTCGCAAGGTAACGTCTACAGGGAAAAGAGGAAATAACTAGGTAAGCATATAAAATACTTAGAAGTTCATAGGCATAAAATAAAACATACCTTATCATTCAATTAGATACAATAAGCTCTTAAGCTTGGCATAAATTGGTTAGACATGACAGATCACACATCAATAAAGTGAGTATTAACTTGTAATTAAAACATATGATACCACAATCACATATCATACCACTTCATGTCATTTTGCTTAATAAAGTTCAAAGCTTAATCAATCATGAAATTATACAATTGCATACATACCAAGGTTAAAATTTCAATACCTTGTTCAAGCTCAAATTTAACATTTTCCGAGTGAATATCAAGAACATTATATCTCATTTAAAATTTTCAATTCTTGTAAACTATTTTGCCCGATGAACTCTATTAAACGGGCTCGGATACACAACTATCTCCGGTGCACCAGTTGCTTATCCGAGGTAAATATATAATTGTGTTAATTTACCAATCTAGGTTAAAACTTTATAACAACACATCAGATTGCTTGCCTAAGTTGAAAATATACATGTCAGGTCACCCATCCGGGCTAAACCTTTAAAACGACATCAGGTTACTGGTCCAGGCTAAACCTATGTTACATGTATCTTCGAGTCCACAAAAATGTTGGATCTCGATAGCATCTTTAACCAATCTCATACAAGTGCCCATAAAACCCTAACCGTATCCTAACTTTTACTAAGTTCACACGGGCTTTTTTTCACTTATAATCATCATTTTACAATTTAGTCTAATTATCATCTTTTCATCAATTCACAATTAAACAAATATATAATTACAAATCAAATACACAACAACCTATATAAACAAATACCGTATGAACTTTCCTAGTCAAAACTACAAGCAAACTAAATCTTTAAAGGTTATTCGACAATTTTGGCTTTTCCTTGTTTATCTCTGATTTTATCCAATTCTCAATCTAATCAATTATTTTAGAAAATTCATCAATACTAAACATTTTCATATTATGCCATAAGATGAATGAACCTATATAATTTTATTTTTCAAATGCCCCTAAAATTTTACATATTATTCAATTTAGCCCCAGAAATTGAAATAACTATAGCTTTCAAATTTGAGTTTCGGTTTGAAAATCGATCTCAATCACATCCCTTAGGGACTCTCTACTATCTATTATTACTAAAATTTCACATCAATTTTGTAATTTATTCACTTCGATCATTTTGTACAAAACTAACAATTAAGCATTACAATCTAGCCAATTTTCACATCTAAGCATAAAATCTATCAATTTAACACCAAAACCTTCAAGAAATAAACAATGAAGGCTTTCAAAAAAATTAGTTTTTTTTTTTACAAATTGGTCTACAGGCTAGCTAAATCAAGTTCCCGTGACCTTAAACACATAAAACATACAAGAAAAAGACTTAAAATTTCGGCAAGAATGAAAAAGATGAAGAAAAGATGCCATTTTTTTTCTTTATTTTGTCTTATATACTTTAATTAAAAATAATTAACCTTAATTAATGACAACATCATTTTCCACTATCTCATAAAATAAAATGGTTTATTTACCATTTGGAATCTTTAGCTATTTAAAAATCTATAACAATAAGACTTTTACAATTTAGTCTCTATACCTTAATTAAGCAATTAATAGGAAAAACTGAAGGACCAAACTCTAATAAATTTTTATACCAAATTTGTAAATATTTATATTTAATATTTATGTACCCGGTTTACGGAAATAGAGTTTCATAACAGCCTTTCCCGATACCACTAGAAATCGAATTGTTACAACGATAACTTTTCTCATCAAGTAAAATTTGACCAATTATTTTAGTAAAATTAAAACTCTTATTTATAATTGTATAACAATAAATAATATTTATAATGGAAAAATCAATAATATAATAAACAACAAAAACTATATTAGTCAATTAAAAAATTTCTCTAGCCTATGTGATTTTACGCAATTAATATTTAATTAATTTTTTAATATTGTACTTTAAATTATAGAAATTAGTATAAAATAATATTTTTATTTAAATTATTAAATATAATTAAAATATATTAACGTATTGATTCAAATATTATAACAAAAAATTTTGAAATAATAATTAAAATATTTAAAAGTGAAAATTAACATAATTAACTCTATTATTAATTAAGCGATAATTAATATGCTTAAAATTCTATTAAATACTAACTCTAGTTTACATAAAATTAACACAACATTTTAAAATTAAATTTAGCACAACTTTTATTTACCTCAAATTTTTTAACTAATAATGGTAATTTATAATTATCACAACTATTTCCTTATATCATATATATATATATATATATTATATTACAAGGTTTTTAAAAATAATCCTAAATGAAATATTTAAAATGATAACAAGTGGATAGTGTATTTACTTGACATGTCAACATTTTTATTTATTAAACTAGTGTAGGCCTCATAATTTAAAACATAATTTAATACTATGCAATTATTTTAAAAAATAATCTGATTTTTAATTAAAAAATTAAACTCATAAGTTAAATAATAATTTATTACATTAAAAGGAAAAACTAAAATATAGTTTAAACATTAAAACTATTTTAATTAGAAATAAAACAATTTATTTAAAATTTTATAGTAATTAAAGATTAATATTGAAATAAAATTCATTTTAAAATCCGCTTAACTTTAGAGCTAGAACGCAAGCTTTTAAAAAGCGTAAAAAAATTAATTTTATATGATAAAAATATCATATTTAAAACAATTTATAAATTTTGTTTTAAATTGATTGTAATATTTTTATAATATGATAAAAACGTAATTAAGTTATTAAATAGTATAGTTAAAATTAGTTTTATTTTATCGATTGAGTTTTAGCTCGATTGGTATGGGTTTTGTTGTCAATGTAGAAGGACATGGATTCGAGTGCGCTGAAGCATTATCCTCTTATTTATGGGTCTAAGAGAGGTTTTGGGTAATTTTAGGTATTGTGTAAAAAAGAATAAATATGATCAGAACCTATAATAAGATTATTTAAAAATAATAATTTTGTTTTCAATAACCATTAAATTAGATTAAAAATGGGAGCCCTAAAAAAATAGGATTATTTTGGGTACTTCTAATTAATTGAATTTTTTAAATTTAGTTCAATTTTAACAATAGAATTTAAGATTTTAAAAATAGAATTTGATTAGTAACATAATAAAAAAATTTATAATTTTTGAAAAATAGAGCTAAATTATTTTTAAATAATTTCTAAAAACAATTATTATTTCCTTAGAATATTATTTTAAAAATTTATACACTATTCATAAAGTATTTTAAAAACTTTATAATATATAGTATTAAAATACAATGTTTTTACAATATATTTACGGCATGTAATTTAAAAATTAAATACTTTTAAAAAAATATCTTTTAAAAAAATAAAAAATATTTTTCAAAATATTACTTAATTTTAAAAAAATTTAAAAAATAATATATTTTAATTGATACATACAACTAGCTTGTGTGTTACACAGGTAAAAGAATTAGTTTTATTTTATACTTAGGGTTCTATTCAAGTAGCAATTTCTATTAAATTATAATTGTTTTTAAACGAATAGTTATCAAAACTTCTATTTTATTTTAAATTTTTAATTAATAATTTTAAATTAAATATTATAGTTATTTTTAAATATAAATTTAATAATATGATGGAAAAAAAAAGATATTTTTGTTAATTTAAAATTTTTTTCAAATTCATACTTTTCTATATAAATAGATTATAGAATATATTATTGATAGATGTAGGTTATTGATTAAATATTTAATATAAAATCTCATAAAAAAAGTCAATGATATAAATAATCTTTTATTGAAAATTTTGATTTGTTTGGAATAAATTAGGAGAAAATATTTGGTAAACTGATAGGGTACCACAAGTAAAGTTAAAATGTTGACAATTGTCATATATGATATAGTAAAAGAAAAAATATTTGGTACATTATTAATGAAACTCCACAAGTAAGTTCAGAAGTTAACAAGTGGATTATAAGGTTATAATAAAATATTAAAAAATAAATATTAAAAAAAGGACATATCAAATGTTTAGAATTTTTTTATTTAATAAAAAAACGTATATGGTCAATATACAAAATACTAACTCATAATAAAATATTAAAATAAAGCAACACATAATAATTTTTAAGACTACCTGTAAAATAAAAAATATTTAAGATATTCGTAATTTTGTATATAAAAAAGCATTATATTTTCAATCAAAAAGAAAAAAAGAACCTTCAAATTGATTGTTCTAGTGGGTCAAAAGATGGACCAAAATTTGGGGGTTATTTAGCACATGATTAATGACGGGTTTTCTAAAAATTCTTAGTCAAATTATTTCTAAACATTCGCAGTTTTCAATGCAGGTGTGCGACGATAGATTCCCTCCCTCTTCCTTAAGCCTTACTTCAAAGAATAATCTCTGACTCTGAACTCTGATCTCATTTCACCCTCTCTGCTTAAACCCCAAACTAGGATTTAAAATTTTTAGGGTTAGGCCAAATATTTTCCCTATTTTTTCCAATGGATTTCCAGAGGAAAAGAGTTCAGCTTCTGGGCTTCATCGTCGGAGTCATCGTTCTCAGTTACACAGGTAAGAAAACAACCCAAAAAGGTCCTCGTTTTGCACTCACGTTTCTTTTTTTCTTTTTTGCTTTAAGTCCTTCCTATATTCGTGAAATTATTGCCTTATATAGTGTACTAGAAAATTAGAACTTTTATCGGTTCAATTGATTGTATTTGTTTGTTGATATTAAAACATTGATCTTTATTTTATGATTCGTTCTTGACTTTGTGGGGTTCAAGTTATGGTATTCTTTCTTCTGTTCGGTAACTCTTAGGACTAATTTGGTAGTTCTATAAACTGGGTAATAACCCTATTTCTGATTAGGGTTTTATGTATTCTTTTTAGGTTTATACTGAGATTATGTCATTATCCGCCTTTCCATGCTTTTAAATGCTTATTTTTTTTTTGCTCATTTTGTGGCATATGTTTGTGACTTAAAAATTTATTTTATTTATTCTTGTAGCTGAAAAATGTAGGCACCTGGTTGGAGAGGAGGCATCATCCCAAAGTGGGCAATTTACTTTGTTAAATTGCTTTGATATGGGCTCTGGTTCCGTAGCTTGTGCAGTGAAGGAGGGTGTGAAGCTTTATTTCTATAACATTAGATCTGCTCATGTTGAGAAAGCAAGGAATCTTGCAATTGAGAAAGCGATTGAGGATGCAGTGTCTCAAGGCATGGCTGCTAAAGAGGCTGCAAAACGCGCACAAATAGAAGGGAAAAAAGCGGCAAAGTTGGCCACACGACAAGCCAAGCGCATTATAGGTCCAATCATTTCCTCTGGTTGGGACTTTTTTGAAGCTTTATACTATGGCGGTACTCTTGCTGAAGGATTTCTAAGGGGTACAGGCACATTATTTGGTGCCTATGGTGGTGGTTTTATCGGTGAGCAAAGCCTCGGGAGAGTTGGTTATCTGGTGGGAAGTCATTTGGGGAGTTGGGTTGGTGGTAGGATTGGACTGATGGTTTATGATGTGGTTAATGGAGTGCATTACTTGCTTCAATTTGTTCAAGCTGAAGAAAGCCCTGTCTATGAAAAATCAGAAGTTTCAGGGGATTCCTATGTTTATGGAAACTCAGATGCATATGAATCTCCACATGATGAGAGCTCCGAATCACAAGAAAGTGAAAATCATAAGGATTCCTACATTAAAGAAAGTTCAGATGAATATGAATCTCCACCGGACGAGAACTCTGAATCGCAAGAAAGTTTTAGTTTCTGGTGAAACACATCTGTAAGTTTATGTTACCTTTTAATTCAGATGAACATATACAAATAACCTGAATTTTAGTTGCTCAATTCCCATAGATGGATGGTTAGATACAATGATTTTATTTTGACATAGAAGTTAACATTAGTAATGCTTGAATCATTAGATGTCTTGTTCTTTTATGTTGGACAGACAAAGAAGAAATTTCTTGTTAGAGATCCATGCTGTACTTATACAAACAGATATGTTCACTGCTAAAGGAGCCTAAAGTCAACTACAGCAGCTTAGAGGTAGAAACTGGACCATTTAAGATGAGTTTGGATCAAGTTAGTTGTAGTCTTGTTTCGGGTTAAAGTCAGATTTTAAATTGGATTAGTATACTATGGTGTAAGTTAAATATCATTTCATAGTTGGTAAAGATCATTATGCTTATTGTTATCATTAATTTGTACGTGTAATCATACACTCATTAATTGTGGAAGTCATCTTTAGCAAATTTTACGAGAAATAATGGAGAGATGTGTGGAGAGGAGTTTTAATAGGGACGAACAGAAGAGAAAAAAGGCCCCCTTAAATGTGAGTGAGTTGTACCCATGGCCAAGGCCCAAGTGACCATTGTTTATTTTCTCTTTGATGGTTCAACAACAAATATTTCATGGCTTGCCTTGTGTAGCTCCACCATTTTTATTTTGGGTAAATTGTAGTGGCAGTAAGTTCTTTTTATTATCCAACTATAAAAGTACAAAATCGTGACTTAATTGTTTAATTTTCTTTTATTATCAACTATTAAATAGCTAATGGAAAAACGGTATGGCTGCATTTAAAATTGATATAATAATAATTTTAACTCTTAACTCTTAATATTATGTCAATTTAGTTTTAATTCTAAAAAAAAAAAAAATCAAATCTCAATGTTTACGCATTAAGTAATTGGATAAGATTTCATAAAAGATTCGTGCTTGAATCATTCAAAGACTCAAAATTTGAAAAATAGTCAATTCAATTCCTTGAATAATAAAGTATTCACTTTGTCGAATCAACCTAAATTCAAGTCTAACCACTTCAAAGGGTACTTTATTATCATGGAATTAAAAGGTAGAATGAGAAAAATTAGTGACAGAGAGCTGAAGATTGAGGAGTCAAAGCTAAAAGGTAAACAAATTGAAGCTAGAAGTTGAAATGATGTTGAAGCTTGAAGTTGAAATGATGTAGCTGTTCAACCCACTTAGCCGTTTTTGAGACGATGACTTGCATGACTCAGCAAGCAAGTGAAGGGCTAAATTCTGTTATGCAATTTTGTTATAAAATGTACCAGTAATATAGTACTTGAATGTACTGAAGGATTATGGATGAAATATTAGGAAAAATATATCTTTTCTCTAAATTATTTTCTGCTTCTCTTTTTCTGTCATTCTTTCTTTTTTCCCTCTGACCTTACTTGCACAACAAACAATTTCTCTCTATCATTTCTTTGGGAAAATTTAACATTTTTCGAGAAAGAAACGAACAACTGCAAATGGCGCCACCCTGGGAAACTAAACAGGTGTCGAAACCCAAGGGAGATGGTAATGGCGACTTCTTATGCCATGATTGCAATCAATATTTTAGTACTTTGGATGAGATGAGACACGGTGTGGTTGTGGTGCATAGTTTGATATGTGTATAATGGAAAAGAACCGAGTTGTTGAGTTGAAAATGAAAGAGGAGGCTCAGAAGGAGCAAAGGAAACATGATGAAAAGAATAGAAACTTGGCTAAAGGAATGCAAAAAAGAAGAAGAAGAAGAAGAAAGAAACAGAAACAGAAATAGAAAAAAAAATGAGAACAAGAACAAAAACAAGAAGGAAAAGCAAAAAAGAAATCTGCCTCTAAAAAATGCATTAAAAGTTTTAGTAATTTCTCTTAAAAGGTTTTTGTGATTTTCTGTAAATATTAGTATTTTACTAGTTTTCATTCTTATTTCAGCAACCAGAAATAAAAAGATTCAGGCAAATAAAAGCCTAAGAATCTCCATAATGCTTGAGAATGTAAATGAGAGAAAGGTGGGAAGGTGATTGTGATTGTTTTTCTTTTTCTTTATGAATGTGTTTCTATCAACATGATAGTGAAGAGTAAAATGACTTACAAACTAACACATGTTTTCCTGTTGACTCAACCCATTTTACTACAACAAACACTAGGAAATTATGAATACATTTTCCAAATGTATCAAAGACACCCTAACTGTTATGTTTCATCTTTGCTTCTTCAATATCATTCTTTCCACAATATATTATTTGATTCTTGTTAATAACTCTAATGCATGGAAACTAAGACCTAATATGGGGTTTGTGATAGTTTTATTTGATTGTAATTTGAGATTTTTTAAGCTTATATTGTTTTTCATTGGATAAATTAATTATATATTATTTTCAATTTCATTGGTTTGATAATATTAATTATGCCTCACTTTCAAATCTTACTTAAAAATAATAATTTTGAGAGCTTTTTTGATGGCACTAAAATTAATAACATTGCTACCAAATTTGAGATCACTGACCTGAATTAATGGATGAAAAAATGCTCTGACCTTGTCATTCCATGCAAAGCACAAACAGGTAATGTAACAAAGGACACCCATGCCTGATGCTCTTAACTAGACTGAACTTTTGAGTAGGCACTCCATTCCATAGAATCTGTATAGTTGAATTCGTGATGGCCGACATAATAACTTTTCGAAGAAAATTTGGAATGCTTGTCGCCTGAAGGGAGGCATCTATAAATTCCATCTCACCTTATCATAGGCCTTCTCCAGATCTATCTTGATAGACATCTATCTTTTGTGTTTGCTTCTCATAGAATGAATAACTTCTTGGATGACTATGATATTGTTAGTGATCTTTCCAGCAATAATGCCCGCCTATTCTAGGTCAATAATTCTAGGAAAAACAACCTTATATCTGTTCGAAATGGTCTTTATAACTTGCATGTAAACAACTGAACACAAGTTTATTAGGCGAAATTGTGCAAAGTTTGTGCAATTAAAGGGTAGAAGGGATATATCAAAGGGTACTTTATTGTTATGAAATTAACATGTATAATAGCTTCTACAAATCTATCTTGATGGCCATCCATCTTTTGTGTTTGCTTCTCATGGATGAATAACTTCTTGGGCGATTATGATATTGTTAGTGGTGTTCCTTTTAGAAATAAAACTTGCCTTTTCAGGGCCAACGATTCTAGGAAAAACAACCGTATATCTATTCGGAATGGTCTTTAGGACCTGCTTGTAAAGAATTAAACACAATTTTATTGGGCGAAATTATGCAAAGTTCTTGCAATTAAAGGGTAGAAGGGATATATCATAGGGTACATTATTGTTATAGAATTAAAAGGTAGAATGAGAAAGTTTCGTGGAAGGGAGCTGAAGATTGAGGAATCAAAGCTAAAAGGTAAACAAGTTAAAGTTGGAAGCTGAAATGATGTTGAAGCTTGAAATTGAAATAATGTAGCTGTTCAAGCCATTTAGTAGTTTCTAAGTTGATGACTTGCATGATTCAGCAAGCAAGAGAAGGGCTAAATTCTATTATGTTATTTTGTTATAAAATGTATCATAAATATAGTATTTCAATGTACTGAAGGATTACGAATGAAATATCAGGAAAAATACCTCTTTTCTCTAAATTATTCTCTGTTTCTCTTTGTCTTTCATTCTTCCTCTTTTCCTTGTTATTTTATCCAACACCTTACTTGTACAACAAACAATTTCTCTTTTATTTTTTTTTACAATTCCTCTCTATCATTTTTTTATACCCTATCATTTCTTTGGGGGAAAATTAACATTTCCCAAGAAAGAAAAGAACATTTGCAAATGGTGCCACTCAAGGAAACTAAACAAGTGCCGAAACCCAAGGGAGATGGTAATGGAAACTTCTTATGTCATGATTGCAATCAATATTTTAGTACTTTGGATGAGATGAGACATGGTGTGGCTATAGTGCATAGTTTGATATGTGTCTGAGGGAAAAGAATCGAGTTGCTGAGTTGAAAGGGAAAGAGGAGGCTTAGAAGGAGCAGAGGAAACATGATTAAAAGAATAGAAAATTGGCTAAAGAAATGAAAAAAGAAGAAGAAAGAAACAGAAACAAAATGAGAACAAGAAAAAAAACAAGGAGGAGAAGCAAAAGAAAAATTCTGCGTCTAAAAAAGGTATTAAAACTTTTAATAATTTCTCTTAAAATGTTTTTGTGATTTTCTGTAAATATTAGTATTGTATTGGTTTTCATTCTTATTTTAGGCAACTAGAAATAAAAAGATTCAAGCAAATGAGAAGCTAAGAATCTTCACAATGCTTGAGAATGTAAATAAGAGAGAGGTGGGATGGTGATTGTGATTGTTTTTCTTTTTCTTTATGAATGTGCTTCTATCAACATGACACTGAAGAGTAAGATGACTTACGTAAGATGACTTACGAACTAACACATTTTTCCCCGTTGACTTAACCCATTTTACTAAAACAGACACTAGGAAATTATGAATACATTTTCCAAATGTATCAAAGACACCCTAACTGTTATGTTTCATCTTTGCTTCTCTAATATCACTCTTTTCAAAATCTATTGTTTGATACTGGTTAATAACTCTAATGCATGAAAACTGAGGCCTAATATAGGGCTTGTGATCTTTTTATTTGATTGTAATTTGAGATTTTTTTCGAGATTATATTATTTTTCATTGGATAAGTTAATTATATTTTATTTTCAGTTTCATTAGTTTGATAATATCAATTATGCATCACTTTCAAATCTTACTTAAAAATAATAATTTTGTGGGTTTTTATGATGGCACTAACATTAATAACATAGCTACCAAATTTGAGACCATTGACTTGATTTAATGGATAAAAACTGCTCTGTCCCTGTCATTCCAAGCAAATCAAAAATAGGTAATATGATAAAGGACACCCTTGCCTGATGCCCTTAACTAGACTGAACTTCTGAGTAGGCACTCTGTTCCATAAAATCTACATAGTTGAACTCGTGATGGTTGACGTAATAACTTTTCAAAGGAAATCTAGAATGCTTGCTGCCTAAAGGGAGGCATCTATAAATTCTCATCTCATTTTGTTATAGGCCTTCTCCAAATCTATCTTGAGGGCAATCAATCATTTGTGTTTGCTTCTCATGGAACGAATAATTCTTAAGCCATTATGATATTGTTAGTGATGTATCTTCCAATAATAAAACTTGCTTGTTCTGGGTTAATGATTCTAGGAAAAATAATCTTAAATCTATTTGGAATGATCTTTATGACCTACTTGTAAAGAACTAAACACAAGTTTTGTAATTCCTTGAATATATATTTCTATTTCTATGAAAATGTGACACAAATGTGTATCTGCTTCAGTGGTTAAGTGTTCTGGGTGTGTGTGAGAGATCTTAGGTTTAGGTTTCACCTTTGCTAAATTTTGTTACTTTTTGATCCAAGCCTTACTTTTGTTCAGTGGGCTTATATTTAATTATCTGTAAAATTACATCAAAATGAGCCTATTAGTTCAAGTGGTAAGGGTGTTGGTGTGTTAATGGTTCTGTGTTTGAATCCCTACGCAAGCGTGGGTATTATTTTTGCTCGGTTTAGTGATTGAGTTTCAGTCGAATTAGAATTCTGAGTAGTGAGTAGTTTTGATGGAGAAAATCTAGGGATAGGCTGTTATATCTGATTTTATTTTTATTTTTAATTTTCCCTAAAATTCTGGTTTATTCCTGACATTATTCATCTTCTAAAAAAATGAAAAATGCCCAATCTTGCTCCGTCTCATTTACTCTCTGTCAAAGGGTTAATTTTTAATTCGTTTTCTTAACTTTGCCTTAATCCTTGTTCTCGTGCGATCTGAACGTTTGGTTTTGGTATTGGGTAAATGGGTTTGTGTTTGCATACTTTTGTCATTTATTTTCTGAGGGTTAAATCTTTGCTGTACTTTTTGCATAGGAGAAGTGTGGAAACAACAGTTTCTTTGCAAAAATTGAACTTGTGCGAGTAAACGGGGGTGTAGATGGTAAGTGAGTCTGCCTTATTCGGTTTATATTGGAGGAGTTTGTTAATCGATGGCTAATTTCGTTTTGGGTATTCTATTTTTAGGTCCCGGAAGGCTTAGGATTATCATAACCGTAAAAGGTGTGTACCCAAAACACAGAAGAACGAGATTTAGAAAAAGCCAAAAAATGAATTTGTGGATGCCACACCGGTGTGTGGTCACCCATGTGGTAGGCCATGTGCCAGTATACGGTCGTCTAGTCGATGAAGGCATGGTCGTGCACAGGAGACGGCTGTGTAGTGGCTTGAGTGTGGCCGTGTGGACCACATAGGCAAGGCCAATCTGGGCGTGTGGACTCACATGGGTATGTCACACGGGCGTGTGGATTTAGGGCCAGGCCGTGTAGGCCACACGGGCAAGGCCAATCTAGGTGTGTGGGCTACACGAGTGTGTGGGCCCAAATGGGCATAGGGGCCCGTTATATTGAAATATTTCGTAGGGTCACACGGGTCATCCTAATCTGCTGTGGGCCTACCATAGGGTCGGTAAAGGCTAACTAAACCCTAAAGCTATGTGATCTATTAGACTGTAATACAGTTTTGAGTATTTTTATATTATGAATATCTGTTATTTATTTCTATAAGCATGTTAAGCATGATCTATCTATTAATTCTGTATGTATGCTTTGTAGCTATTTGGGGTAGGATAGATATATCAGGAGGAAGTATTCTGTACGACGTTAATCACCCATATTCTGGCAGCTTGACTGCATATTTTCTGATATATGTGTCTTCATGGCACAACGTGGTGTGTAGGGATCGTTGGGTGTTTTTAACCCCACATAATGTGATGGGATGGTTGGAGATAGTGTGTAGAGGATGGGGGTAGGATTTTTTATATCTGAATATGATTCTGTAATCTGAAATCTGAATCTAGATCTGTACCTATTTCTGTCTGCGATTGTAATTCTGTATGTTTGAATGCTTAATTCTGCTGGGTTACACACTGAGTTTTCGTAAACTCACATCTATTTGTTTATTCTGTTAGGCAATCTATAGTTTTAGGCGAACTGGTGTTACAGGGACTCAACGGTATCCACATATTCGTAAAACTGCTTAAAGTCATTTATTTATGGTTTTTCTATAATTTGGTAATTGTTTTGAGAGTTGTAATTTTTGGGGACTCTCTGGACTATTTGATTTTTAACTGGTTATTTCTGATTTAATTGCTTTGGTAAAATGTTTTATTAAAAACAACAGTTTTATGCAAACAATGACTTTCCTAAAAACACGACTGCATTTTCAAACATAAATGATTAAAGCTTCTGCTGTAATAAGTAATTGGCAAATAAACTGTTAAAATGATGTTTTCTGTATTAAACACGAATGAATGTGGGTTTTATAGATGATTAGTTAATTAAATCAATCTGTCTTCAAAATCTTTCCATGTGACATCACCAAATTCGGCCATAACGTTTAGGCCGAATTTGGGGTGTTACATTTAGTGGTATTACAACCAGGTTACAAAACTCGGCTGTAAATTTTGGGTTCCAAAATTTTGTTTTAAAAGTATTGGATTTTAAATAATTTGAATAAATTGGAAAAGTGTGTGGTACATCGAGTCTCCGGCACCGATCCTGTAAGTATCTCTATATTTAGTTTAAACTGTTCTGAAACACTGTAGTTAGTACTCTTTGAAACTGTACTGAGATGGTTGGAAGACTTAAACCTCTGAAAACACTTCTGAACTTCTGATAAATTGTACATAAAATATCTGTTAATAAATACTGAAACTGATGCATAAAACTTTTAATGTAGATAAAATTTGAATTAGATAATAAGTGCTCGTGGAATTTGCTGACGTGGTACTCGTGGACATGGAAGAGGCCGTAAGGGGCTCGAGCTGAGTTTTCCTCTCTGGGCAGTATGCTAAATTTGGATACGAGTGAGACGCTAATTTCGCCTGCTACTGAGATTGAGTCTCAGAGTCGCGTGGCTGGGGATGACGCACTGTCCCAAGCCATGCTGAGGATTTTGGAGAGGGTCACTAGACCCAATTCTGGAAATGAGGACTGTGGGTCGGTAACTGAACAACTCTGGTCTAATGAAGCTGAGCTGTTTAGGGGTGTCACTAGAGTCACCCTAGTGTGGCCGAGTATTGGTTGGAGGCCACGAAAAGAATTATGAATGATCTCAACTGCACTTCTGAGCAGAAACTGAAGGGTGCAGTCTCTCTACTTCACGATAAGGCTTATCAGTGGTGGCTGGCAGTTGTGGAGGGTACTTAGCATGGTCGTCTGACCTAGGACTTCTTTAAGACCACTTTCCAGAGCAAGTATGTGGGAGTGAGCTATGTGGATGCTTGTAGGTGTGAATTCATGAATCTCACACAAGGGGATAGTTCTATGGCTGAGTATGAGGTCGGATTTCTGATGTTGAGCTGCTACGCTCGAGGCATGATAGCGTCTGAGTACAAGAGGTGTGTTCACTTTGAGGACGGATTGAGGGATAACTTAAGAGCACTGATTGCTCCACAGAGGGAGCGATAGTTTGTTGTTCTGGTGGAAAAGGCAAAGATCACTGAGGATGTTAAGCGCGTAGAGTGCCAGAATAAGGACATAGATAAAGGTAAGAACAAGAGGGATTCAGAACCCTCAAGTTCTGTGCAGAAGCCTAAGAAAAATGCCTGATCTAATGGGCCAGTTAGAGTAGGGGATTCTGTTACTCCTACTGGGATTCAGAAGTCCAGTGACTGTGGTAGGCACCATCCGGGAGAGTGTTTGACGAGGATTGGGCCTTGTTTAAGGTGTGTGTCTCTTGAGCACCGCATTAGAAACTGTCCGCAGTTGACAGATCAGATATAAGCGTTAGCACCGAGTTCTGTACAGTCTAAGAGGGCAGTTCAGCAGCCACCCAGGGGTTGTGGAGCGGCTAGGGGTGGTAATGGTTTGGGCTGTAGGCAAAGAGCACCAGACAGAGGTGCTAATAAAACAGAGGCGAGGCAGCCTGCACTTGTTTATGCTGCTTGACGCCGAGAGGATCGGGATACTTCGGACGTTATTATCGGTACGTTTTTAATTTCTGATATACCTTATACTGCTCTTATAGACACAGGTTCTACAGACTCTTATGTAGCTAGCGCTGTATCTGAAAACTTGGGGGTTACTGTTGAGAGCACTTCTAGTGAAATCACTGTATTGAGTCCGTTGGGGCAGTCTGTTCGGGTTAGTAAACTCTTTAGGGGTGTTCCGTTAGAGGTCCAGAGGATTGTTTTTTTGGCAGATCAGATGGAGCTTCTATTTGGAGAGTTCGACTCAAGCATCGGGTTAGTTTAGACTGTACTACTAAGAGAGTCGTTCTGAGGACTAAGGATGAAAAAGAAGTGGTCATGATCGAAAAGCATCAAGATTATCTGTCCAATGTGATCTTCACTCTTGTGGTTGAGAAACTGGTTCGAAAAAGGTGTGAGGCATACTTAGCTTATGTTAGTATTTCTGGTTCGGGAAACTTTTCTGTTGGGAATATCAGAACTGTAAGGGATTTTTCGGATGTTTTTCCTCAGGAGTTACCAAGTTTACCTCTGAATCGAGAGGTTGAGTTTGAGATTGAGCTTCTTTCGGGTATAGCTTTGGTGTCCATCGCTCCCTACCGTATGGCACCGAAAGAGTTTACTGAGCTTAAGGCTCAACTGCAGGAGCTTTTGGACCGTGGTTTCATCCGTCCTAGTGTGTCTCTGTAGGAAGCACCAGTTCTGTTTGTTAAGAAGAAGGATGGGACCATAAGGATGTGTATTGATTATCGATAGCTGAATTAGTTGACCGTGAAGAATAAGTATCTGCTTCCGAGGATTGGTGACGTATTTGATCAGTTTCGAGGGGCTTTTGGATTTAGAACTCGTTATGGACATTACGAGTTTCTAGTTATGCCTTTTGGATTGATAAATGCTTTGGCTGTATTCATGGATTTGATGAACCGAGTGTTTCAGCCTTATCTGGATTAGTTCGTCGTAGTCCTCATCGACGACATTCTGGTTTACTCTAAGACTGGGGATGAGCATGATGAGCATCTTAGAGTTATGTTTTAGATTCTCCGAGAAAAGCAGTTCTGCGTTAAGTTGAGGAAGTGCGAGTTCTGATTGCTAGAGGTAACCTTCTTGGGGCATGTGGTTTCTACTGAGGGGATTTGTGTAGATCCGAAGAAGATTGAGGTTGTACTGGATTAGAAACAGCCTAGGAATGTGTCTGAGATCCGTAACTTTTTGAGTTTGGTAGGTTATTATCATCGGTTTGTTGAGGGATTCTCTTTAATTGCAGCTTCCTTGACTAAGCTTCTACGTAAGGGTATGCCTTTTGTCTGGACTGATACGCAGCAATCAAGTTTTGAAAAGCTCAAGTTTGTTCTGACTCAGGCTCTTATCCTAATACAGCATGAATCTAAAAAAGAGTTTGTGGTTTACAGTGACGTGTCACATATTGGTTTGAGATGCGTTATAATGCAAGATTGTAAGGTTGTAGCTTATGCGTCCCTTCAGCTTAAGACACACGAAGGGAACTATCAGACGCATGATCTTGAGTTGGCTGCGGTTGTCTTTGTGTTGAAAATTTGGGTGCATTATCTCTATGGTGAGAGGTGTATTATCTATACTGATTAGAAGAGCCTCAAGTATTTCCTCACTCAGAAGGAGCTGAACCTTAGGCAGCGACGATGGATTAAGCTGCTTAATGACTATGACTGCACCATAGAGTGTCACCCTGGTAAGGCCAATGTGGTGGTCGATGCTCTAAGCTGTAGAGTGGTGATTGATCTGAGGGAGATGTTTGCTTGCTTTAGTCTGTTTGATGATGGGAGTTTGTTGGTCGAGTTACAGATTAAGCTGACTTGGATTGATGAGATTCGAGATAAGCAGTGTGCGGTACTATCAGGTTGAGAGTGGTACTACTTTTGATTTGAGGTTAAATAATGATGGTGTGTTATGTTTTCGAGGACGGGCCTGTGTGCCAAATGATTATGATATGAGACAGTCGATTCTAATGGAGGCGCATAGTAGCCCTTATACTATGCATCCTAATGGTAATAAGATGTAACAAGATCTCTGTGAACTGTACTGGTGGCCGAGTTTGAAGCGTGAGGTTACCAATTTTGTGGCTCGATGCCTAACGTGTTAGCAAGTTAAGACTGAACATCAGTTGCCTTCGGTTTGCTACAACCCATTAAGATTCCCTTATGGAAATGAGAGCGTGTGACGATAGATTGCGTTAGTGGGTTACCCTTGACACCCAATAAGAAGAAATCTGTTTGGGTCATCGTGGATCAATTGACCAAGTTTGCTCACTTCTTTCCGGTTCAGAAGGGCTACTATCTGTAGAAGCTAGTGAAGCTCTACATTTTGGAGATTGTGAGACTTCATGGGGTACCTATTTTGATCATTTCTGATAGGGATCCTCGCTTCATATCTCGGTTCTTAAAAAAAGTTGCATGAGGCTTTGGGTTCGAGGTTGGACTTCAGTACTGCGTACCTCCCTCACACCAATGGCCAATCTGAGAGGGTGGTTCAGTACTGCTTCGGAGTTGTGTGATTGGTTTCCGAGGTAGTTGGAAGGATTATCTGCCGCTAGCTGAGTTCGCCTACAATAACAGTTTCCAGTCTAGCATCCAGATGACACCTTACGAGGCTCTGTATGGTTGTAAGTGTCGAACTCTGTTGTGTTGGACTGAGTTAGGTGAATGTCAGGTTTTGGGTCTTGAGTTTGTTTCTGAGACAGAGGATAAGGTGCGATTGATTTAGGATTGTTTGAAAGCGGCTTCTGATAGACAGAAGTCTTATATGGATTTGAAAAGGAAGGATATTGAGTATTCTGTAGCGGACTTCGTCTTTCTTAAGGTTTTTCCATGAAAGAAAGTTTTGAGATTTGGTCGTAAGGGCTTGCCCTTGGTTTATTAGGCTGTATAGGATTCTGATACAAGTGGGACTGGTTGCTTATCAGCTAGAACTACCTCTAGAGTTGGTCCGTATCCATGGCGTCTTCTATGTTTCGATGTTGAGGAGGTATCAGTCTAATTCTTCCCACATTGTCTTTGTTGGGGAGATATAGGTTAGACCTGACTTGACTTTTGAGGAGGAGCCGGTTCAGATTTTGGATTGTGATGTTAAAGTTTTGAGACGGAAGTCCATTCCTTTAGTGAAGGTTCTGTGGTAGAATCGTGGCTTTGAGGAAGCCACATGGGAACCTGAGGACACAAAGCGTCAGCAGTATCCTCATATGTTCTAACCAGGTAAATTTCGAGGTCAAAATTTCTTTTAGGGGGTAGAGTTGTAACAACCTAAATATTATATGTCTGTTTCTATGAAAATGTGACACAGATATGTATTTGCTTTAGTGGTTAAGTGTTCTGGGTGTGTGTGTGAGGTCTTGGGTTTAAGTCTCATCTTTGCTAAATTTTGTTACTTTTTGATCCAAGCTTTACTTTGGTTCAGTGGGCTTATATTTAATTATCTGTAAAACCACATTAGAATGAGCCTGTTGGTTCGAGTGGTAAGGGTGTTGGTGTGTTAGAGGTCCTGTGTTTGAATCTCTGCACGAGCATAGGTATTATTTTTGCTCGATTTAGTGGTTGAGTTTTAGTAGAATTAGAGTTCTGAGTAGTGGGTAGTTTTGATGGAGAAAATCTGGGGATAGGCTGTTATATCTGATTTTATTTTTATTTTTTATTTTTAATTTTGCCCTAAAATTCTGGTTTCTTCCTGACGTTACTCATTGATAAGTCATAATATATTCATATTTTTATCTCATGCTTGGCATATTTTTGGATATTTTATCATAAGATTTAATGAATTCGATGGTTCTAATCCTTTAATTTCATGTTTCATACTCAGGAGAGCTTAGGATAGCAAAAAGAGCAAAAAACGGGCCAAAAATGGACAAATTGGGCCTAATTCAGTGTTTCACACTGCCTAGGCACTTCCATACGAGTAATCTACACACCTGTGTGTAGCATAGGGGTATGCTACACGGCCGTATGTCATGGCCGTGTCGATATTAAACCAAGTCAGAATTGTACACGGCCTGAGGACCTTCACACGGGCGTGGCACATGGCCGTGCCCCTATCGAGCCAAAATTTAATTCTATTCGGAAAAGGCTAATTTTGGGCTATTTTGGGCATTCCAAAGTCTATATAAACACCCTAGAAGAGGATCAAGGGGGGACGCGGAGTAGAAAGGAGAAAAGACTCAAGGATAGCCATCGGAATCAGCTCAGAAGTAGGATCTACTTCAAGACTGAAGATCTCCATTCAATTTCCTTAGAAGTTCTTTGGATTTCTTTATGTTTTGTTGTTTTCCCAATTTTGAGATGTTTTCCATTATTATGAACTAAACTCCCTAAATACCTAAGGGAGATGAAATCTAAGATAGATCTTATTACTATTTGAATTATATGATAAATACTTGTTCTTATTCTTAATTGTGAGTTTTAACCCTTGCTTTAATATTCCAGGATATTAATTCAAGTTTTTGATGTGCTTATTTAGTGGAGCAAAAGTTCATGTTTAAGAGTAGATCATTCATAATTAAGCGGAGTTGCATGCAATTCTAGAGATAGGACGACATAAATCTGCCGGTTCAGAGTCAAATCTAATAAGAGAATCCATAGACCGAGTTAATGTGACAATAGAGGTTTTAATTAGAAAGAGATTTCTATTAATCAACCTAGAGTCAGTTGTTTTTAATCTCGAGAGAGATAATTACATAAACTAGGGATTTCTACGGATTAAGTCAAGTGAATAAATTGTCTAATTTAGAAGTAATAAGTGATGTCTAGGTGGATTCTTCCTTGGGTATTATCTTCTCCTTCGGTTTTCTAAAAAGTATTTTCCAACTTTAATCTCTATCGTAATCTTAGTTAATTAGATAATTAGTTTTAGTTTAAAAATATCCTTTAATTCTTAGGCTAGATAATAAAAAGATAGTAATTACTAGTACTTTTAGTCCTTGTGGATACGATATTCCCGGTCTCACCATAACTATACTACTGTTCGATAGGTGTGCTAGCCTTAGTCGAATTTTTTAGTTAGTTTCACGACCATCAAGTTTTTGGCGCCTTTGCCGGGGACTAAGATATTAGGAACGCTTAATTTTTATTACTTTAGCCATTTTTTATTTTTATTGCAATTTAATTTTGTTTTTGTTTTAATTACTAAATTTTCTTTTATTTACTTCTGGCAGGTTTTTAAAGGTTATGACTAGAAGAAACCCATTAGGACCTTTGCTTTTTGATAGTGAGATCGAGAGCACAGCTCGTAGAAACCAAAGAGAAATAAGGCAAAGCCTAGAATACATAGAGGAAGAGCGAGAGGACGATATTCACACTAATACTGAGGAGATGGTTGAAAATCAAAATAATCTGTTACTTCCTGTGGTTGCTGCAAATCCAGTAGATTAGAACCCCGCTCCTTGTACTATGTATGATTATGCTAAACCTACTTTAACAGGAACTGAATCGAGTATAGTCAAACCTGCTTTTGCTGCAAATAATTTTGAACTGAAACCTAACACGATTCAAATGATACAACAGTTTGTTCAGTTTGATGGTTTACAAGACGAGGATCCAAACACTCATTTAGCAAATTTTCTGAAATTCTGTGACACTTTTAAGATTAATGGTGTTTCTGACGATGCCATTCACCTTCAGTTATTTCCCTTTTCATTGAGGAATAAGGCTAAACAGTGGTTGAACTCGTTCCCACGAGGATGAATCACCACTTGGGAACAAATGATTGAAAAATTTTTACTTAAATAATTTCCACCGGCTAAAACGGCTAAACTGAGGAATGATATCTCTTCTTTTGTATAGATGGATTTAGAAACTCTTTATGATGCATGTGAGAGATACGAAGATTTATTGAGAAGGTGCCCTCACCATGGGTTGCCTGTTTGGCTACAAGTTCAAACTTTCCACAACAATTTGAATCCCTCGACTAGACAAATGATTGACGCAGCTGCTGGTGGAACTATCAATAATAAGACACCTGAAGAGACTTATGAGTTTATAGAAGAGATGTCATTGAATAGTTATCAGTGGCAAGTCATGCGGACAAAATCGAAAAAAGCAGTCGACGTTTTTAACGTTGATTCGGTTACTATACTTTCCAATTAGGTAGAACTTTTGAATAGAAAAATTGATGGTCTACTTGGTTCTACACAGGTTCATCCAGTAATGTAGTGCGATGCAAATGGACTTGGAATGAGTAATTTAGAATATCCATCCTACGGTCTTAACATGGAGAATGAGCAAATGAATTATATGGGTAATAATCCTCGGCCTCAAAATAATCCTTATAGTAACACTTACAATGCAGGTTGGAGGAACCATCCAAATTTCTCGTGGGGAGGCCAAGACAATCAAAGACCACCACCCCCTCCAGGCTTCCAACAACAACCTTACTAGCAAGAGAAAAAGCCGAACCTTGAAGAGATGATGACAAAGTTTATTTCAGTAGCAGAGACTCATTTTCAGAACCCTGAAACTGCACTTAAAAATTAGCAAGCATCAATTCAAGGGCTCGAGAATCAAATAGGACAGCTAGCTAAGTTGATTTCAGATAGACCACAAGGTAGCTTGCCAAGTAACACCGAAACTAACCCAAGAGAACAACTTCATGTCAATACTGTTCGAGATGAAGAAGGGTTAGTTGAATCAGATCCAGAACCGAGGCGAGGATCTATGGTAAGTAAAGGTAAGATTGAGGTGAATCACAGCGAACATAAACCGGTAAGTAGAGAGTATAACCTCGAGTGCCATATCCCAACGCAACTAAGAAAGACCACACCAACGAACAATTTGGTAAATTTCTTAAACTTTAGCATGCTATAGTTTAGTAAATGTAGCATGTTATAGTTAAAAGTGCCCAATTGCTATGGTTTAGTAAATGTGAAGTCCTTATGATGTAATTAGACCATGATTAGTGGAATTTGACATAAATGGTCAACCATTAAATGTTTTGTTAATGTTTTAATTAAGGTTAAAATGGTAATTATATAATTAAGTTAATTATAACAAAACATAACAAAATGGTTCATTATTTTCTCATATTTTCCAACTGAAAATTAGAAGAGAAGAAAGCCGTATGTGTTTTGCTCGATTTTTGATGATTTCTACATTTTTGTGATCGTTGCTTTGAGTACTAGCTAGCCCGTGCCTCAATTTTTGAATTGGTTGATGAATTTGTGAGTGCCATTAATCGTAGCTTAATGTTTTTGAGTGTTGATGATGGAAAATGAACAATTGTTGATAGATTAATATGTTTTTTGTTAAGTGATTTTTGGTAAAAATACAAATTAGGGATTAAATTGTGAAAAGATGAAAATGTGGTGTTAAAAATGTGATTAAATATGAAATATAGGCTGCGGGTATTATGGTAATTCAGCTAAGCATGGATTAAATTGAATTGTGTGAATTTGATATATTTGAGAAATAGAGACTAAATTGATTAAATGTGAAAGTCTAGGGTCTAATGTGTAAAAATGCCCAAATGTGTGTTGTGAACTTAATTGAAAGATTATGTGATTAAATGGGTTGAATTTGTTATAATATAGATAAAAAAAGGAACCCGGACTTAGATCGAGGTAAGAACAAATTATTCGACTAATCGACTAGTTTCATCGTTTTTACGTCCGAGGTAAGTTCTTACATGATAAAGATTGTTACAATTATGTTTTAATGCTTTAATATTGCATAAATTATATATGTATGATACGATGGTTGTGTACGGCGACGAATTGATTATGTTTGGCACTTGTGTGCGTATCGAGATAGCTTCGGCTATATAAAGCACTTAGTGTGCGAATCGAAATAGCTTCGACTATATATGGCACTTAGTGTGCTAGACTGAGATAGCTTCGGCTATGAGAGGTAGTTAGTGTGCAAGATTATAATAGCTTCAGCTATGCTTTGGCACTTAGTGTGCAAGATTTCGAGTATTCGACATTATCACGTAAAGGTATGAGTTTGATATGAATTTGTACAGGTATGTACATATAAAACATGAAATCCAAATAGAAGAAGTTATGAACTTGTTCATAAACACTTAAGTAAGTATGAGGAAAGTTTGTTGGTCATCATGATTTAGATATTAATCAGTAAGAATTGATGATTTGTATATTATGAACTGTTGAGTATATTTAGTACGAACTTACTAAGCTATGAAGCTTACTGTGTGTTATTTTTTTATGTTTTATAGAGAATCAAAGCTAACTTGGACTTGGGGATCGTCGGGAAGCGTTATCACACAATTGATCATTTTGTTGGTACTTTTTAAGCTTTGTACATATGGTATATTGTATGTATAGGCTAGTGTCATCTTAATATGTTTTGAGTTATGATATTAGCCATGAGATTTGGCTTGTAAATGTTAGTGTGTATGGCCATTTAAGTTGGCTTGAATTATATGTTTGATAAGTGATATATGCGACGTATATAATTTTTTATATGTTGGCTTGTTTTGGTATGTTTGCCATAGTTGTTGATATAGCTAAATGGTTGTTCATTTGGTTAATTATTAGTTGATATATTAATGCTTAGAAGGTTGGCATATTGTGGTTTGAATTTGAGATGATGATATGGTGCAATTTGTGTCATGATATAGATGATATTTTGATGAGGAAATGCATTTAGAACTTATGTAGTCTTGATGATTTTGGCTTATTGTTTTGGTAAGTTTATGAATATGGAATTGAGTAGTTGAAATGGTTGTGGATGGATGGCATGATATGTGTATGAATTGGCATATTTTGATTGTCTATATATGTGTTGAAATGGTACCAATTTGGTTGCTATGTATGCATGAGAAAAGGGTGGCAAATTGGCATTACAAATGATCTATTTTTGTCCACACGGGCAGAGACACGGGCGTGTGTCTCAGTCGTGTGCGACACACGGTCATGCTACACGGTCGTGTGTCCCCTGGGGTACCCTTTCAAATTAAGTCAGTATACCCTACAGGTTTGACACGGTCTAGATGCACAGGCGTGTGTATTGGCTGTGTGTGACACACAGGCTGGCACATGGGCGTGTGGCAGGTCATGTGGCACAAGTCAGTAACCTCTTCAGCTTTTCCACGGTCATGACACACGGGCGTGTCCTCGGTCGTGTGGTGCAAGTCAGAATGTATGCCTTGTTTTCGTACGGCTTGTGACACAGGTGTGTCTGGTGTCACACGGCCTGTTCACTGTCACACGGCCTGTTCACGTGGGCGTATGACCCTTTAATGTTGAAAAATTTTCTAAGTTTCCTAAAGTTTGCAAATGTTATCGGTTTAGTCCCGAACCACTTCTAAATATGTTTTAAGGTCTCGTAGAGCCTTACAAGGGATATTGTGAATGTTTTAAATGGGTTTTGAGTATGAATGGATTTTGAGTGTGAATGTATAAATGTATGTGGATGAGGTGTGTAATCCGGTAATGCCTCGTAACCCTATTCCGGTGACGGATACGGGTTAGGGGTGTTACAAAATGAGTCCGCCTTATTCGATTTAGATTGGAGGAGTTTGTTAATCGATGGCTAATTTCATTCTGGGTATTCTATTTTAGGTTCTAGAGGGCTCGGGATTACTTTTACATCATAATTGTAAAAGGTGTGTACCCAAAACATAGAAAAATGAGATTCGACAAAAACTGAAAAATAAATATGTTGACGTTACACGGGTGTGTGGTCACCCGTGTGGTAGGCCATGTGCGAGTACACAACCGTGCGGTCTACGAAGGCATGGCCGTACGTAGCACACGACCATATGGTGGCTCAAGTGTGGCCATATGGGCCACACGGGCAAGGCCAACCTGGGCGTGTGGGCCACATTGGCATGTCACACGGGAGTGTGGATTTAGGGCTAGGCCGTGTGGGCCACACGAGAATGTGGGCCCACACGGGCATGTAGGCCCATTTTACTGAAATATTTCATAGGGTCACGCGGGTCATCCTAATCGACTGTGGGCCTACCATAGGGTTAGTAAAGGCTAACTAAATTCTAAAACTATGTGATATGTTAAACTGTAATACTGCTCTGAGCATGTCTATGCTATGAATATCTGTTATCTGTTTATAGAAGCATGTTAAGCATGATCTATCTATTAATTCTGTATGTATGCTCTGTAACTGTTTGGGGTGGGATTGATATATCAGGAGGAAGTATTATGTACGATGTTAATCGCCCATATCCTAACAGCTTAACTGCATATTTTCAGATATATGTGTCTTCATGGCATAACGTGGTGTGTAAGGATGGGTGGGTGTTTTTAACCTCACATGGTGTGATGGGATGGTCAGAGATGGTGTGTAGAGGATTTTGTAATATGATATCTGAATCTGATTTTGTAATTTGATATCTGAATCTGGATCTGTATCTGTTTCTGTCTGTGATTGTAATTTTGTATTTTTGCATGCTTAATTCTGTTGGGTTACACACTGAGTTTACGTAAACTCACATCAGTTTGTTTATTATGTCAGGTAATCCGCGGTATTAGGCAGACTGGTGCTGCAGGGACTCAGCGGTAATCACATATTCGTAAAACTGCTTAAAGTCATTTATAGTTTTTCTATGATTTGGTAATTGTTTTGAGAGTTGTAATTTTTTGGGACTTTCTGGACTGTTTTATTTTTAACTTGTTATTTCTAATTTAATTACTTTGGTAAAACGTTTTATTAAAAACAACGGTTTTGTGCAAACAATGACTTTCCTAAAAACACGACTACGTTTTCAAACATAAATGATTAAAACTTCCGCTGTAATAAGTAATTGACAAATAAACTATTAAAATAATGTTCTTTGTATTAAACATGAAGGAATGTGGGTTTTATAGATGATTAGTTAATTAAATCAACCTGTTTTCAAAATCTTTCCATGTGACATCACCAAATTTGGCATCTAGGCCGGGTTGTGTAACAGTTCAATTTTGACCCTAGTCGAAACAGTTGTTTCGGGACCAGATATCCGAGTCAAAAAATAGTTAAATATTATTTTCCATGCTTATGATGTGTGAATTAGCATATGTGAAAGTTTCGTCTGAAAATTTAATTGTTTGTGTGCTTAATTTGATAAAAGGACCTAATCGCGTAAAATGTAAAAGTTGCTGCTACTTGTTAAAAGTACTTATTTGATCTGGCTCTATAAATGAGAGGTCCTTATTATGTTATTTGACCATTGGAAGTTTGAATGGACATTAGACCATCCAATATATGTTTATTTTATGTTTATAACAAGGTTAATAAGGTAAAATGTTTATTAATGTTAATTAAAATAAAACAAAAGCATGAAAATGGCCATTAACATCCATTTGTGTCGAATATACAAGAAAAAAAAAGAAAAAGAACATTAGGGTTCGGCCATTGATTTTTTTTGATTAAGGTATGTTTTTGCTTCGATTTTTTATAATTTCTACGTTTTTCTAATCGTTGCTTCGTATACTATCAAGCCCATGTCTCAATTTCTGATTTTGATGATGAATTTGAAATGTGCCATGGATAAATTCATGAATTTATGTTGTGATATGATGAAGTATGAAAGTTTGATGTTGGGTTTATATGTTTTGTCTTTGGATTTTTGATAATTTTGAGTAAAATGGGCTAAATTGTGAAATTTGTAAATTGAGGGACTAAAATGTGAAATAAATGAAATGGATGGACTTGCATGAGTGTTATGAATATTTGGCCAAGCATGAGTATATGCAAATTATGTGTATTTTGTGGTTTTGTGAATTAGGGACTAAAGTGTCTAAATGTGAAAATGTGAGGGCTAGTTTGCAAATTTCCCTAAATATGTGTTTATGGATTGTTTTGAATGAATTTATGATTGAATAAGTTAAATTTGAATTTATATAGATCAAGAATTAAAGAAAATGAAATTAAATCGGGGAAAATCGAAAGTTGTCGAGTAACCAATTCCATTCATCCGAATCTGTACGAGGTAAGTCGATATACAAATAAGCTTGTTTAAATTGAATTATTATTATTCATTTGATATTGAATTGTGATGAATGAATATCCGAGCTAAATATATGCTATCCGAGAAAGTATCGACAAAGTATCGACGTCTGCGTACGAACTCTGGGAATAGTTAGGATACATATCTCATGACATAGGATTTCGTTATGTGATTTCGTGTAAGACCACGTCTGAGACGTTGGCATCGACTTCTGTTTTATGTGTAAGACCATGTCTGAGACATCAGCATCGTATCTGATTTCGTGTAAGACCCTGTCTGGGACAGTGGCATCGATGTTTGATTACATGTAAGACCACGTCTGGGACATTGGCATTGTATATGTTCCGATTCGTATGCTAATGCCTTTAACCCTAGTCCGGTGATAGATATGGGTTAGGGGTGTTACATTTTATTGGTATCAGAGCTACGGTTTAGTCGGTTCTAGGACTAACGTAGCGTATGTGAGTCTAGCTATACATGTCATATTTATGAACTGTGATAGTGTGATGAACAAGCCGTAGTGGACGATGTTGAAAGTAATACGCCTGCTCCCGCCAAGGGACGGTGCCATCCGATTCTGGAATGGCTACTAGTAGCCGTGATGGTGAGGCTAGACAAGCCAGCCTTCTATCAGATGATGAACGATTGATTTAGCCAATATATTAGGACCAATCCGGTTGTTCAACAACCTCCACCCCGGTTAATTCGCCACAAGCTCCTGTTATGCCATCAGTGAACCCGGTTCAGATATGTAAGCCTTCGGTAGATAAGATTTGAAAGTATGGGGCTGAAGAGTTCCGAGCTACAACGAACGATGATGCTGAAAAAGCTGAGTTCTGGTTAGAGAACACTATAAGAGTGTTTGTTGAATTGTCTTTGTAATAGCCTAAATTTTCAGTGATGTCGGAAAAGTGATTCGAGATCACTAAATCCAAAAAATGAGTAGAAAATATTATTAATTTAGTGAGTATAAGTTAAATGTGAAGTTAGGAAAATTTTTAAAATAGCGAATAGTGTACTAGAAATAAATATTAAAATAATTAGAATAAAAAACGTGGTATCGAGACTTTGAAAATTTTAAACCGAGCCATAAATATTTTTATAAATATTTATGGAGTGTTAATAAGTTAGTATTAAAATTTTGTCAAGAAATTTTAAAGTTTCGATAGTTAATTGAACAAAAAGGACTAAATTGTAACAAATGTGAAATTATGGGAAATGATTAAATAGATTAAATGATAAAAGAAAGAGGGTTTAAAAGGCAAATAGACCTAAGGTCTATTTGGGCTGGACGGCAAGGGCATGAAATCAGCAAGAAAATAAGGAGAATTAAGGGTAAAATTGGAATATTGCAAAATTTACTTAATAAAGTTAGGACTAAAGTGGAATTATCTAAATTTCTCTTTATTTTTCTGCATTCTCATCAGTAAAAACACTGTAGAAGGGTTTTCTTAAGCTGGTTTTTCATATTTTTACTGTAAGTAAGTTCAATTCTTGATTATTTCTATGAATATGTGCTAGAATTATATGATGATGTAGCTTTGAATTAGAACTTTAAATTGTTTATATGTTGATTTTATTGAAAGAATTGAATAGAAAGTGAATGTTTGGGACCTAATTGTAAAATGGTTTGAATTTAGGGTTTTATGTGGAAATTTTAAATTTCTATAGTTTTGAAATAACTTATGATGTCTAGGTAAAGTATTAATTGAGAAAAATTTAGCTTAATTGAGCAAGGACTGAATTGTATGAACTGTGAAATTTGGGGCAAAATGGAAATCAACATTTTGCACTAAAACAGTTTTGGACAGCAGCGGTGGCCTAACTTTGAAAAATCACCAAAAATTGTAGAAATTGAATTAGAGGATGAATAAAATATGAAATTAAAGCTTATTGAGTCTAGTTTCTTATAGAAAAAATGGTGTAAGCAATGAAATTATAAATCATGAGATATAATAAATTGCGAGTCTAGTTTCAGGAAAAATTAGCAGATCTTAATTTGGAATTCTGTAACTCAAGCTATAAATAATTTAGTGACAATGACTCAGGTAGATAGATTTGAAAGAACATATAAGTAAATAATAGAATTAATATATTGAAAGAAATTATCAATATCAAGTGGGTTTAGTGTTGTATGATGATATTGTAAAGTGATTTTGTTAAATATTGATGTTAGAATCAAATTAAAAATAAGGTAGAAATTGAATAGAAATTCAATTATTCAATATAATTTAGTGCTGTATTAATAGTATAAATTATCTTAATTTTTCATAGTTAACATCACAACCGAGGCATCTTTGAAGAGAGGAAATGAAAAGGTGGATGAGGAATAAACTCAAGAAAAATTCACGGTTTGTATTTCTATAAACTGAGCTTTTAACTTAAATATTGTATGTAATTGCTTTATTACGTATGGTAAGTAAATTAAAGGTAAGTATTTTTAAATTTGAAATGTATTAACTGTTATACGGAAATTTGAAAGTGAAATGCAAACCTATTAACAGTGTCGGGCTAGTCGGGCATGCCATAGGGTTGGAAGTGTTCAGGGATATACCGACTTTGTGTCGATGAGACACTATAAGTGTCCCATTACTGTTACTGTTTCGGATTTGTTTCGATGAAGTACTCTTTGTACCACTACTATTACTGTTACCGTTACAGTGTATTCCGGCTCTGGCCGATGAAACACTGTATGCTATTCTGGTGTGTGGCTTGGATCCGTGTATCCGTCCAAGTCCGAGTCATGTTAATAGGGGTAAATAAAGGTACGGAAAATTGACCGCTACTGAATAATCGACTGTTACTGATCAATGACCGTTACTGAATAATTGATTATTACTAATGACTGACTGTAACAGAACAATAAAGATCAATTGATGGTTACTGATTATTGGAAAATTACTAAATGTCTAAATGATACTGAATATTGGTTGAATGATAATGAAAAATTGATTGATGTTGAACAAACACTGAAATTGTATATATTTAATTGAAATTGATTAATAAGTTAAGACCTTAGTATTATAAAATGAAAACAAATGATTGAACTATTAAGATTATTAGATCGAAATCTCAAAGTATATTGACATATGATTTATTATTGTTTAAGTATCGGTTTATAGAAATACCACTGAGTTCATACTCAGCGTACAGTTTGTTTCCGTGCACAGGTTAAGTTAAGGTTAGATCGTTGAATCAGCATCTTAGGCTGATCCCGAACTCAATAAGGTAAAGCATGTTAAATGTTGATAATGGAATGTACCTAGAATGTCTTAAGTGTGTTATTTTGCATTGTGATTGTAATAGCGAAATAAGTAAATTGATAATTGATAATGATACATGATAAGTGTTTTAAGTCAAGTATTGTATTGGTTTAGTATGGATATTGTATTGGTTATGGTTTGAAATTTGCAAGGTTGGCTAGTAAAGTGTGAAAGGTTCATTATTAAGTCCACATGGCCTGGCACACAGGCGTGTGACCAGATCGTGTGAGACACACGACTTACACACGGGCATGTTGTTAGGCCGTGTGTCCCCTGCACCTAAAATACTACAATACAGATTGCCACATGGGCGTGTGTCTTGGCCGTGTGTAATTAATTTGTTCATAAGCAAAAGTCAGAGAGCTCCACGGGTAGAGGACACAGGCGTGTCCAGGCCGTGTGAGCCACACGGGCCTGTGGTATTGTTCATAAAAGGGAAATTTTAAAAATTTTATGAAAAATTTTATAAGGTTCCAAATGAGTCCCGGTTTGGTTTTAACATACATTTTAAGTCTCGAGGGCCCATTAAAGGAACACTAAGATATATTTTATGAACTTAATTGTATTTCTTTCTTTATTAATTGTAATCACATTGTAGCGACCAGTAATACTTCGTAATCCTATTTCGACTACAGGATAGGGTTAAGGGATGTTACATTTAGTGGTATCAGAGCTATTCAGGTTTAGCCGATTTTTAGACTAAATCGAGCTCGAAATTGAGTCTAGAGGTACATGCCATAGTTGAGTCGAAATTGAGTCGGGATCGAATGTTGATATATTTGTTTGTCTCTATTTTAAAGTTAAAAATGTTAGATGAACTTATCAATGGTATTGATTATGAAATGTATACTGGAGATGAATAGTCTCGTGAATTAGATGGAAACTGAATCGGTAATATTGAGTATTAACTCAATGAATAATTAATTACTGAATGTTGACTGATGAAATAATAGAGAAAAGATGATATATAATTATTTAGAACTCTGACTGATGCTCTTCAGTGAGTAGAAGAAACTTGTCTGAATAGGTAAGTTATCTGTTGTTAATATTCCGTAAATATAGTGTGGAAGAATTGATAAGTTCAGCTAAAAATGATCTTGAAAGAATTGAAATCTGGTTGGAGAATATTATCAAGATTGTAAATGAATTATTCTGTTCAACAATTAAATGTTAGAAAGGTATGATATTTCTGTTAAAAGATTCAGCTTACCAGTGGTGGAAAATATTGATTTATGTTGTGATTAAGAAAAGGGTTATTTTGAAATTTTCCAAAATAGGTTCTGAAAGAAATATATATCAGCCAGAGATTTCTTGATTAGAGATGTAAAGAAATTATTGAAGCTTAAATAGAGTTATATGACTGTAATTATGTATGAAGGGAATTTTTCTGATTGAATAATTATACCGAAGGGTGTATTTCGACTGAAACCATAATGTACAAGTGGTTTAAAGATAGTTTAAATGAAGACATAAAGTAGAAGAGTTTAGTAAAGAGAAAAGACAGATTGAAATAGAAATTAAAACTTCAAGTAAAAGATTGAGATACTCGATGCTTCAGTCCAAGATATTGAGCTACATTTGTAGTAGGATGGAAAATGTAGAATAAAGAGTGGAACATGTGTTGGATATGATTCTTCTGATCATTATCTTAGTGATTGCTTAAAGAAAGTTGGAAAAGATATTAATCAAAATTCAAGACTGAGTGACACAGTTACTAGAGGTAGATAATCTTGTAACCTCGGAAATACGAGTGATAGTCGAAGTGTGATAAAATACTTTATTGTAAAGTCTGGAGAATGAATATCAGCCAGGGCATATGTAAATCGTATATAAAAATATATTTCTCTACTGGATATCAATACTGGTACTTTATTTTTTATTGACACTGATATGATTATTTTAAATTGATTTTGGTTTGACTTATTCCTATGATTGTATGAATTCAGTATCTACTAAAGATTTGCCTATTGAGGTTGCTGAATTTTTGGTTGAAGTATTAAATTTTCCGGATCAGTAATTATTGGTTGATAAAATTTGTAGGAACTGTTTGGTAATAATACTAGGGTATTGTTTTCTGATCGATATGGTGTTATTATTATTTAATGTGATTTTGAGAACGGAATGGTTAATTTTACACGATTCTATGGTAAATTACAAGTAAGAGTATATTATATTGCAAAGTCAAGATGATGAAATGTTTTGTTGAATCAGAGAATATTAAACGATTTGTTTATTGTGATAGATCTTGTAATTGAAGTGATATTGGAAAAATATATCTGAAAACAGAGATTTTCTGAGACTAGTTTGTTATTATCAGAAATTTAGAAAAGGATTTTTGAAATATATGGTTACTACAAAAAGATGTGGAATTGGAAGGATCTGATAAATGTCAGCAAGATTTTGATTGGTTGAAAGCTCAGTTAACTGAAGCACTAGTTCTGGTTTAGTCTGAAACTTGGTGAAGAAACCCGTGATTTACAAGGAGAATAGTGTTTTGATGCAAGAAGGTAAACTAATAGTTTATGTTACGGAAGGTTAGAATCACATGGAAATAATTATCTGGTACACGATTTGGAAGTGGTAACTATTGTCCTTGTGGTTGATGTAAATCGCGATAAGTTTTAAATTTATGATTGATCGTACTTGAAAACTAACTATTATCACGATGAAGGCAAGCGCACCTATCGAATAGTAGTATAGTTTATAGCAAGACCGGAATGTCGAATCCACAGGAACTAAAAGTACTAGTATTAACTCTTTTTTTATTATCTAGCCTAAAAATAAAAGGGGTTTGTTTTATCTAAATTAATTAACTAAACTAAGAATGCAAAGGAAGAAAATTGGGGAAATACTTTTGAGAAAAACTGATTGATTTGGACAATACCCAAGGAAAAATCCACCTAGACTTCACTTGTTATTTGACTCTGAATTAGATGATTTATTCACTTGACTTGATCCGTAGAAATCCCTAAGTTATATTATTATCTCTCTCGAGACTAACAACGACTAACCCTAGGTTGATTAATTGAAATCTCTTTCTAATTAAAAACCCTAGTGTTGCATTAACTCAATCTATGAATTCCCTTATTAGGTTTCACCCTAATCCGGCAAAATTATGTCACCCTATGTCTAGGGGTGCAATCAATTCCGCTTAATTATGCTAGATCTACTATTAGATAGGGACTTTTGCTCCTCTGAATAAGCACATCAATACTTGAATCAATATCCTGGAATATTAAAGCAAGAATTAAGAACTCATAATTTAGAACAAGTCAAATATTTATCATATAATTCAGAAAATAATAACAAGATCCATCATAGGTTTCATTCCCCTTAGGAATTTAGGGGATTTAGTTCATAAGTGTAAAAGAAAACATCTCAAAAGAATAATGATAACAAAATATAAAGAAAACCCAAAAAATCCTGAAGGAAATTGAAGGGAGATCTTCAGTCTTGAAGGATAATCCGGCTTCTGAGATGGATCAATTGGCTTTCTTCGAGTAATTCCTTGCCTCTTACTCCGTATGTCTTTCAGCTACCTCCTGGGGTGTTTATATAGGTTTTAGAATTCTTCTAAACCTTCAAGAGTGGCCTTTTTCGAATAGGACTAGACTTGGGCTCGACAGGGACACGCCCGTGTGAGGTGGCTTAGGCCGTGTTGCATTATGTTAAATAGACACGGGCGTGTGAACTACCCATATGAGGAAGTTCAGGCTGTGTTGATTTCTTACGTTGACCCATTTTCTTCGTTTTTGGCCCGTTTCTTGCTCTTTTTACTCTTCCATTCTCACCTAAGTATAAAACATGAAACTCAAGGATTAGGAGCATCGAATTCACCAAATCTAAGGATAATTCTTCCAAAAATGTGCTAAGCATGGGATAAAAATATGTATAAATTACGATTTATCACCTTGTATTAAAAGATCATAATGTGATAATTGAATCTCATCCAAGAAAAGCAAATGGAGTTATGTATACTTAGAAATGGAAGTTTTTCTTTGTGTTACGAGCTATGAACGTTCGACTGTTATTACCTGATGATGGCTCAAGTGTAGTTGAGATAAAAGTTAAACTGACTTCTCTATAGCAGGTCTACAAAGCTCAGAAATGTGATAATGAGTTATTAGTTAAATAGGTATTGTATACAGATGACTTTTGATTAAAAATTTATAGATTGAATCCGATGATTGTTTGCTATTTGGAAATAGAAGTTGTACCAAAGAATTCAGAAGCTTATATTGTTTGCTATTTAGAAATAGAAGTTGTACCGAAGAATTCAGAAGCTTATACAGAATATTTTGCCTGAAATTTATAATAGTATCATCCCTATGCATTCTGGAAGAAATAAGTTATACAGTGAATTGAAGAAGATGTGCTGATGATTTGGAATGAAAAGTGATTTTTTGAACTTGTATAGGAGTGTTTATATGTCAGTACGGTAAAACTGAACATT